>NC_081829.1:67872846-68173263 GCF_030867095.1 Alligator mississippiensis
AATACATGTCTCAGCAAAACTGAAATACTAGATTTTAAAAAGATAGATTTCATTTGACTCAAGGAGCTAATAGGCCTGGTATCATAGGAAGCTAGATTGAAGGATAAAGGCCCCTGGAGGTCTGGGAGCTTCTAAAGGCCACATTTATGGGAAGCCCAGCTTTGCCTCCATCTTCACAAAAAAATTAAGCTGCCAGATACCTAATAGTGATTATCTGGATGTCTTAGACTGAACTACTAGGTTCAGAAGATTCCCCGTGCTTGAACAAAGGATGTACTCACGATTGTTCTCACTCTTGCAAAGCTTTATTTAAGGATACTCGCAGAGGCAGGCAATAAGACCGAGCAGAGAGGATGATCACTTCACATCAGCTCTAGGCAGCAGCCACTACCCCGCATAGTTCCCCTGGCCCCAGAGTGTCTTGATCCCGGGGATGCGATTGCCTGTGCTGGGCTCTGAGCAAGTCAGGAGTCTCGCCAGAGTTTGAGGAACTCCCATAACTTAAGAACGTACAGCTTATATAGTCTGGAGTAAATAATGTTATCATGAACTAGGGATTTGGTTATCTCAAGCTAAGAATTTGGGGATGAGTCGTGATCCAACACATCTGGTATTTACTGCATTCCACTGTATTACAACATTCTACTATCTAGGTTCATGGTTTGGTCGTGCTCACAAAGCAAGAAGCTATGTGCTATAATACCGGCCTACTATGGAGTCAGCATACAAAATTCTTGCTATGAACATTAAGCAAAGCCCTTACTATTACACTGGATAAGGAAGGGGAAAAACTCAAGGAGGAGATAACAAAAGAGACTGCCAGAGAGCTTTTGTTGTGCCTAAATACATTCAAGTCAGCAGGACTGAATGAGCTTCATCCTAGGTTCCTGAAGGAACTGGCAGAGGAAATCTCAGAGCCCTTGGCAATTATCTTTATGAAGTCATGGGAGATAGGACTGGAAAAGGACCAATGTAGTGCCTCTCTTTAAAAAGGGACAGAGGACCTGGGGAACTACAGACCAGTTACCCTCATCTCAATACCTAAGGAAAGCCATTTGCAAGCATCTGGAGGAGGAAAGGCTGATTACAACAGCCAGCATGGATTTATGAAAAACAAATCATGTCAAACAAGCTTGATCTCCTGCTTTGACAAAGTAACTACTTGGGTGGATGATGCGAATGTTGTGGATATAGTTAGTGTATCTGGACTTCAGCAAGGCTTTTCACAAGGTGCCACATGACCTTCACATAAACAAATTGGAGAAATGTGGGCTGGGTAAAACTACTGTAAGATGGATAGATAACTGACTCAATAGCCACAAGAAAAGGGTAGTTAGTAACGGGTCCATGTCAGATTGGCAGGAGGTTTTGAGCAGAGTCCCACAGGCATCTGTTTTGGGCCCAGTGCTGTTTAATATGTTAATAATGATTTGGATGCTGGCACAGAAAGCTTATTGAGCAAGTTTGCAGACAACACAACCCTGAGAAGGATTGTGAACCCATTGGAGGATGTGACCACAATTTGGAAGAATCTTGATAGATTGGAAAGTTGGGATAGAGTTAACAGGATGAAGTCAGTTGCAGACAAATGCAAGGTTCTACACTTGCGGGGAACAAAAATACAAAATGGGGGACACGTGGCTGGAAGGCATCTCTATGGAAAAGGATTTGGGAGTCCTATATGAGTCTGCAGTGTGATGCAGCCATGCAACAGGCTGATGTGTTTTTGGACTGCATCAATAGAAGCATTAGGTGCAAGACATGGGAAATGATAGTGCCTCTACTGAGCACAGATTAGGCCTCATTTGGAGCAGGGTATGCAGTTCTGGGCTTCGCATTTTCAAAAGGAGATGAAGAAATTAGAGAGGATCCAGAAGTGGACAACAAAGGTGATCAGGGGCTTGAAAGATAAGTCATATGAGGAGAAGCTGAAGGAGCTAAGTATCTTCAGCATGTGGAAAAGGCAGTTCAGAAGGGACATGATAGCAGACTTCAAATTTTTGAAGGGCCACCATAAAGAAAAAGAAGGGCATCTTTTTTCTTTTGCTGCAGAGAGGAGGATGTGGGGCAATGCCTTGAAGTTGCAGCAAAGTACATTTAGATTGGATAGCCAGGAAAACTTCTTCACTGTCAGAATAATGAGGTGGGGGAATAGACTGCCCAGGGAAGTGGTAGACTCCATCATTGGAGATGTTCAGCAACAGGTTGGACAGCCACTGGTTGGGGATGATGTAGGCATAGCTACGCCTATTTTCTACCATGGGTATTTCCCATGCTTCTGGACGTTGCTGGTTGCTCCTGCCCCCACCCTCCTTTTTTCTTGCTATATGTGTCAGGGTGTTTTTAAGCCTCCCCAGAGCCAACGTGGGGTGTTGGCTACAGCTAAGGCTGAGGAATCCAACTGGGATGTGCCAATTCTCTTGATAGGAGCAAGCTGAAGCTTTCTGGATAGAGGGTCTTGCCCCTCCACTCAGGGTCAGGCTGATTGCCATATTTGGAGTCAGGAAGGAATTTTACTCCATGGTCAGATTGGTATGGAGTGTGGGAGTTTTTGCCTTGCTCTGTAGTGGGTTCTGGCCCTCCACCTGGGACCTTTTGAGCATATACTGATAAAATTTTATAGAAGCAGGACTTTGGTTGCCATGGTTCCCCTGCTTTACCTGTGGCGGGTTAGGGTATTAGATCTGTTTTGCCTCAGGGTTGATGGTAGTTTTATGTAGAATTTAGATTATGGTTGTATTGGATGGTTTGTGTAGGGCTGATCCTGCCTCAGGCAAGGGGGTGGAGTAGATGAGTTTTGGAGGTCCCTTCTAGCCCTTCTTCTCTATGCCTCTATCTCTTACCTCCAAAAGGAGAACCCAAACCCACAATCTCTCCTTTCAGAGCTGTTCCTTTTTGTATGTAATAAATTAAATATCTGTCAAGACAGAGAATGAATGCTATTCTAGCCCTATGACTAGGACCCTTATAATTGGGAAAGCAAAGTTCCAGCCTCTGTTCCACTGAATAGTTATTTATATATAATGAAACATTGTCAGCTGGAGATACTGCCAGCACCCCTACTCCAGAATGCCAACTGGTTTTATTCTTGAGGAGGGAGGTGGCAGATGGTGCAGGATTCTCCTCAGGCAAAGGAGAATCAAATCTGCTCTAACCACAGACCATTTGGATGGAAGGGGAAGGATATCACCCTGGTTTTTCTTTCCAGGACCACCAGAATCAACATTTTTGATGAATTTGCCACTTGGCAACATTTTTCCAGCCATGTCCACTTATGACTAATATGAAAAGATAATGGCAGATGAGAACTCGTTCAAAACAAGGTATTTTTTCTCTACATGAAAGTGACAACTAGAAAAGATAAGGGTTCAAAATGAGAGAAGAAATATACTTTTTTATATTACCTAAGCGATCCCTACTTTGTCCCAGACATCTCCTTAGCATGAGGGCTGAATAGGACAGACTGCACCTTCTGTCTCCCAGTCTGACCTTCAGTCACTGTTATTCCCGCTGAGTTCAGAGGCAACCTCTTTTTTATCCATTTAAAAGTCCCTGTGTTTGTTCAAGGCTCCCTGAAACTGGTCAATCCAATTGATGCATCTCAGCAGGGGAGTTGCCAGCTGAGACCTGATGTATTGTTCATTTGAGAAAAAGCAACTGAACAGGAGTCATTATCTGGGGATTTATAAAAACCTCCCAGGTTTGAGCTTAACTCTTTGTCCTTCATGTAGCAGACTTCATGGTGAATCATATAGATGGAGGTACCTGCACTGTTTATACAAATTCATACAGATTTCTCCCACTCACAGACAGTGGCACTCAGAAAAACTGTCACTGAAGCAGAACAAAACACTCCAGAACCAAACTGACTGACCTTTAATCTAGCCTACCAACCCCAACAAGCCACTTCTGTGTCTACCATATTTTCTGAACTCTGTGTACAGAATGTCAAATGCTACCCTGCTTAGTTGCCTTTTACTAACTGGGGTCATAAATCAAGCTATCATGTTTGTTATCTAAATAAAAATCCTGGAGGCCCTAATGTCTGTGATAGTATTTAAGATGGGTGTTTCTTAAATGCTATCAGGATGGCTTGGTTCACTGGGGGCTCTTCTCTTACAGAGATAATGGAAGTTCAAAGGAGCCACCATGTTCTAAAATAATGAGCATTGCATCTCCTTTTTTACCTCAAATTTGAGGTGGCTTTACTTATGAAAATGCTGTTCTGAACAGCTGGTTTTCATTTGTTCCCCAAGATTTGAATTTTGTTGTAATTCTAGTCTCATCTGGCAGGGAATTCTGTACTTAGACATGGGAAGCAAGCGTTATACCTCGCATCTGTGTCTCTTTTAATTGACAAAACTGGTAAAGCAGGAAATGGTAACAGAAAAATGAGTCCTGAAATAGCTTCAGACAACTGAAAATAAAAATAATATTTTAAGGATTTTTTATTATTTGGTCATTTAGCAATGGTAGTGACTTGTCTAGGCCACTACTAACTGTTCATCTCCATAAGTAGCTTGGGGCTGCGCATTATCTGTAGAGTCAGAGGATGTCAGGTCTTTGAAATATCTTCCTTAGACACAAGTCTGGCTGCCAGACTTCCCTAGCTACTGTGGAAGTGTCAGACTATGAAAGAAGCCAATTGTTACTACTCTCATATTGGCACAGGAAGAACATGTATACAACTGCTTTTATTGTAGTCTAAGAGTTATGTTGTAACTGCAATGGTCCAGAAATTATGCAAGGAAAGAGGCAAGGATTTCTTAGGGTGATATCTCTAATTGCATTGACTACATAGTTGGGATAAATTTAGACAATTTTTCAAATGCAAGACATTCTTCATTGGTGTCTGATTACAGGAAGCCAGGCACAACAGTTACTATTACTGATTTTTTTTAAACTAGGAAGCTTTAGAAATTAAGACTCGATAGCTGGAGAGAAGAGGTTTTATTTTTATGACTCATTCTACACTGTTAACTTCCTTTTTTTGAGGAAAAAAATCCTTAGTTAGGAAGCACAACAGCTTATGTTTTGCTTAAGACTTGATATAGGCTGATGGCTTGGTCCCACACTCCATAAAAGAGTGATGCTACACACTACAAATCAGTGTGTGCAAGCTACAAACCAATGTTTCATAGATTCATCGATTCATAGACGTTAGGGTCAGAAGGGACCTCAATAGATCATCGAGTCCGACCCCTTGCATAGGCAGGAAAGAGTGCTGGGTCTAGATGACCCCAGCTAGATACCTATCTAACCTCCTCTTGAAGAACCCCAGGGTAGGGGAGAGCACCACCTCCCTTGGGAGCCCATTCCAGACCTTGGCCACTCGAACTGTGAAGAAGTTCTTCCTAATGTCTAATCTAAATCTGCTCTCTGCTAGCTTGTGGCCATTATTTCTTGTAACCCCCGGGGACATCTTGGTGAGGTAAGCCTCACCAATTCCCTTCTATGCCCCCGTGATGAACTTATAGGCAACCACAAGGTCGCCTCTCAGCCTTCTCTTGTGGAGGCTGAAGAGGTCCAGGTGCCCTAGTCTCTCCTCATAGGGCTTGGCCTGCAAGCCCTTAACCATATGAGTGGCCCTTCTCTGGACCCTCTCCAAGTTATCCACATCCCTCTTGAAGTGCGGTGCCCAAAACTGCATGCAGTATTCCAACTGCGGTCTGACCAGCGCCCGATAGAGGGGAAGTATCACCTCCTTGGTTCTGTTCGTCATGCATCTGCTGATGCACGATAAAGTACCATTAGCTTTCCTGATGACTTCGTCACACTGCCGACTCATGTTCATCTTGGAGTCCACTAGGACTCCAAGATCCCTTTCCGCTTCCGTGCCTCCAAGCAGGTCATTTCCTAGGCAGTAGGTATGCTGGACATTTTTCCTCCCTAGGTGCAGCACATTGCATTTCTCCTTGTTGAATTGCATTCTGTTGTTTTCTGCCCATATGCCCAACCTGTCCAGGTCTGCTTGTAGTTGTTCCCTGCCTTCCGGTGTGTCCACTTCTCCCCACAGTTTTGTGTCAGAGTACACTTCACTCCCTCGTCCAAGTCTCTGATGAAGACATTGAAGAGTATTGGTCCAAGGAGCGAGCCCTCCGGGACCCCACTGCCCACACCCTTCCAGGTCAATACCTACCCATCCACTACGACTCTCTGGGTATGACCCTCTAGCCAATTCGCCACCCACCAGACTGTGTAGTCATCTAAATCACAGCCTCTTAACTTGTTCACCAGTATGGTGTGGGATACCGTATCGAAAGCCTTCCTGAAGTCTAAGTAAATGACATCAACCCCTAGTCCTGCGTCCAGGTGTTTTGTAACCTGGTCATAGAAAGAGACTTGATTAGTCAGGCATGATCTCCCTGCTATGAACCCGTGCTGGTTTCCCCTCAGCATAATTTTTCCTGCCGGGCTTTCGCAAATGTGAGCCTTGATAATTTTTTCAAAGACTTTGCCTAGGATGGAGGTGAGACTGACTGGCCTATAGTTGCCCAGGTTCTCCTTCCTCCCCTTCTTGAAAATGGGGACCACATTGGCCCTTTTCCAGTCCTCCGGGACCTGGCTCGTGTGCCATGAGCGTTCAAATATTCCCTCCAGTGGATGCGCAATGACGTCAGCCAGTGCCTTCAGTACCCTCGGATGGAGCTCATCCGGGCCTGCCGACTTGAACGCATCCAGTTCCTCCAAGTGCCTCTGCACCATCTCAGGGTCTACGCTTGGTAGTCTGGCATCTTGCTGCTGCCTCTCTACAATCCCAGTGAGAGCTTTGTCTTGCCCCTCGCTTAAGAACAGCGAGGCAAAGAACTCATTGAGGAGTTCAGCCTTGTCCCCCCTGTCTGTCACCAATTGCTTATGCCCATTTAGTAGGGGTCCTATTCCACCCTAGGCCTTCCTTTTACTCCCTATATATCAAAAAAACAATTTTTTGTTATCCTTAACTTGGGATGCCATCCTCAGTTCCATTTTAGCTTTGGCCTGTCTAACTGCCTCCCTAGAAGTGCGAGCAGAGGAGGTATACTCCTCTTTAGTAATCTCTCCCCATTTCTACTTTTTATATGCCCCCCTTTTAGCCTGTAGACTGCTTTGGATTTCTCTGGTCAGCCAAGGAAGCCTCTTGGCCCCTTTCCCCCTTTTTCCCCGCATCGGGATCGTCTCCCTCTGTACCCAAAGGATCATTTCCTTAAGGCACAGCCACCCTTCCTGGGCTCCCAACTCTTTAAACCTCTTATTCTGCAGTGCGTCCTTGACTAAACGCCTGAGTTCATTGAAGTCAGCTTTCCTAAAGTCTAGCACTTTCACCCTACTAGTTACCTTACCCACTCGACGTCTTATGGTGAATTCTATTATTTGGTGATCACTGCCCCCCAGGTGACCGCCGATCTGTAGGTCAACAATGTTGACCTTGTTGTGGAAGAAAATATTTTCTTGCAAGATAAAGTGCAAGCTTCCAGATGTCCTTTTTATTTATTGTTGGACAAAGACTCAAAAAGGTTTGCATGTAAGAGGTAGTAACTAGAGCTGTGGGAAATTTCACTGGGTGTTTCATTTTGTTGCTGTTTCAACTCATTTTAAACTCTAAGTAGTGAAATCAAAATGAAATAAAAGGATTCAAAACAGTCTCGAAATGAAACAAGGACACTCGAAACATCGGATATTGGAATTCTAACACACTAGAACCTGCCAGACATCTGACTCCCCAGGTACTTCTCCACTTTTATCTTCTACATCCCCCTCTGCCCCCCCACCCCAGCTTGTCCGTCACCTCCTGACACCTCCATTTTCATTTTCACTGACTGGCTTTCTTGCCTGCATTGCATGCCAGCCTCTGGCTTCTTTATTATTCTTTCCATTCAGGAAGTGCACACACACAGAGCAACTGCAGGTGCTTCTGTAGCAACCCCCCCAGCTTTTCTTCTTTCTTTTCTTTTAAAAGCATTCCCTCCCTTTCCCCAACCATTTCTGACTTTTTCTTTCCCTCTCTATTCCCTATTAATAATTATAAATAAGCTAAGATATAGGATAAGCTTTAACATTTTATTTTAGGTAGTAAGTTTTATTTTTCTCTCCCCTCTTTGCAAATAAGTGCCCTTCTATTTTGATATAGATACCCACTGTTTTATAAGTGATAATTATTATGTCTGTACTGCTTTTATATTGTGTGATTACTGTTTTAGGCCTATATATGTAAGTTAGCGTAAGTCATGTCAAGTTTTCATCTTGTAATGACAAGCCTCCATCTTATCCCCATGCCTGGTTGTGTAACCTATGACTCACACTACCCCTCCTATGTAACTTGGTTCCTGAATGAATGGAGATGAATGAGGGTACTTGAGAGACAATGGCAGTAGGTCTAAAAATAGCTCCTTCTGAATGACTGAACCATCAACACCAATACCTGTACCAACAACCCAGCCATTGGAATCACCCTCAGCATTCAAGAAATAAAAGATAAGGCAACCCACCATTGTGCCAAGGTTGCACATGCTCAGTAAGAACACCTGGAGCCCTCTGGAACAGGACTGACCTTGCCTGGACAGGCCCTCCCCATAGGAGATCAGAGGTAGTCTGCCCCATAAAAAGGGGTAGTGAAGACTGACTCCTTGGGAACACCATTTCCATCTGGACCAGACCAGCTCCATGTCACAACTCGGGGTGACAAATGATAGTGGTTTTATTGAACAGGGGAGATGGTGACACAATATCTTATTGGTTCCTTTGCACATACACACACAGACACACATGCACAGAGACAATGGCCTATCCACCCCAGAGGCCCTGCCAGCAACCCCCGCCGCTGAACAACACTGAGCTGAAGGAGACCCCGACTGGCCATCGAGGACCCACTTTCAGCCTGGGATAGGTAGATATCACCTGCATATTTCCTCCTCCAATTTGGACTCTATCTCTCTTCTCCCCGACTTCAGTCCCTGCACCAAGCCTCTTTAACCCCTGCTGCCATTGTCTCTGTGCGTGTGTGTCTGTGTGTGTATGTGCAAAGGAACCAATAAAATATTGTATTACCATCTCCCCTGTTCAATAAAACCACTATCATTTGTCACCCTGAGTTGGGTTGTGTTTTACTGAGCCCCGGTCCCTTCCCTATCTCAAATTCCGGTCTCTGTCTCTCTCTCGCGTCCAGTTCCCCCCCTATTTTCCTGGTCTCTCAATTCTGTCTTCCCTTTACTGCCACCCCTCAGCTCCTCTTTGTCCCTTTTCTGCAAGCTCTTAGCCCTGTTGCTTTCTGCAAGCTGTTAACCCTGTTCCCACCACTTTCTGCAATCTCTCAGCCCTGTGGCTTTTTGAAACCTCTCAGCCCTGTCGCTTTCTGCAAGCCCCAATCCCACCACCTTTTGCTTCCTCTCAGCCGTGTGGCTTTCTGCAAGCTTTTAGCCCTGCTCCCACCACTTTGTGCCTCCTCTTAGCTCTGTTGCTTTCTTCAAGCTCTTAGCCCTGTTGATTTCTGCAATCTCTCAGCCCTGATCCCGCCACTTTTTGCCTCCTATTTGCCTCTTTTCTGCAAGCTCTCAGCCCTGTTCCCAGTTTTCCTCTCCCCACATAAATCTCAGCTCCCCTGTAGTCTCCTTGCTCTGGTTCCAGCCTCTGGGCTTCTCTCTGGCATTGCTCCTTTGCTCTGCCAGCTTTCTGATTTCAATTAACCTAAAATTACCCAAACTTCCCTCCAGTCTGTTAGTTCTAATCCTGGCACTGGCAACTTTAATCTCAGTCTCCACCAGCAGTAACCTGAAGTAACCCCAAGCCTCAGCTTCTCAGCTCAGCTCTCTCTAAGTCTACTGGTTCTAATCCTGGTTCTGGCAACTTTCACTTTCTTTCTCTTACCTTAACCTTCCCCCAGGTATCCAAAGTACACCAAGAAAATACATACACACCACAAATTAGGAACTCACCTGTGTGCATGTGTAGGTGAGTGGTATGTATGTGAACTGATATACATTTATGTCACTGTGTGCATGCTATATGAATTAGTGATCTGTGTATGTGTATTGGGTGTGCAGGTACTGGTAATTGATTTTGCTATAATTTCTTTTGGTCTGTATAGTGTGTGTAGGTGCTTGACTTGGTGATAGGCATGCATTTACCTAGGCTGGTAATTTTGGATGTGTATGTGCCTGGATTGGTAGTGTGTGTGTGCATGCCTGGTGGGGGTGCATGCGCCTAGAGTGTGTGTATGCACCAAATTCATTTTTGAGTGTGTACATGTGCAATTGTACACCATGCCTTCCTACCTAACAGTACAATATTGAGATCCTGAGAGTTGGCTGTGACAGCTGAAAAATGTGCCTGTGTGATAAAGGTATTTGCTGAAGGCCCTATGAAGATTAGACCAAGTGCTTTTCTATATTTGTTTAGATATTAAGCTGTATGTTGTTGCTAAGAACCTAATTAAAGTTTAAGATGTAGTGAGGCCTTGTATAAAGTAAGGCCTAGTAAATTTAGCAAAGCCTTGAAGTAGTAAGGCCCTTGAAGTAGTGGCGTAGTTAAAATTACCTTATCAAAGGAATGCAAGGCTTGTACTGCTAATTGGTCAGTCTAAGGACAGTTGAAGTAAAAGAAATCTGAGTGGTTGTACATTATCAGAACCATTCAAAAGCTTTAAATTGGCTGGAATATCTGGAAACTATTCAGAAGGAAGAGACAGCTCTGTGAAAAGGATTAGTTAGCTGTTGCCTGGACCAGTGGGCCTGTGGACCTCGGAGAGCCCAAGGACTGCATTCTAGGGTCCTTCCCGGTACCCCTTTGGACAGTGTCGTTCAGGGACGCCTGACTTTGCTGAACTTTGTGGAAAGAGAAGCTTGTTGTGTATCAAGCATCAGAGGGGACTGCCAATAAGTTGCCAATGTGAATTGCTTTTGTCTGTCATTGTTTGTCTTGTTACTACGCGTAGTTGTGTTTTTGTTAAGTCAATAAATCTTTCTTACCTTTCTACCCCCGACCATACTCTCAATCCTGAACCCTCCGCAGGCGGCTGGGACAGTTGGGCTGACCCCACAGGACAACACTTCCTCAGCCTGATGAAGAGTTTTTTAACCCAAAAGCTTTCTAAGATATATTTCTCCAACTATTCAGTTGGTCTACTAAAAGATATAAGATTGACCCAAGCAACCTTGTCTGCCAGTGCCATGTCCTTAGACCAACATGGCTACAACCTACACCCCTAGCACCTGTCCTCGGTCAGCTGACCAAAAAGAGGCAGGACCCTGGGCACATCTAAGGCCCAGGGCTGGCTGGGGCTGGCAGGGAGAGTTCTCTGGCACCTGCTGGAGAAGAAGTTCCTGCAGGAAAGGAAAGAAAGGCTCTGTCACAATTTGGCTGCCTGAGATGCTAGTGCTACTGTGCTGCTTACTTACCTGTTGTTATTTAAAGTGGTGGACCAGTATGAGGCTGTAGGGGAGGAGGAGACCTCACTGGGGCACACTACCATGTCATGTAGAGGCCCCAGCACCAGTGAGGGAGTGCCTTAACACACACACAAAGTCACACATCATGAGTTTTGCTTGTCAGCAGCTTGGGGAGGCCTGGTGGGAATGCTGGTGGCACGGCAGTCCCAGGAAATGCCAGGACTGAGGATCCCCCTGGTGAAAGGCGGGTAGGAGGTGCCATAACCTCCAGCTACCACATGCACACACACAGTCTTGGCTGGGGAAAGCCTAGACCTGTCCCATCTTTGAAAGGCCTGAGGCTTGCTGGTTGCAGTGGAGTTGTGAGGCTCCAGGTGAGCTCATCTTAGTTGCCTGCTATGCCAGCTTTTGGATTGAAAAACCCTTTGTCAGACTGAGGAAGCACCTGCAGTTGGTGTGTGTGCTGTTCCTGGATGGAAGGAATAGTAAAGAAGCCAGAGGCTGGCATGCAATGCAGGCAAGAAAAGCAGTCAGTGAAAATGGAAATGGTGGCTTCAGGAGGTGAGGGACATGTTGGGGTGGGTGGGGAAGGGGGATGTAGCAGCACAGGAAAAAGTGGAGAGGTACCTGGGGAGTCAGATGTCCAGCAGAAACCCCTGCACCTATCTCCTTGAAAGCTGGCAGGCTTCATGGCCTCATCAGGGGCTAGAATGCCTGCAGTTTTCACCCCGCTACACCTTAACACACACACAGTGTCACCCATGACATGAGTTTTGCTTGTCAGGAGCTTAAGGTGCAGTTTCCCAGAAACCCCTTGCACCTATCTCCTTGAAGTTTGACAGGTTTTGTGGCCTCAGTAGGGAATAACTTCCCTGCTGTTTTCATTTGAATCAGGCAAGAAATACAAAGTTATAGGCATTTTTGTGATTCCCAATTATAGCTATGGTCAAAATGTTAAAATGCGTTGAAACAGCAAAACAGTTTTGATGAAACGAAATGGAACAGGGCTTTGAAATGTAACCAAACAATGAAACAAGACACTGTCTCTTTGATATGTTGAAATGGAAGTCAAAGCAAAATGGTGCTCTTTCGCACAGCACTAGTAGTAACAGTTTTTCCTGCACTATCATGACAGATGTCTGAACAGTTGTCCCGTGATATCATCACAGGACAAGTGGACCAGTTAGTCTTCCTGTTCTTCACAATCTCTTGCAGTCAAGGATGATTGTCTTCTATGATTGTCCTATCTGTGTGTCCTAAGATGGCTGATGAGGCCTATCTGGGATCAACAGACGCTACTGCAGCTCGGACATGTGTTTCCGTGTGGGGTAGGTGGTGCTAGATTCTTGATTTGGTTTTCAACATGCTGTTTCTGCCACTCCCACTCTTCCATCTCCTGTTGTTGTCCCAGAATCATAGAAAGCTGGGTTTGGAAGGGACCTCAGGAGGCCAACCCTATGCTCAAAGCAGGACCATCCCTAGCTAGATCATCCCAGTCAAAGCTTTGTCTATCTGGCTTTTGAAAACCTCCAAGGATAGAGCTTCCACCACCTCTCTGGGTAACCTGTTTAAGTGTTTTACTACCCTCCTAGTGAGAAAATTCTTCCTAATATCTAACCTAATCTTCCCTTGATGCAACTTGAGATCATTGCTCCTTGTTTTGTTATCTGCCACCACTGAGAACAATCTAGCTCCATCTTCTTTTGAATCCCCCTTCAGGTAGTTGAAGGCTGCTATTAAATCCCCTCACAGCCTTCTCTTCTCTAAGCTCAGTTCCCTCAGCCTCTCCTCATAAGTTATGCCCCCCAGCCCCCTCACCATTTTTGTTGCCGACAGCTGGACTGTCTCCAATTAGTCCACATCCTTTCTCTAGTGGGGGCCCAAATCTGAGCATAGTACTCCACATGTGGCCTCACCAGTTCTGTATAGAAGTGAATACTCACTTCCCTTGACCTACTAGCAACACACCTACCAATGCAGCTCAGGATGCCGTTAGTCTTCTTGGCAACAAGGACACACTGTTACCTAATATTCAACTTATTGTCCACTTTAAACCCCACATCCTTTTCTGCAGAGATGCTGCCCAGACAGTCAGTCCCCAGCCTGTACTGGTGCATGAGATTGTTTAGTCCTAAATTCAGGACCTTGCACTTATCCTTGTTGAACCTCATGAGATTTCTTTTGGCCCAATCCTCCAATTTATCTAAGTCACTCTGAATCCTAGCCCTACCCTCCAGTGTATCTACTACCCTCCCAGCTTGGCATAGAGTGCAAACTTGCTGAGGGTGCACTCTATGTCAACCTCTAGATCATTGATGAAGACATCAATGAACAAAACCAGCCCCAGGACTGACTCCTGAGGCACTCCACTTGATACCAGCTGCCAACTAGACATCAAGCCTTTGATTACTACTCTCTGAGCCCGATGCTCCAGCCAGTTTTCTATCTACTTTACAGTCCATTCATCCAGCCCATACTTCCTTAGCTTGCCTTTGAGAATGCTGTGGGAGACCATATCAAAATCCTTGCTAAAGCCGAGGTACACCACTTCCACCAGGCTCCCCACATACACAGAGTCAGTCACCTTGTCATAGAAGGCAATCAGGTTGGTCATGTATGACTTGCCCCTGGTAAACCCAATGCTGACTGTTCCTAATCACGCTTTTCTCCTCCGATTGCTTACAAATGGATTCCACAAAGAACTGATCCATGATTTTTTCCAGGGACTGAGGTAAGGCTGACTAGTCCATAGTTCCCTGGATCCTCCTTCTTCCCTTTCTTAAATATGGGCACTATGTTTGTCCTTTTCCAATCATCCGGCACCTCTCCTGATAGCCATGAGTTTTCAAAGATGATGGCCAATGGCTCTGCAATCACATCAGCCAACTCCCTCAGCACCCTTGGGTGCCTCCCATCTGTCCCCATGGACTTGAACACATCCAGCTTTTCTAAGTAGTTCCTAACCTGTTCTTTCGCTACTGAGGGCTGCTCCCCTCCTCCCCAAACTGTGGTGCTCAGTGCAGTAGTCTGGGAACTGACCTTGCCTGTGATGACTGAGGCAAAAAAGGCACTGAGAACCTCAGCCTTTTCTGCATCACAAGGTTGTCTCCCCCATTCAGTAAGGGACCCATACTTTCCCTGATCCTCCTCTTGCCACTGACATAGAAATCCTTCTGGTTACCCTTCACACCCCTTGCTACCTGCAACTCCAACTGTGCTTTGCCTTTCTGATGTCATCCGTGCATGCCCATACAATGCTCTTGTATTCTTCCCTAGTTATTTGTCCAAGTATCCACTTCATATAAGCTTCCTTTTTGTGATTTAGTTTACTGAAGAGTTCCTGCAAAGCCAAGCTGGTCTTCTGCCATACTTGCACCTTCAGCACATCAGAATAGGTTGTTCCTTCACTCTCAGTAAGGCTTCTTGAAAATACAGCTAGCTCTCCTGGACTCCTTTCCCCCTCAGTCTAGCTTCCCAGGGGATCCTGCCCATGAATTCCCTGAGTGAGCTGAAGTCTGCTTTTCTGAACTCAGGGGTCCTTACTTTTCTGCTTTCCATCTTTTTCTTATCTCAGGATCCTCAAGTAAATCATCTCATGGTCACCGTTGCCTAAGTTGCCATCCACTACTATGTTCCACACCAATTCTTCCCTGTTTGTGAGCAGCAGGTCAAGAGAAGCATGGCCCCTAGTTGGCTTCTCCAGCACTTGCACCAGGAAGTACTCCCCAACACTCTCCAAAACCTTCCTGGATTGCCTGCACACTGCTGTACTACCCTCCCAGTAGATGGTGGTTGAAGTCCCCCATGAGAACCAGGGCCTGTGATTGGGGAAACTTCCACTAGCTGTTTGAAGAAATCCTCATCCACCACTTCCTCCTGGTCTGGGGGTCTATAGCAGACCCCCACCATGACATCACTTTTGTTGCTGCCCCCTCTGATCCTAACCCAGAGACTGTCAACAGGCCTCTAGCTTCATGCTAGAGCTCTGAGCAATCATATGGCTTTTACATGAAGTGCAACTCCTCCTCCTCTTCTCCCCTGCCTATCCTTCCTGAACAGTTTGTGCCCATCCAAGACAGTGCTCCAGTCATGCAAGCTATTCCACCAAGTCTCTGTTATTCCGAGTTGCCTGGCTCCATGCCAGTCTTTAGGATGGGGGTAGGACAGGAGTTCTGTGGCAGAAGTGATATGAGAGAGTTCTATGACTTTAGGTAGTTTGATAACCACTGCTCTAAGCCCTCCTGCAGGGGCCAACTTACTTCCCACACCTCCCACTACCTTGAATCAGGGGCCTATTGGAAGTACTCTCTTGGGTCATCCCCTAGACTATTTGCTTGCACATTCCCTCTTCTAGGAAATCAGTGAAAATCAGTTAAAATTAGGCATCCAGATTCATTAAAGGATGTTGGCCTCCAGCCCTAGTTTTTCTGTCTCCTCTGAGGTAACCGACTCAACCCAGCTTCTAGTCATAAAAGAGACTTTCAACTATATTATAGTAGTCAGATTGTCATTTAAATTAAGCTATTAAAAATTCCAAGCATACCTTACTTTCCCAGTAGAGAGTTTTTAACATTATACATTAAAAGAAAAAGCAGTTACAGTTATGAAAACATTCATCATATGTAATGGATAAGCTGAGCTTTCCTTTCTTAATGTAATAAGAAAAGCAGATAATACAGTATGTTTTCAGTAAACCTTCAGTGTTTAGCCCACAAAATTAAATACATTTCTTCAATTATTTTATGCATATTTTATTAAGTTAGTCATCTTCAAGGCATAGCTTATCATACATATAAAATCATTTGGAACCCTTCAAAAGTTTAGCCACTGCTTAAATCCATCTGATTGTACAAATGACTAATATAAGATTTGTAAAAATAGTTAAATTGCATGCATTTTTATTATCACTGAGCCTTCCCTCCTATTAATAAGCAATTTCCAAAATGCAGATCAGTCCTATGAAGAAAGTAGCTTGAACTATTAAATCCTTACTGCAATCTGAATTGAAATGAAATTAGCTAAGTTCTGTTTGGGTTGAATAATTCTAATTTTTCAAAGTTGAGTAACTGTACATTTTCATAATGAAGGAATCAAAGACTAGAGACATTTTCTTAAACATTATTAACAGTCTTAACTGCTGCAGATGAAATCCTGATTCCAAAGAAACCACTTCCATTGCCTGCTATAGGGATACCATGCCACCCACAGTACTTGAGAATGTTAAAGTAATTAAGGTAAATTCCCCCTCTACCCCGCCCATTTCTCTCTTAGAAATGTATTCTGTTTTCTGATTTCAAATTCTTTTTGTGAACACTGTGAAAGTAATTAGCTAGATTTAGAACAGAAATGGTCATAGTAAAATGAATAGGAAATTCAAGAATCTAATGAGCAGACCAATGATTAGCCTGAATAGAAACTATTAATCAGAATAGCACCATACTGTTGTAAAATGTAGCAATGTAATTACAAGCTTTTCTGTAAAATTTAATTACCATGGCAGTTCATGGTTATATAATATACTCTTAGCATAATTTAAAGTTGTTTTCATCCATTATCCAAATAGTTTCTTTCATTGGAAAGGGACAATTAATGTAAAGTAATGACTGTTTTAATTAGTTGAACTGGTGGAGTTGGCAGTAATGTAATTTTCCTGTGAAACCTTTTTATTAGAAAGCTGCCTTCTTACAATACAAAATATAATTAATAGAAAAAAATCCATCAGAAACTAATGGATTCCTCTATTCATCAGCTTATTTGTTTAGTGTTGTAGTGATTTTGTAGCTGTGATCGTCCAGGTACTAGGACTTTGCGAAGCTTCAGTCCCTGATTCGATTCAGCGGAGATTTGGCCCGATTTGGTGGCTGTCTCTCCAAATCCAATTCAAATCAGGAGACCTTTTAATCTTTCTGAATCGAATGGGAACCCTCCAAAACAATTTAGAGAGATTTGGGAAGATTTGGAGATTCGGACATAGAGACAGCTTTAAATGTTTTTTCTAAATACCTCTAGGTACCAGGCACCTTGTGAATGCTGTGATGGTGGGGCAGATGGAGTGTCCCACAGTGTTCACTTCCGGGTCCACTAGGGAGTGCACTGGGCCCGCCTCCATGCACCCCTGGTTCGACAACTTGTGCCTTCTGGGTCGGGGGGGGGGCACCCAGGGTCCCCCCAGGGCCAATCACTAAGCTGGGAGTGCTGGGGGGGGGGGGGGGGGTCTGCCAGCATGTTCCCTGGCAGACCTGGAAGTGGACCTGAAGTACTTACGGGTTTGCTGCCAAGCACGCACGGGGGGAGGACCTGCGCTCCTGTGGGATGCTCCATCTACCTCAGCATCGCAGCATTCATGAGCTGTGCCTGGTACCTTGAGGTATGTAGAAAAAAAATTTACAGCTGTGTCTATGGCCGAATCAGCATCAAATCTTCAGATTTGGATTCAGCCAAATCAAATCAGGAACAGTGATCCGAATTAACTAATCGAATCACTGTTGCCAATTCGGGCCAAATCTGAGCTGAATACAGCCCATTTGGCTCACCCCTACCAGGTATTATGTGAGAGACAAGGATTTTTTGGGGTGATATTTTTATTGGGCCGAATATGTTAGACATCAAAAGCTTCTCTAACTGTATCCCAACTGTATAGCAGGTTTAATAAAATATATCATTCACTCATTCATTTATTTATTGTTATTCTTCTTCCATCTTTTATTGGTGATAAATATGCACTAGATCCATTTTAGATATTCTTGGCATATCCATGCATGTAGTGTTTCAGAGTAGTGGGTCTGAGTTATAGGAGCCTAATATTGTTTAGTAAAATCAGCTCAGATATCAAGACACCATTAATTCTTTGGGAATACTTTAGTATGTTTACTAAAATACCTTGATTCCTTTGGCAATCAATTTATTGGTATACCTTTTGCTAAGTTTCAATGTTGATGAAGAATGTTTAATATAATTGATGCTCCCAATGAGGAGAGGGTTTTTTTAATGGAAGATTGTACAATTTTGCTTTCCTCAGTGTGAGATATATTTGAAAAGTATTGGAACTATGGAATTGGGGAAGTGCACCAAGAATTGATAAAATGTTATGGAAAATGTCCATTTTATTGAATCTGTTGAGCTGATTATAAACTATAAACAGTGACCACATGACCACAAATTAATCCAATGAAGACTGGAGTGTTTTACTGTTCCTTTTTTGATAAGATAAATGAAGCATTACAATAATCTTGAACCAAAAGA
Organism: Alligator mississippiensis; assembly: GCF_030867095.1. Lineage (NCBI taxonomy): Eukaryota > Metazoa > Chordata > Crocodylia > Alligatoridae > Alligator > Alligator mississippiensis. The sequence continues at coordinate 67,891,449 of NC_081829.1, forward strand.
ATTTTTTTCTGGTTTATCAAGTACTCATCTGCTCTGTGTTTCATCTGAATTGTCTCAAAATCAATTCCACTATTTAAGATAAGGTTGATGTACATGTAAGTTTAGAAATCATAGCCACCAGATCTAAATCTTCACATTAAAATTTCTGTTGTATAGCTTGCAATCAACAGCAAAGTCAGAAATCTTTGACCTAAATTAAGGATGTCCAACTTCTAAGCAGTCAGGGGCTACATGCTAAGTAGGCAACACTAGCAGGGGCCGCACACCATGCAAGCCACAGGCCCCTAACTATACTACACTGAGGAGGAAAGAACTAAAAATGCCATCTAAAAACTGTTTCACAGAGGTGTTCCTCTTATCCTGGAATTTCTGTTCTGAGATTGCTTTATATTGTGGGACAGCTGCACAATAAAAGGGCAGATAACCAGGTTCACCTTTCAAAGCTATATGACCTTGTTGAAGTGCTTTGGACTATGTTTTTCCCTGATGTAAAGCTCAAATACTGGAAAAGAAAGAGGGGACTATTAAGAAGCAAAACTTGTCTGAGAGAGGTCTCAGAGGGCAGTACAAAACAATCATTTCTGGGATCAATACCATGGAGTTTCTGCAAGGTGTTGCCCAACTCATGGGCATGGATTTGTGTACCATCTGTAAATAAACCTATTACATTTGAGAAAACACCTAGATCTTCATCAGCAATTTCTGCTCAAAATGGGAAATTTAAGCTACTACAGAAGTCTTCACTATGAACTTCACTATGGCACAGTTAGGTTGGTCAGGGATGTGAAGAGCTGCGACCTTTGAGTAACACAGATGGACCAGGAGAAACTCCTTGTCTTGTAGCTACAGACAAAATGGCACTTTTACAAGTCTAGCTAATTTCATTGATGATGGTGGCCTTGCTATGTCACTGCAAGGTACAATTTTGAGGTATAACTTCATCTGCGGTTGGTGTGTTTTCCTGATTTAATATATATTGGTATTCCAATACTAGCAAAGTTCTCTTAATACAGTAAGTACCCTGACCTGCAAGGCTGTGTTTACTTCCATAGATAATTTATCAGAAGAATAACCTGCATCATATTTAATCAAGGCTCATGATTAATCATAATTAATCAGGGCTCATTAATACAAGATAGAATTACCATAGAGGAGCTTACAAGTTTAACATTTTTATGCATGTTGGTACTGTTCTGTTATCTATATATATAAAATGCAGTGTATGTATGCATGTATATTCACTTATAACTTGAGAATGACTGGTCCTATCTACTCTAAACCTTCCAAAATCACTGAATACCACCCGAGGAAAATTATAGGTGGGTTATTTTTTACTTGACCCTTTTTGGGGCTTCCATTGACTGGGATTACTTCACTTCTCAGATAACAAACTGGTGCCACTCCATTTTGGATGCAGTAAATTCAGCTCAGTTGTCAATATTATACTGATGCTTGCTTTTTTTTCAACTCACTTGTCATAATTATATTGACGCTTGCCTTTTTTTTGCTCCACGTGAAATATTAAATGTTAAATATGTTGTACTATGTTCTTTAAAATTAAACAACATTTTTAACTAAATATGTAGTACTAAATTCTTTGAAATAAACAAACACTGTGATTACAAAAATAACAACCCGGACGATGAACAGGTACTTCAGCTAGTATAGAATAAAACATGTAGAGAATATTTACCTCCACATTAAGTTTAAATTTAGTGGATTTAATTTTTAAAGGATATTTAATGATAAGCTAACTACTACACCCCTGAGGCAGACCTATAATTTACATTATGGGAACTTGGCCCCTTTCATGAATCTGATCTGTTATGCTCTTAATATTCACTGAGCTCTGGTTAATATGTTAATTTCTATACAGCATATAGAAAGCATATGATTCCTGTTGCAAGGAGGCTGAAAGCTAAAACAGATACAGTGCAGTTTAGTCTGGGCCTAGACTACAAATTGGAGTTCAGCTGTATTGGTTGGGCATGTAGTACAGTATGTCCTCCAACCAATGTAACTATGCCAGCAAAAGCCCTTCATGTAGATACAGTAAAATCAGTTGATAGCTAAACTAGGTTTAGCATTTTAGCATCACTGATTTCTCCTGTTGGGTGATAATAGTAAAATGGCATTTTTATAAAATAGTACAAAAATTAAGAAGTGTGCATAGCCCAGAAATATCATGGCAGGAAGAGGAATTTCAAATATGTTAATTAATGATAATGTATTAGATGATGATCAGTTCTTTACATCTATGTTTGGGAATAGAGGGAAGACCAAGAGCCTACTCCTGCTGATTAGTTTGGTGTTTCTATGACTTGCAGGGCACATCTAAGTGGTAGATTCAGATGTTTTTATGGCATGATGCTGCACACAGAAGGCTTGCAAAGCTATTATCAATTTGGAGGTTTGGTATGTAGTTTAAAATGTAGCTCCCTGACAATATGTTAAAGAGCTCTTGCTACTCTACTTCAGATACCCAGTACTTTTAAGAATACTGTAAAACTGGCAGTTTTAATTAAAATTGACCTATGTACACCAGTTATCACAGTTTATCTCCTAAAGGTTAAGATGCACAGAGACACAACCTTTCAGGACCACTTCTACTTTCCTCATTTTGGGCAATGAGTATAATTTCCAGAAGGTCCTTTGAAATGTAACCTTGGCCTTTAGGAGTCTCAGGCTCTGACCATGCAACATGTTGTACCAGTGTAATTGATCCTTGCAGAAGTGTAAAACAAAAGACTTGATGCATGTTGTACAATCCATGTTTTACAAACAAATCTGATATAGAGCTTTCTTAAGAAATTTAGGACTAAAACTGCAGCAATGAAGTTATAGCAGTCTGTTTATTATCTATCCACATTTATCTAGCTTGTCTGATCAGCTCATCCTTATTATTCATGGGAAACAGGTTATTTACCTGGGGCTGTGTCACTTTGTAGAAAGGTCCTATCCTAGAAACTCCTGCATACAGTGAGCCTGAGATAGCTTACAATGGGTCCACAGCGGCTACATCTACATGAGATGCTGACCACACAGTAACTCATTACTACTGCACAGTAGCATTGTGTGGCAGGAAGAGTTACACAATGCTGATGTGCAGTAGTAAAGAGCTACTGTGGAGTCACCATCACCTAAAAGCCATTTGGTGACCCTACTATGCAGTAACTCTAGTTACTGCACAGTCATTTAGTTCTTGTTTATACTTGTAAATAGTACTTTAGTACTGTATAAACAAGTGGTAAATGACTGCACAGTAATGACTGTGCAGTCAGTGTCTCATTTAGATACAGCCAGTGTGTACAGAAAATTTGAACTCCCGTAAGTTACACCAAGGTCATCTAGGTTGCAAGTCTTCTTGGAAAATCAATTGAGCATGGGCTCCTAAACTGCTTAGGCAATATTGATAATTTTACCAAATACCCAGAAAGTCATACTCTGTAGTCATAATTAATTCAGTATTTATTTATAACTCTTTATTCTAGATGGTAAGAGCTGTAGAAAATAGTGCAATTATATTCTGAAATATGAAATGTTCAAAATCATAATAAGGTGTATCCTTGTGAATGAATGGACATCCAACTAAAAAGGAACCATATTGTTTGATACCTCAGAAGTTTTATTTTAACTGACAAAATTGGTATCTAATACATGGTATTATAAATGGATGGACAGAATTTGGCAGAGACTAATGCACTGCAAATTGTATGACTCATACAATCATAGCTTAACTTCCTACAAGATCCCAGGTGACTAAAGTATCAGCTGTCCCTCCAGATGGCAAAGACAGTTCAGGAAGATGACATGCTGGTTAATGAAGTGGAAAGTATAATTACTGTATTAACAGTACATACTGTTAGATTTACTCTTGGTACTAAAGCTACCAAAATTAAAAAATATGCCACTAAAAGCAGTCCTTGGAAAATATGAAGCTACCTAATCCATGAAGAACAGGTTCACCCACATTCATCAGTGCATTCAAATGTCTTTCAAAGTTGGGGATGGGTTTCTGTCCACAGCAAGGATTATGCACTAGGAACAGAATCCTGGACTTCAGTTCATATTCCAAGTTTCTTTATCTAAATTGACCCTTTGAGCTTTGGAAACAGATGTGTCTGAATGATCTTGCATGTTTATCCTGAGAAAATAAATTAAATTAACATAAATGGCAAATACAGTCAAATATATCCTAGAAACCTGTATAGTAATAATAGATATAAAACATGTATATATATCTTTCACATAAATACAATAGACCTATATCATTTGTATGAGGGTGGTTCACAAGCCATTTAATTTGTAGTGGTTGCCAAATTAAGTGTGAGCCATTCATCTGTTTGCTTTGACTTTTACTTCAAAAGATGCCACTTCTCCACTTAACTGGAACACAGCCCTGGTCCCACTCAGCTGCTTAGGGAAGCAGTCTCCTATGAAAATAAAAGCCACAGCAAACAGATGGAGCACTTCAGCGGTCCCACACAGCTGTTTGCTGGCTAGGTTGCAAACCTTCATTTTCACAGCGGCAAAGTAACCTAACCCTGAGAAGTATCAACATTCTGTTGCAATAAAAAACAGGATGGGACATGACATTACAACTGATCTAGGTTACCCTTGAAACTTCTTTTCCTTTTTGTCTGTTATAATTTTCCAAAATGTTTCCAGACTTTAGGATCTACCATACAATTGGACATTTATTTTTATTGTAATTGTTTGAATGAAGTTATAAAATATATGATACTACAGTTAAGACTCTTTCATTTTCTGCAGAGTGTTACATACAAAAGCTGAAAAGAGAGTTGGTACTACAATTATATATCAGGTGTAGACACTGATGTATGTGGGATTGCAGCAGTTTTACTTGGACAAAGATTCCTTTTATTATTAGAAGTTAGTCATACAGAATCATAGGACAGCAGAACTGGAAGGGACCTCAGGAGACAACCTAATCCAGTTTCCTGCTCAAGGCAGGATCCTCCCATTCTAAAGCATTTTAGACAAGTGTTTGTCTAACCTGTTCTTAAAAACCTCAGGAGCAACCATACCATGCAGTATTATTCATTCATGATGAGATTATATTGTCTGAGGTGTGTGACTTTGGGCTAGCTTGTCACTGTTAGCCCATGCATAAAATCACTATCTCCATCTATAAAATTCTCATTGTACTCTGTTTTTCAATGGGTTTTGAACCACATTTCATATTTTTCCTTCATCTGTTTGTTAACATGTATTTATACAGCACCTTTTTTTACCATCTACTCATGCTGAAACATAACAGTTAACAATGAGTCTACTACTGGTTATAGGGAAGGTTTCACTGGGGATGGATCATGCTATACATGCTTAGTTTCTAATATCTTTTCCTCTAAAATATATGCTACTTGCTACTTTCTGAGAAAGGACATTGGGTTAGATTGGGGCGGGCAATTATTTCGGGTGGAAGCTCGTTTAATCAGGTTTGGTGATCTGTCAAGGGCCGAATGGGTAGCCCCACCCCTTGACAGTTGCCCTGTCCCCTGGCTGCCATATTGGGAATGGAAATCCCACCCCCACCCCTGACCTTTGCCACTAGAAGTCCCTCCCTTTGCCCCCCAGAAATACTCCTTTTGGGAGGGGGGGTTGCCATCTTAGAACCAGAAAAAAACAAATTATACACTAGAAGTCAAACACCTATTATAACATATTTTTACTTTATTACAAAAAGTATTTTTGTCATGATTTGTGTTTGTGTACTGTATATAGAGGTTCATAGAAATTAGGGGCTGGAAGGGACCTTGAGAGATCATCGGGTCCAGCCCCCCCCCATCATAGGCGAGAAGTCAGCTGAGATCAAGTGACCCCAGCAAGAAATATATCCACCTGTTTTATGAAGGAATCCAGAGTAGGTGCTTGCACCACCTCTGGGGGGAGTTTGTTTCAGACCCTGGACACATGCACCATAAAGAACTTTTTTCTTATATTCAGTCTAAATCGGCCTTCCTGGAGTTTATGGCAGGTAGACCTTGTTATCCCCTGGGGAGCTCTGGTGAACAAGTGTTCCCCCAGGTCCTGATGTACCCCCTTTTGTAATTGTAGGCTGCACCAAGTCCCCCCTGAGCCTTCTCTTCTCCAGCCTGAAGAGTCCCATATCCCTCAGACTCCTCTCATATGGCCTTCCCTCCAGGCCTTGGATCATATGAGTGTCTCTCCTCTGGACTCTCCCAAGCTTTTCCACATCCTTCCTGAAGTGGGGGGGGGGGGGGCCAATACTGGATGCAGTACTTCAGCTGCAGTCTCACTAGGGCTGAGTAAAGTGGGAGGATGACTTTCCTGGTTTTTCTTGATGTGCATCAGTGGATTTGGTTAGCTTTGCCAGCCACAGCATCACATTGGTGGCTCATATTCATCTTGTGGTAAATCAAGACCCCCAAGTCCCTTTTGGTCATGGTGCTAGTGAGAGTAGCACTGTCAAGCCTGTAAGTGTGCTGGGGATCATTCCTACCAAGGTGCAGCATCTTACACTTCTCTGCATTGAAGGCCATCAGGTTTTGATCAGCCCACCTTGAGAGTGTGTCCAAGTCAGCCTTTATCCCCAGCCTGTCCTGCAGTGCGACCACCTTCCCCCATAATTTGGTATCATCCGTGAATATGGCGAGTTCACATCTGACTCCCAAATCCAGATCATTAATGAAGATGTTAAAGAGTACCGGCCCAAGTACTGAGCCCTGAGGGATTCCACTGGTCACCCTGTGCCACATTGATTTGCTTCCTTCAACTAGTACTCTTTGGGTCTGAACCTGTAGCCAGTTGCCTAGCCATCAGACTGTATGATGATCAAGGCCACAGTTCCCCAGCTTAACTATGAGGACATCATGGGGAACTAGGTCAAAGGCCTTCTTGAAGTCCAGGTAAATGATGTCCACATCATCTCCTTTGTCCACGTTACCTGATCATAGAAGGCGACGAGGTTGGTCAGGCATGACCAGCCAGTCACAAAGCCATGTTGGCTGGCATTCAGAAGCTTGCCTTCTGTCAGTCTGGTGTTGATGGATCCCTTGACAATTTTCTTGAGGATTTTTTCAGGGACTGACATAAGACTGATTGGTCTATAGTTCCCCATGTCATCCCTCCTCCCTTCCTCGTAGATAGGAACCATGTTGGTTCTTTTCTAGTCATCCGGGACCTCACTCGAGTGCTTCGATTTTTCAAATCTCTCTGCCAAGGGGATACAATGATGTCTGCCAGCTCCTTCAGGACTCTCAGATGCATTTCATCTGGCCCCACAGGCTTATGAATATTCCTCAAGGTGTTCCCTCATTTGATCCACATCAATTTTAGGCCTATCACACTCTCCCAGATTGGTTTGTGCCATTCTTGACAGTGTGATCCTGCTGGGAGGGTGAAAAACCGATGCAAAAAAGTCATTTAGGAGATTGGCCCTTTCCTGGGCATTGGAAGTCAGCTGCCCCATTGGATCTCTCAGGGACCCAATGCTATCCTTGTTCTTTTTCTGGCTTCCCACATATCTGAAGAAGGACTTTTTGTTGTCTTTGATTCCCATAGCTAGCCTAAGTTCAGTTTGTGCCTTGGCTTTCCTTGACTGCTTTCTACAGATGTGGGTGAGTGCAGAGTAATCCTCTTTGGTAATGCTTTCTGTTTTCTAGCTGGTGTGGACTGTTCTTTTGAGCTTAATAAGGTCCAAGAGTTCCTTATTCAGCCATGGGGCTTTCTTGCCTGTTGAATTCATTCCTTGTGAGATGGTATGGCTTTGCCCTGTGCTTCAAGGATTATTTTTTTAAGAAATGACCAATCCTCGTGTACTCCTTTTTCTGGGGGAGAATGGCCTCTAATTGCCTGACTGACCAATTCTCTCAGTTTGCAAAAGTCATCCTTCCCAAAGATGAGGACTTCTGCTTTACTGCTGGGTTTGCCTGCTCTTTGGTAAACTAAGAAGGTGACCAATTCATGGTCGCTGTCACCAAGTTTCCCCTTGATCCACAGATCACTCACTAGGTCTGCCCCATTGGCAAGGACCAGATCAAGCAATGCCTCTCCCCTAGTCGACCCATAGGCCTCCTGAGTTAGGCAGAGGTCATCAATGTATGTGAGGAAGCAATACGACCTGCCAGATTTGGCTGTGCGCTTGTCCCAAGAGATGTCAGGGTAGTTGAAGTCCCCCATGACAATCATGGATCAAGAGTGTGCAGCCTCGACCAATTTCCTATTGAATTCCCAATCTAGGTCTTCCTCTTGGTGGGGAGGTCTATAGTAGAACCCTACAAGTAAATCACCCTCCCCATGTTCTCCTTATAACTTGACCCAGAGGGTCTCAAGACACCCTTCCTGGTTTGGAAACTTGATCTGCAGGGGGCTGAGCTGATCCTTGATGTAAACAGCTACACCCCTCCTTTACAGGTTTTAGCCCTCTAATGCCACCAACCAATCATAGGTGGAGTCCCAGCAGGTCTCCATAATTCCTACCAGGTCATAATCATTTTCACATAAGAGAAGGGCCAGTTTCTCTTGCTTATTTCCCAAGCTGCTGCATTTAATCCCAATGCTTCCCTGAGGGGTAAAGTGGAACCTTTCCTTGGGCTGTATCTCTTGGGCTGCATCCCTGTCCACTCTGGAGTGCGGACCATGGTCGAGGAAGCCAAACCCCTAATGATGGCATCATCCCCAGTCTTCTATCACCTCGCCAGTGCACCTATCACTCCAGAGCTCATGTCCTGCAACATGGAGGATTTAAAAGAAAACTATCTGTGCCCCCACACCCTTGAGCCCAGCTCCCAGAGCCCTGTAGTCACACATGACCCGGCCCAGACTTCTCCGTGCCATATCATTGGTGCCTACATGGATGAGTAGCATTGGGTGGTGGTCAGAGGGCCAGATAAATTTGGGGATCCTCTCTGTCACATCCTGAGTGACCTAGATAAATTGGAAGATTGGGCCAAAAGAAATTTCACGAGGTTCAACAAAGACAAGTGCAAAGTCCTGCACTTAGGGTGGAAGTCCCATGTATTGGTACAGCCCAGGGACAGACTGGATAAGCAACAGCTCTGCAGAAAAGGACCTCAGGGGTACAGCAGATAATAAGATGGATTCAAGTCAGCAGTGTGCCCTTGTTGCCAAGAAGGCTAACAGCATACTAGGCTGCTTTATTAGAAGTGTTGCCAGCAGATCAAGCAAAGTAATTATTATCCTCTATTCTGCACTGGTGATGCCACATCTGGAGTACTGTGGATGAGCAGCATGGGCTGAATGAATATCTGTAATCCTTCCATGACATCTCAGATCCAGGCTCTGGGCAAGCAGCAGCCCTCCTGAGACAACAGGTCAGGCGTGCAGATGGATGTCTCCATACCCTGCAGAAGGGAGTCTTCAAACATCATGTGGCAGTCCTGACATGGTTGCCATGCCTCTAGATTTACCAGAAGCACAGATATGAACTCCGCTGCAGCCAGTACCAGCACGTATGCTGGAAATCAAGGAGCATCTGGCTACAGCATGGGCAGACTTTGTGCAGGCATGCTGACACTGATTTGTGAGCCTGGGCCCTCCAGGGAATTTAAAGCCACACCAGGCTGACCACAGGCCAGAACTGGAATTGGTTTCCCAGCAGCAGCCGTAATGCCAGAGGGAGTATACTTGCCCAGAAGGGGCAATTGCCAGAGATGACCTTTGCCAGAGAGGCTGACACTGAGGAGTGACTCTAAAGCATCATGCAACTCAAGTGAGTGAGGCTGGTGGGACCCGAGCAGCAGTGAACCTGGCTGAAGTTTGATTGGACCTGAAAGACAAGAAGAAACAAGAGAGTGGTAAAGAAAACTGTGAGTGAACAGCAGGAGCTGTGACAGCTGCTTCTCCTGTTTTCTTTACTGAGGGATTGCTTTGAGTTGGACTGTGTCTTGCAGTAGGACACATTATTAAAATCAAAAGAACCTCTGGCATTGCCAGAGTGCAATGGTGAAGGCCAGAGAAGGCACCTTTAATGTTAAACATCTGGGAACCATTGGGTTGATGCTAGGTGGGGTGTAGGGGAGGTGGAGCCGCATATTTGCTTGCCAAAAGCTGGGACGACCACATACCACTGAATTGGACATTACCATCCCTTGAAATATTAAGAGTCATCAAAGTTGTGGCAGGTGAGAAATTTCAGTGGTCTTGGTAGCTCCACCTGAGGACAAGCTGTCAACCTGTAAGATGGAAGACAGCTCTGCCCATGTCAGAAAACCTAGGCAAGGAACCAAAGATAGACATGGAAAGTTACACACCACTACCACCCCAATCACCACTACTACCACTGTTCACATTGCAGGGACTCCTTCACCTGGCTGTCACTGGAAGGAACCTGCAAGCCACAGTTACTACAGTGCCAAACCAGGACCTGGGTGAAAACCTTGAAAATGAGTGTTCCTGCCCAGGCAGGTACCTCACAGGTGCAAGCAGAGGGAGAGCTGGAAGTGGCAGTGGTTCTGGAATTATGGCATCCTCCAGCCATCTTTCTGGGTTTCTTAACCCACTGCCTCTCTCTTCCTGCCCCTCTCTCCAAGCAGACCTTCCCTAGTAAACTCCCTTGTTAGCTAGCTTGTTTGTTGCTCTTTGGTCCTCAAGTTTCCCTTTTCCCTGCTAACCTGCTTCCTCTCATCAGGCTTACAGTGAAGCAAGGTGAGTGAGAGTTTCTGGGCAAACTCCATGGAGAACTCAACATTCTGGACTCTAGTTAAACAAGGGGTGTAAGTATTGGTCTGACTGCTGAGTTTTAGCTGCTTATGCTAAACATAGGTAGGTTAGGTACTCTTATTTAAGGAAAGAGCTTACCTTAAAGGCTCCCCTTCAAAAAGCAGGGCAGCAAACTGCTTGCAAGCTGCCTTGTTTGATATCCTTGTTCACTCACTCCTTGGTTGCTTAGGGAATCTCCTTTTATACCCCCTGGGCCTAGACTGACTCCGTCCCCTTGGTAGGGCTTTTGTCAGACACAGGAAGCAGTCACCCAGCTAGCAGCACTCCCAGCTGCTCAGAGCACATGCCCAAACACACAGACCACCAAACAAAAGCTCAGCAAGCCAAACACACAGGCAACCCTAGCTCACTTATTTTCCCTGAGCCGGATCTGGTATCTGGTTTCTCTTCCCCTCCCCTTCCTCCTCTTGCTCCCAGCAAACTGCTTGCAAACTGCTGTATTTGCTGCCCCTGTTCGCCCACCACTAGATCTGTAGCTAATGTAAATTACCACTGCTTCACTGACTGCAGTTGAGGTGTAATAATTGATATTAGTGGAGGATAAGCCACAAAATGCTTTAAGGAGAGGAGCTTCTCTTTTCCTATGCTATCTTTCTTGCTCCATTAGTATTATTTCAGGCCTTCTATTAAGATGAGGTGCTTGCTGACATAAACATAAACCAAAACGGCACTTTAAACTCAGTGCATTCCCATACCGAGCCCTGGACATGTCCAGAAGAGGCAGAGCTTTACTGCAATCCAGCTCTGCAATGTCTGTAGTAATTGAGCAGTCTAGTGGGGCTTTTTTGGTGCTTTTTTCCAATATCCAAAAATCCCTGTTGAAGTGCCCAATCTTTACAGACACTGCAGAGCTGGGTTGAAATAATGCACTACATCCTCTGGTACAGCATGTTTTGTTTGGGTATTTCTTATGTCTGTAAGCAGCCATGAATATTGTAAGTATTAAAGGGTTTGTTTCTGCCTTTTTGACTTGTGAAATACATTTGATTAAATGATATTTTGGGTGTTAGAAGTCACATTCTTATGGCCTGATTGAATCTTTAACTGAAGTAGATGCTCTTTAACTGAAGTAGAAGCTCTCTGGCATTATGCCCTTAGTTAACACAACTGTAAATCCAGAAAAACTCCAATGATGGCACCATCTTCTAGTTTTGCACAAAACTAAATGTACTAAAGGCACTCAGATTTTTACTTATTATGAGGCTGGGTCTGACCCACATTTAGAAAAAGCTCCCACTGGAGGCCACAGAAACCAAAGGGAGCTTTTCTCTATGGAAATATCCATTAATCATACAACTTTGTTAATTGTGACACAGCTTTTTATTTTCCCTAATAGTATGATCTGTCCTTACAACAGTTTTAGTAAAAACATATTTAATATATGTATGGAAGAAAAATGAGTTCTTGTGAGAATTTTTTCACAATTTTGCTCCATTTTTAAATTTATCCAATGAACAATAAGTAATTTAAAATTCTTTCACTTATTTTGATTACTGGTTTGCACAATTGTTGAAGTTCTCTATTTTTGTCAGAAATTGGTCAGGAGAGAAAATGCAAGGCAGGAAGTAGTTATTCTATTCCCTCCCACCCCTTAGCCCCTCAAATGAAAGATGTCCAGTAATCTCAGTTTAGATCATTTCCAACTGTTATATCATGACAGGCATATTTGTTATCAAGTAAGTGCAGTTAACAGCTGTTATCAGTCCAATTTCACATTGCCCTTTGATTCACAATGAAGTGGAGTAGAAGATCTCTAATTTTATTTTTTTATGATTTTATGAAATTCTAACCTTCCAGTTGTTGAACTTTCTGAAAAAAATGTTTATACAAACTAACACATTTCACTTGTGGTAATTAGCAATTTCCCTCTTAGCAAAGAACTGTAGACTTGAAGCAATTAAGCAATTATTTTTCTAGATAGAACTTTTTAAGCTCCTTTTAATTATCTTTTAAAGTAGGTGGTGAGTAATAGGTAGACTTTGAATATTTTTTTGTATACCAAATGCCTTAAATGTATTTTCATCTCTGTGCTTGGATACAATAAATGGAGATCTATAGGAAAGGTGTTATTTAGCTGTGGAATTCAAAAGATGGGTGAGGAAAGAGGTTGGAAAATGCTGGTTACAGAAAGAGAGAGTAAAACATGCAGCCATCAAGGAAAAAGATAAGTAAGTTGGGCTTTTAACTAAATGATAAATGAATGTCATATGAGTCAAGTAAGATTTTGTACAACCACTTCCTGTTTGTTCTATGAGGGTATTACAGATGTTAACTAGGCTTAGGTCACTCTAAGTGCCAAAGCAAGCCATGTAATCATACAGCTGATGCGACAAATGTTTGCATGCATCCTTATTCACTGCATAATTTTACAGACAGGCTTAGTTCTGTCTGAATGTTTCAAATAAGACAGCAACATTTTAAATACCTGCAATAGCATATACTTCTACAGTGCAAATGGAAGCATGTTAATCAAACTACCCCCTCTGTAAGAGCTTGCATTCTGTTGATTCTTTTTTATGTTATTCTAATTTAGACCCATATCATGGCATAGTGAACTTGGTTATAGTAGTTGGACACTTCTATGTCTTTCATCTAAACAGAGAAAAAAAGGTTTCTTCATGCTTCTTGGCAGTTTCCCGAGTCTTTATTTTTCCAGGTGATGGAAGTTCCTAATTTGAAGTTGATAGAAGTTACTGTAATAGCTTTGCAAAGAATTACAGACACTATGATCATAATTAAAGGATTATATTATTATTGACCATCATCCTTAGTCTGAGTTGTATGCATGCATTTGAACCTACACAGGCAAACCTGAGATTGGTGCATATACATATGTAAACAGATGCAAACAGGAGTGTGGCACAAAAGTGTATCCACAACCGCATGCAGATCTTATGTCCAGAAATAGGGTACAAAGTACACTGACACATGTCAGGAAAATGAAGTCAATAGTTGTGGTAAATGTAAGGATGTGGCACTCCATGCCTGTTTTTTCATCAAAACAAATTCAGGAAAATAAGGAATTCAGAATAATAAATATGCAAGAGTGTTAAAAAATTCTGTTTTGTAACTTCAGCCCCAAAATGTTGTGTAACAGTTGAAGTTATAGATTAGATCAGTGGTTCCCAACCTCAGGCCGCGACCCAAATGAGGGTCGTGGGGGCAATGCTGGCGGTGCTACATACAAAGGATGGGCCATGCCATGTGTCAGGAGCTCCCTGGGCCCTGCCCTCAGGCCTCCACTACCACTGCTGCTGCACTCTGCTCCCAGCAGTGGGTCATGGCAAAAAAAGGTTGGGAACCTCGAGTATCAAGGACAATAAAAAGTCCTTTTTCAGATATGTGGGGAGCCGGAGGAAAAGCAAGGGAAATGTTGGACCCCTGCTAAACTACATGGGACAACAGACAACTGACACCCAGGAAAAAGCCAACCTATTAAATGGGTACTTAGTATTGGTCTTTCATCAGTCCCATGGGACACCCTTGCCCACTATGGGACAAAGAGGTCCAGGTGAGGGAGATCCCCTGCCCTCCATCAATGCTGACCTCAGGAAGGAACACCTTGAGAGGCCGGATACCTTCAAGTCAGCTGGCCCTAACAATCTACACTCCAGGGTACACAAGGAGCTGGTGAACATGATTGTCCAGCCTCTGGCATGGATCTTGGAGAACTCCTGGCACTCTGGTGTACTGCCCGAAGACTGGAAGAAGGCCAATGTGGTGCCTATCTTCAAGAAAGGGAGGAAAGTGGATCCAGCAAACTATAGGCCCATCAGCCTGACCTCTATCCCAGAGAAGGTCTTAGAAAAGTTTATTAAAGAGGCTGTCCTTAATGGGTGTCAGTGTCTATATGTGCACTTAATCACGGTTCATTACCCTACCTTAAGATAGTACTGTCCCTGACAGTACTGTCTTATGCTCATGTTAATTAGTTTCCTGTGGTCTAATAGCACCATGTGTGTAGAGGGTGACACTTTACTCTGAAGTTAATTAGTCTACTCTGCAGTTAAGCGCACATGTAGATGCAGCCCTTGTTACTCCCCATGCACTAAAAATAGCAGTCGTCTATCGTATGGAAAAAGGGGGCACCTTTCACCCTGGAGCTCCATTGCTCTGACACACAGAATGTCACAATCTATCCAATTATTGTTGAAGTATAATTTGCTGAAACACTTCTTAAATGATTTAAAGACTGAAGTATATTGACCCAGCATATTGACCATTTATGAAAAGAAAGATTTTTGGTCTTTTGTGCTCAGATCAATACTTAAGAATGTAGCAAAACCTCCAGTTTTTTCTTTTTTTTTGGTATTTATTTTAAAATGCATTCCCTCCCCTTCCCCAACCATTTCTGACTTTTTCTCTCCCTCTCTATTCCGTATAGATAAGTATAAGTGAGCTCAGACTTAGGATAAGCTTTAAACATTTTTATTTTGATAGCAAGTTTTTGGTTTTGGATATCCACTGTTTTATATTGTATCGTTATTAGGTTTGTATTGATTCTTACTGTTGTATATTGTATTATTATCATTTTTGTATTGATTTTTATTGTTTCATATGGATCTGGTATGGTTTAGGCCTGTGTTTGTAAGTGAACCAAAGTCATGCCAAGTTTCCATTTTATATGTCAAGCCTCCATCTTCTGTCCTCTGCCTGGGCATCCCATGTTGCAACAATATGATTCATTGTACCCCTCCCATATAAATTGGTTCCCAGATGAATGAGAATGATTGGGAATGATTGAAATACAATGGTAGCAGGCCTCTAATGAATGGCTTGTAACGACCAGGCCATCACCTCACATAGATTCATCCAGGAACCACAGACCTCACCCAGAAACAGAGACAAGACCAGCATTTGAAAAATAAAAGACCATGCAGAACCAGCAACTCTCACCATTACAGACACCCAAAACTGCACATCCCTGCATGGAGCACACATGCTCAGTACACCAGGGGCTGACCCTTGCCCGGGCATGTCTCCTGTCACTAGGGTCATAGAATCATATCATAGAATCATAGAAGTAGGGTCGGAAGGAACCTTGTAGATCTTCAAGTCCGACCCCCTGCCTGGGTAGGAAGAAAACTGGGCTCAAATGACCCCAGCCAGGTAGGCATCAAGCCGCTTCTTAAAGACGCCCAGGGTAGGAGCCAGCACCACTTCCCTTGGAAGTTGGTTCCAGCTCCTAGCCGCCCTAACTGTGAAGTAGTTCCTACGGATGTCTCATCTAAACCTACTCTCCAACAACTTGTGGCCGTTATTCCTTGTTATTCCGGGGGGCGCTAGGGGAAACAAGGTCTCCCCCAAACCCTTCTGGTCCCCCCTAGTGAGTTTATAGATGGTCACAAGGTCCCCCCTCAGCCTTCTGTTGTAAAGTCTGAACAGGTTCAGGTCCCGTAGCCTCTCATTATAGGGTTTGCCCTACTGTCCCCGGATCATGTGGGTGGCCCTCCTCTGGACCCTCTCAATGTTGTCCACATCCCTCTTGAAGTGGGGTGCCCAGAACTGGACACAGTACTCCAGCTGTGGCCTGACCAGTGTCGCGTACAGACAAGGGTCACACAAGGTCCGCCCCTATAAAAGGGGCAGTGAAGACAGACCCAGTGGGACGCCCTCTCCATCTGGACCAGCACCATGCCACACCACCTATCCACCCAGAGGCCCTGCCGGTGACCCGCCTCTGGACAACACCTACTGGACAAGGACCCCTTTCCAGCTGGATAGGTAGTTATTACCTGCACACCTCCTCCTACAATTTGGACTCTCTCTCTCTCTCTCTCTATCCTCCTGGACTTCAGTGGACTTCAGCCCCTGCATCAAGCCTCTCTAAACCCTGCTGCCAGTGTGTGTGCATGCGTGTGTGCGTGTGTGGGTGCAAGGGAACCAATTTGACATTGTGTCACCATCTCCCCTGCTCAATAAAACCACTATCATTTGCAACCCCGAGTTGGGTCATGTTTTACTGAATCCCAGTCCCTTCCTTATCTTAAATTCCAGCCTCATTCTCTCTTTCTCTCCCTCAGCTCTAGCCCCCACCCTTCTCCACTAGTTTCCCGGTCTCCTCTCAATTCCTACTGCCTTTTCCCTGTGACTTTCTGCTGTCTTTCTCTGCTTTCCTGCAGCCCTGCTGCCTGCTGCTTTTCCTGTGATTTTCTGCAGTCCGTCTCTCTGTTTTCAGGCTTCCCCTGCACCTTCTGTAATTCCCCCCCCCCCCCCCCGCAGTCTGCAGCTTTCCAGCTCCTCTTAGCTGTCCTGCAATTTTCTCCACCAGCTGGAGCCTTTCTCCAGTTTCCAGCACTGCCACTCCCTGCAACTTCTCTAGCTGCCCCGGAGCCATCCTCTGGCTCCCCACACCCAAAGCCCCTCTTTAACAACCACAGTTTCCCTTAGTCCCATTTTTCCTCTCCCCATCTACCTTTTCAGGTCCCCTGTAGCTCTGGCTCCAGTCTTTGGGCATAGTCTTTTAATCATTTAAGATCAATTAACCTAAAGTTACCCCTAAGCCTCAGTTCTTCAGCTCAGGCCCCTCTAGTCTACCAGTTCTAATCCCGGTCCCAGTGACTTTCATTTCCAGCAATTTCACTCCCTATACTTCTACTTTCTTACCTTAACCTTTCCCCAGGTATCCCAAGTACACCAAGTATATACATACATACATATCACAATACCCAACTTAGGAACTCACTTGTGTGTATGTGTAGGTGGGTGATATGTGTGTAAATTAGTGAATACACACATATATACATATATACATAACATTGTGTGTGTGTGTGTGTGGTATATGAATTAGTAATCCACATGTGTGTATTGGATGTGCAGGTGTTGGTAACTGGTAACTGATTCTGTCTAAATTTGGTGTGTGTAGTGTGTATGGGCTTAAACTGGTGATAGGTGTGCATGAACCTAGACTGGTTATTTTGAACGTGTGTATATCTGAGTTGCTAGTGTGTGTGTGTGTGTGTGTGTATATATATATATATATATATATATATATATATATATATATATATATATATATATATATGGCATTGTGTGCATGATATACGAATTAGTGATCTGTGTCTAACTTTTGGGGTGTATAGTGTATGTGCTTGAATTGGTGATAAGAATGCCTAGGCTGGTTTGGATGTGTATGTGCCTGAGCTGGTAGTGTGTGTGTGTATGCGTCTAATTGATTTGCGTGTGTTTTGTATATGTGCAATTGTACACCATGCCCTCCTGTCTAACAGCGCAATATTGAGATCCTGAGCATTGGCCTGACCCCTCAGGGCCACAAAAATATTTTACCATTCTACAGCTATGAACTAATGCTGTTACTGTGCATGGAGTCCTATCTCTCTCATACCTTTACCACATCAAACAAACTTTTGAACAGTACTTTACTCCAGGCAAACATAGACTGCATACTTACAAAATTCCCAAGACTGCTTTACCATTCCATAATTATGTACCAATGCAGTTACCATAGGCAGGGTCCTGTTCCTCTCAGAACTCTACTGTATTACAGGAAACCCCTGCCGGTTCACTTAGCGCTATTTCGCTGTAACACTCATTTTAAATTGATACCTGATTTCACTTGGCGCTCAGCAAATTTCATTATAACACTCGCATTGCCATCTTGGGTCATTAAAACCAATTGTGGTTGCCATCCTGGATTGTCAGATACTTTCGGTTTCACTTAACACTCATTTCACTTAATGCTCGGTTTTTCAGGAACCAATTGCGTCCAGTTCTGGGCGCTGCATTTCAGGAGGGATGTGGACAGCATTGAGAGGGTTCAGAGGAGGGCCACCCACATGATCAGGGTGCAGCAGGGCAGGCCATATGAGGAGAGGATAAGGGACCTGAACCTGTTCAGCCTCCACAGGAGAAGGCTGAGGGGGGCATCTAGTGGCCTGTTACAAACTAGTCAGAGGGGACCAGCAGGCATTGGGGGAGTCCCTGTTCCCCCGAGCACTACCAGGAGTGACTAGAAATAACGGTCACAAGCTGGCAGAGGGTAGATTCAGACTAGACATCAGGAGGCGCTACTTCACAGTCAGGGCAGCTAGGACCTGGAACCAAATTCCAAGAGAAGTGGTGCTGGCTCCTACCCTGGGGGTCTTGAAGAGGAGGTTAGACGAAACTTGCTGGGGTCATTTGACCCCAGTACTTTTTCCTGCCATGGCAGGGGGTTGAACTTGATGATCTGCTCAGGTCCCTTCCAACCCTACCAACTATGAATTAAGAGTGCTAAGTGGAGGTTGCCTATATATACATTATTAAAACATTTTCTTAATGAAGATTTTAAACCTGGCTGTTTTCTGCACTAAGTCAAATGCTTGGTTCCTTACTACTGCTTTTTTACATTTTCTTTACTTATCATTTGTATTTGTCTATCTCTGTAATACCCTCTGAAATGTTTGATGTTAAAGGTAGTGTGGAAAATGAATAAACTGATTTAAAATGTCATTGGAAGAGATGTGATGACAATTCCTTATCCAGAGCACATTTATCTCTAGGCACACTAAAAGTGTTTATGGTATATTACTATTTTACTAGTTTCTTTGGAGATGGTTGCCGAATATATTTATTTTAAGAATGAGATGTCCAAGAACAAAGATAAAAGGGGCAGGAAATGTACTTTTTAATTTGAGGTCCCATTTTAAAAATATGGTTCCAGTTTCAGCCTGATGCACCAGCATATTCATATAAAAGCAAGGAACTAGCTGATTACAAGTCAAGTTAGGGGATATTCAAGTGTATTGAGGTGAATGAGTGATGCACATATTCAAGTAGTGTAGATTTTTTTTAATTACCATTTTGTCACACAAGTTCAAATTTAAGCACAAGGACAAACTAACAACTAAACATAGATTTATGCATGTAAGAGGAATGCTGGTTATAGATTTGTTGATTCATGCATCGGTGAGGTATTTGTGATAACATTTGCTCCTCATCTTTTGATTGTCATTTTCCAGTCTGCTAATAACCCCAGATCTGTCTAGAGAAAAACATCCAGAAAAATATGTTTCATATTCTTGTTTAGCCTGACAGCTTTTATTATGAGACTCCTGATTATGTGGGAAAAGTACAAGCTAACTAGTCAAACAGGACGTGTCTACATGTGCTATTAATGTTGTAAAGGTTTACTGTGCAGTAAAATATTGCACAATAAGCCTTCCCTAGGAGCACATCTACATGTGCTCTCTGTTGGCAGCAAACCTGCTCCCAATGGGAGCAGCCCAGTATGGGGCTCCTCTTACCCTGTTCTGTCCCCCTGCAGCAGCCAGGAAGAGCTCCAGGCTCCCCCAGGGTGCTAGCCTGGGGGCTGGCAGGGAGCACAGGACCAGTCCCCATGTGCATGGGGCTAGGAGAGCTCTGCCAGCTTCAGTGGCAGCTGCCTCCTTGCCCTGTACACATCGGGAGGGGTCCTGATGTGCATGGGGCTGGAACACAGCTGCTGCTGCTGAGCTCTCCTGGCCCCCTGCACATGGGAACAAGGTCCAAGGCCAATGGGGCTTCCCCACACAGCCCTGGGCTGGCTGGGAACTCTCCCTTCTGGGGAAGCTCCCAGCCAGCTCCGGGCTGCATGAGGATTTCCCTGCCCAACCTGGAGCTGGCCGGAAACTGTCCCTGTAAATATAGGTAGTAGTTAACTGTGCAGTAGACTACTTTACTGCTCACTAAATGGTGCACACTGTCTCAGACGGCCGGAACCGACTTGAGGTGATCTACAAATTGCTCAGCCATTGGGCAGGCTGGTGAATGGAGAGGCAGACAAAACGTATTGGTTGCAAAAAAGGCTTTACTTATGCCGCTGGTAGCCGTGATGCAGGTGGTCCGATCGCTTAAATAATTACACGATTTCATAGACATTAGGGCTGGAAGGGACCTCGGAAGATCATCGAGTCCAACCCCCCGCCCAAAGGGCAGGACGTCAGCTGGGGTCATAGGATCCCAGCAAGATAAGCATCCAATTTCATCTTGAAGGTGTTCAATGAAGGCGCTTGAACAACCTCCGGCGGCAGGCTGTTCCAGACCTTGGGGGCTCGGACAGTAAAGAAATTCTTCCTTATGTCTAGCCTGAAACGATCTTGTAGTAGTTTGTGACCATTCGTCCTCGTCATCCCTTGGGGCGCTCTGGTGAACAAACGTTCCCCCAGATACTGGTGGTCACCCCTGATAAACTTGTAGGTGGCCATCAGATCACCCCTGAGCCTGCGCTTTTCCAGGCTAAAGAGCCCCAGGGCTCTCAGCCTGTCATCGTAGGGTCTGCTTCCCTGACCCCTGATCATGCGCGTGGCTCTTCTCTGGACTCTCTCAAGCTTCTCCACATCCTTTTTGAATTGTGGAGCCCAAAACTGGACGCAGTACTCCAGCTGCGGCCTCACTAAGGCCGAGTACAGGGGGAGAATGACGTCCCGGGATTTGCTTGAGAAGCATCTATGGATGCAAGCCAGCGTTTTGGTCGCTTTACTAGCCGCAGCATCGCATTGCAGGCTCATGTTCATCTTGTGGTCAATGATGACCCCCAAGTCTCTTTCTTCCATAGTGCTAACCAACATAGCACTGCCGAGCCTATAAGGATGCTGCGGGTTTTTCTTCCCAAGGTGGAGAACCTTGCATTTATCGGCGTTGAACACCATCAGATTCTCATCCGCCCACTTGCTGAGCCTGTCCAGGTCAGCCTGGATCACTCGCCTGTCTTCTGGTGTGGATGCTTTGCCCCAAAGTTTGGTGTCATCGGCGAACTTGGCCAGTCTGCTTCTGACTCCAGTGTCCACATCGTTAATGAAGATGTTGAACAGTATGGGTCCAAGGACAGAGCCCTGGGGGACCCCACTGGTCACAGGACACCACGATGAGTGACTTCCATCAATTACTACCCTCTGGGTCTGACCCCGGAGCCAATTTTCCAGCCAGTGGATCGTGGGGGACCCAAGGCAACAATTGGCCAGTTTCTCCAAGAGACGATCATGGGACACCAGATCGAAGGCTTTTTTGAAGTCAAGATATATGACATCAATCTCATCTCCCTTGTCCAGGTGATAGGTCACCTGGTCGTAGAAGGAAATGAGATTGGTCAAGCAAGACCTACCCACAACAAACCCGTGCTGGCTATCCCTTAAGATGTTGGCGTCGGCCACGAGTTGCTCCAGCTGGCAAAAACCCAGGCCAGTGAATCCGTAAACAAACCAGGCATGCAGGAAAAGGGGTACATCGAGGGATAGCGTTCGGCGACTGGGAGAAAAACTGATAGTTGATCAGGCTATCGATTCGCTTTGCCACGAGTCAGGAATTCTAAGTCACTCTGCAGCATGCTCAAAGTTCTCCGACTTGGGCGGAAGTCGCACAGAATTTTATACGGCTAACAAGCCAATCGCTAGCCGCCACGTAGGAATAATTTAGAATCAGCCAATGATAAAACACAAATTTGCATACGAATGGCGGGAACTCTCTTGCACCGGAGCCTTCTATTGCAACAGAAAACTCTTGCTGTGCACAGAGACTCTCATGTGGCAGGAAAATTCCATCGTGCCGAGGCACTTAAAATCATTGGGTTATGACACACACTTGTAGATGCTGATAGTTTACTGTACAGTAGATTAGTCTACTGCACAGTAAAGTGTCTTGTGTAGACACACTCATGGAGAAGGTAATATTGTTTGATATTTAGACATTTATACATTCTATGAACTCTCTGAAAGGGTGTGATTGAATGCCTACAAAACCAATGAGAATCTTTTTATTGGCTTAACTGGGTGAAGATCAGAATGTAAAAGCCTTGGCATGTCAACTTTAAAGAATATTTATGCTTTAAAAAAAAATTTAGAATGAGTTACTTTTTTTCTATTTTAAAAGCATTTCTGATGATGCAAACAGTCTATGGTGGTAATGATTCCCCCGACTCTTCCATCAATATCAGATTTCTAGATGTTCATCTAATTATCTCAATTTGGCTTAAGGTGAAGCATTGTGGTCAATGAAAGCTAATATAGTGTGTTACCAGTTATGTTCCTTTCTCTCTCTAAAACAAAGGTATAGACCATCTCTCTTGTTATGTCCCCCCCTTAGTTAGCTTTTATTTACATTTATTTGAAGACATTTAAAATAAGACTATAACAGGCAATCATTAGCTAGAAAGCTATCTACAGTCAATTGCTTTATCCTAGGTATTTGTAGCTATTGCATTTAAATGAAAGTTAAAAGGAGTCCCTCTTCCCCAGAAATTAAGACATGCTTGTCCTTTGAGCATTGGTGGTAAACTAGGTACATTTTTGGGCCATATGATTAGCCCTAGCACTCTTGAATATACATGCAAATACAGTATGTCCTTAGTGACCTAACAGCTCCTTTATTAGGCATAAGGCAATGCAATGGTAAATGTTTTCTTCACTCCACCAGATAACTGTGATGTGAGAGTAACCTGAGGAGATAATGACTATAATCAGTTGAAAGACAAGATTACGTAAGATGGAAATGTGAGTTTTATAAGCTTTACCTGTTTTGCTTTTCAAAACAGCTCTTAATGCAATATGAAGTTGTCAAGAATAAATTGTATTAGCCTCTGGCTCATTGGTGCTCATCTGAGAAGAATTTATTTTTTTTGATTAATCAAAAGGTTACCAACATTAGTGATTTCCTCTTACTTCAGTTTTTTTCTGCTCTGAAGTGACATGTGACAGGTCTGAGAAACGTGCCTCTTACCACAGTTTCTACAGCTGACTGGAAAAAACAATCTAATTCCATGTTCTGATCAATGCAATTTCTTTGCACCAGTGAAACTTAGATCCACTAAATTTGCTTGGGTTATTTGGGATTTGTGAACTCTGGTATGGTCTCTGCTAATAGAATGGTTAGAAGAGTAGAGAGACATTCTCTTAGATCAACTTTAACTGTATCTGGAAAAAAAAATCTTTGATACACAACCCTTTTTATGTACCTCTATCAGGCTGTTATATTCTGTCTCACCAGGCTTCTATGAAAATGGGAGTCTTTAAGCCTTTTAAAACAACTACGTTAAAACAAATACTTTTCTTTTGATTCTAACATCATTTTAATATTCTCACTACCTAACTTTTGCAAAAAACTATTGTTTAAACCTGGATATTGGTACATTGTTTACATATTCAGTTTTCCTCGTCCTCATTACATTGGGAGCCTCATATATTTCTATAAGTTGATGTTTCCTCTTGAAATTTTTTATTTTTGAAAAAGTCTTTTCATTGTTATTTTGTTGTCCCTGAACACTTGTTTTTTAACAAACTTTCTCATCATTGTTGTCCAGCACAAAAAGACCAAATTATATTTGTATTTCAGGCTAGTTTTTTATTGTTCTCCTTTAACTGAAATAAATTCATACCAAACAAATATAAAGATTCTAAGAAAGAGAAAGAACACAATGAGACACTAACATTCTCCATGTGAACTGAAATACAAAATGGCAGCTACCATTCAGTTGCCTCTGTAGCAGACAAGAAGGTTCTTCTATAGTTCAATTAACAGAAATCAGAATATGCCCTTTAATTTACATAGCATGTATACCACAGACTAAAACAAAGGTTGCCCAATTTAATAGCTATTAAATTAAAATGTCTACATGGATGACCAGTAAGTAAATTCATTCTGAGGGACCAGCTCTGGGTAGTATTTCAAATGAGGAATAACTCAATAGATATAAAACTACAGTATGTTCTGTCTTAATTCTCTACTTCTGCCCAATTTTCCTTCTCTCTGCTTGGAAACAAATTGTTGGGTACATATGAAAAAATGACTCTTCCTGAGTTCTTTCTACTGTGTATAAAAAGAGATATCAAATGCCAGGAAAATAAGGGTAGTTGTAAATGCACAAAATATGCTATTCCCTTGTATTATTCCCTTTAATAAAAGGTGTTTGTCTAGTTTTTAATCCTTAGGAAGCTTATTCATAATGGAAAGGGAGCAAATTCCAAACTAAGGGACAAGTTAAGTGATGAGAGATCAAGGATTTTCTGTCTTCTGACAGACAAAAATGCAAGATTTCAGGAAAGATCTCATCGAATTCCAAATTTCAAGTTATAAATGCTGCAGTGAAATAAGTAGTTACATAATAAATTGTAAAGATTTTTAAGAGAACAGGAAAAATCATAAATTACTTATTCTTTCCTCAGAAGTGAAGAGATCCCATCAGAATTTTTCAACCAAATATTAAAATATTTTTATATTTATATTTTCCTGAAAAAAGCTTGTGAAAAATATTTGAATAAGAAAACATTATTTTTAAAAAATACTTTCTATTATTTTATTCACAGAAATTTTGAAAGGAAATTAAAAGAGATTCTTTGTTTCAAATTAATTTTTTTATTTTGATTGCAGGGTTTTTGGTTGTGGCCATATTGGTCTAAGCACATAGGCAGGCAAGGTTCTTTGGGTAGATGTGATATCTTTTATTAAACCAATTGAGTAGTTGGAAAAATGTTCTTTGCAAACTTTCAGGCACAAGCACCCTTCTTCAGGCATGGGGAGTCTCTGCTGTTGTTCTGAGCTCTCCAAGGAATGAAAGATGCTAAACGTGTGACAGGAGGTCAGTGACAATGTAAATAGGTGGAAATTAGGAAAACAATAGGTAGAGAAGGGAGGGGAGTGGGAAAACGAGGAGAGAAATAGTGGATGAAGGAATGACAAAGGTAAGCAAGGGAGGCTCAGCTGTAGTTTGGTTCTCCAAGGTAGAAAAGAGGCAGTGTGTGAAAAAGTAAATAACTGGAAATTAGGAAGAAAAAGGGTAGAGAAGGAGGGGAAGGGAGGAGAAGGGGAGAATGTAAATAGTAAGGTCAGGCAGGTCCCTGGTGAATCAGACATCAGGCAGGTTGTAATGTATTATAAAACCTGTGGTTATATTGAGTCCATGATTTTTTGTATCCAGTAGATTTATGAAGTAAAGTTTGTAGGCTTGTCTACGAAAGGTGTTTTGTAAGTTCCCTTTGAGGATTAGAACTGAGAAGTCAGACAGGGAGTGATTGATTTGTGAGAAATGTGCACCTATAGGCAATTGGATATTTTTGTTTTTGGTGGGTTTTCGGTATGTGTTCATTCTGGTGTGCAGTTGTTGTTTGGTTTCTCCCTCCTACGTTACATCAGAGCATTTAGTGTACTGGATGAGATGTATTACATTTCTGGAGGTGCAGGTGTAAGATCCAGGAATGGTGATGATTCTGTTGTGGGATGTAATTATTGTGGGGGTGGTGGAGGTGTGTTGGCAGGTTTTGCATTTCTTGTCCTGGCATGGTCTGGAACCATTTGGTGTGGTTTGGGTTGTAGGAAGTTTGCTTCTGGTGATGAGGTTAGTAAGGTTTGCTTGTTTAAAGGCTAGAATGAGGGGCTATAGAAAGATCTCTTTAAGAGTTGGGTCTTCTTCTAGTATGGGTTGCAAATGTTTGAGGATTTTCTGTATAAGTTCCAGGGAAGGATGATATGTTATAACTAATGGTGTGCAATTCATGGGGATTTTCTTTTGGTACTGCAGCAAATCTTCCTGTGGTATCTGGGTGGCTCTTTCAAAAGGAGGATCTATCTCTCTGGAGGAGTGTCCTTGTTGGGTGAAGGCCTTTTTGAAATCTGTTAGGTGGCAATCATGGACAGTCTCCTTGGTGCACATTTGTGAGGTGGCAATTATGGATAGTCTCCTTGGTGGTATTGAAGAGCTTGGCTGTAAATTATAGCTTTCTTGGTGTGCTTATGGTGATTGCTAGTTCTGTATAGATATGTATGTTAGTCTGTGGGTTTCTTCTATCTAGTTGTTTGTATTTTACCATTTTGGATATTGATCATGGTGTCCAAAAAGGAAATGCTGCTGTTACAGTATTCAAGAGTGTCTCTGATGGAGGGGTGATGATTGTTGAATTTTTGGTGGAAATCAATTGTACACTGCAGGGTCTTGGGCCAAATGATGTGCTTATCTATGTTTCTCAGGTATAGCATGAGTTTGATGGTGCAGTTCCTGTGGAATTCTTCTTCCAGGTGGGCCATAAAAAGGTTGGCATATTGTAGAGTTATTTTGATACCCATAGCTGTGCCCATGGTCCAAAGGAAGTGTTGGTTGTTGAAACTGAATTTGTATGCATGAAGTATATGCATTCAATGATATCCTAAAGTCTGTACTCTGAATTGTAATCTCGCTCTTGTCAATATGTGAGGCAGACTTGAATGCCATCCTGGTGAAGGATGTTGGTGTACAAGTAGTATTCCACATTTTTGGTTTTTACTCAATTTCACTGATAAATTACCTGATTATTTTTACTGAAATTATTTGGTTTTAATAATTTACACCTATTTTTCATGCATGCCCAGTGCCTCCTGGGACCTGTGCAGCAGTAGGAGCTGTCACCCCACCCTGCACCCCCTGGATGAACTGCGGCTCTGTCCCATGCCCTGCCCCACCCCAGCTGGGCAGCGCCTGGAGGGGCAGGCATAGGGGTCCAGTGGGCTCCAGTCCCTCCGACCCAGCGGCACAGCTGAGGCTGGTCCTTCCACGGCCCCCCACTCTGAGCCTCCCGGGCAATGTGAGGTTGGTGTCAGAGCTGGTGCAGGAAGGCAGCTGGAGCTGGGTCTAGGGCCAGTGCCAGGCTGGGGGGGGGGGAGGGTCCCCCCTGCCTCTCCCTACCACAGACTTTCCCACCTGGGGGGGGGGGGGGTGCATGCACACTAACCCCCCCCCCCGCAAATTTATTATTTTCCCCAATTTAAACCAATTTTTTTTCTTTTCTTTTATCTGATTTCAACCCAGTTTTTAGGTTTAGAAGATAAACCCCCCAAAAATCCTGGAATTCTTTTGTTAATAAAAACCAAAAATGTGGAACACTATGTATAAGCTAGTGACATCCATGGTGGCTAGGAGGGTATTGCTGGGAGGGTGGTGTCTGTTTTTGAGTTTTCACAGAAATTCTGTTGTGTCTTGGATAAAACTTGTCTTTGGGTGATGAGCGGTTTTAGTATGGATTCAATGAAACCTGATTTTTCTTCTGTTAGGATTTGAAATGATAGGTTGGAAATGATAGGTCTGCTGGGGTTTGCTTGTTTGTGTATTTTAGTGAGTATATACAATGTCCCTGGGTTGGGTAGTGGAAGGATCAGGGTCTGAAGTTTTTCTTGCAGTTCAGATGGAAATGCTGTAATGGCGATTTTGAGTTTTAAGGTGAAAAGGGGAGTCAGATCTTCCTCTAGTCTTTTATAGTAGGTAGTGTCATAGTGTTGTCTGTTGGCTTCTTTTATGTGGTCTTCACATTTAAGGATAACTATAGCTCCTCCTTTGTCTGCTGGTTTTATTACTATTTGGTAGTACTGTGAGAAATTTCACTGGCTGTTTCATTTTGATGCTGTTTTGACTCATTTCAAGCTTGAAACAGCAAAATCAAAATGAGAGAAGGGCTTTGAAACTGCCTTGAAATGAAACGAGAGCAGTTTAAATGTTTTGAAAGTTTTGAAACATTTTGAGTTTCATAGCTGAGGCTGGGCTTGCCTGCAGGGAAACACAAAGTAAGGAGAGGGAGGAGGAAGTGGGGGAAGGACTGCTGTCATATTGACTGTGTAGCTGGCCAGTGACTGTGATCCTTCCTTGAGGTCCCTTCCAATCCCAGTGCTCTGGGGGAGGGATGGCATAAAAGGCAGCATTGCTTGAACTAGCCTGCTTTTTACCTTGGGGTCAGTTACTGAGGTATCTTCCAGAAGCTTATCAGCGTTAGACAACAAAGGCTACTACCATTGATTTCCTACTTGTTGCCTAGGAAGTCGGATTCCACAATACCTTTTGCTTTCTTTCTAGACCCTTTTATATTATTATTATATTAATTGATTGATTCTTTCAATTTCATAATTATATTGCATATTATACTATAGAATTTATATAGGAAGACACATATAAACATTTATATATTTTTAAAATTATTATATTGCATATTATAATATAGAATGTATATAGGAAAACACATATATACATTTATATATTTTTATAAAGACAAGACACTGTGGAACATACCATGATATGTGCTGGAAAGGCAGTTAGCAAGCCTTCAGGGAGTGGTGGAAGAGGGGGGAGAGGGAGAGGTGTATGTTTGCACCCCCCTGAAAAATGAGACCCAGCCTCTTTGCTACAACAAGAAGGCATGAGGCTTCCACTAGTACAGGCAGCAAGGAGAGGGGAGCAGTGCCAGTGCCACTGCCTGTGCTTGGGTCAGCATCCCCTCCAAGAGCACCAGCAATAACCCCCCCCCACTACCATGACAACAAGCAGCAGCACCAGCATGACAGCTTCCTCCACCCCCATTTCACTTCCCATGCTGAGCCTTCCGGTACCAGAGGACAAGCTGGAGCTGGATCTGAGTGCCCTAGCAAGGGAAATTCTGGTGAAGGAGGGGGAATCATCTGCGTTTGTGCTCCACACCCCTCAAGTTTCCCCTACAGCCAGGTCTCCTTCCCCAGAAGGCACTTCAGAGGAGGTTGAGGTAGAGGTTGCAGAGGCAAGTGGCTCAGCTGAGTCCATTCTCCCTGTTGCTGTGCCTCTGCCTGCTGAGGAGGGGAAAATTGTAGCATCCACATGCACCCGCACCCCAGAAGTGAGCAGATAGTGTGGTCTGGAATGATTTTGAGGGGGCAGATGATCCCACATATGCTATCTGCCTGCACTGCCGAGCCAAAACCAGCCGGGGCATGGGAACAAAATCTATGAGCAACATGGGGATGCTGATGCATCACTGCAGGCATTACCCATTTGCCCTTGCTCCTCTTCAGCCTGGCACCACTGGGAGCATGCCTAAAGGAAAGTCCCCCTCTTTCTCCAAAGCCCCCTTCCCCACAAAGCAGACACAGGCCACCCTGGTACAGTGGGGGAAATGCAGACAGAATGTGGGGCACATTGTAAGAGTGAGTGAAATCACCCAGAGCATTGGGGAGATGCTTGCTGTGCATGGCCAGCCTTTCTCATTATTTGAGAGGCCAGGGTTCAGGTGGTTCATGACACTCATGGCCCCATCATGCCAAATGCCCACATACACCACCTTCAGCAGGATGGTGGTGCCCTCCCTGTATGAGGCATGCAGGGAGTACTTGAGGGAGAAGCTGCACAAGGCAGGTCTGCAGGTAGCCTTACACTTCATCTCAGCTATCTGGAGCAGTCAGGGCAGAGATCATGCACACCTCTCCGTCATAGGGCACTGGTGCACCCAGTCAGGCCATTGGTGGGCTCTCCTTCAAGCCAAGGTAATGGATGAGTCCCACACGGCAACAGAGATCCTGGGGGCCATGAACTGCTTGGTGCAGGGGTGGCTCATTGGGCAGGGCGAGCTCACCTGTGGGTTCATGGTCACTGACAGTGGGGCCAATATGGTCAAGGCAGTCCATGATTCCAACTTTGTTGGCATTATCTGTGTGGCACACAAGGTCTACATTATAGTGAGGGATGTCTTGAAGGGGGACAGGGCTACTGGTGACAGTACCAGTACCACCAGCAAGCTCATTTTCAAATGCAGGAAGGTGGCAGGCTACTTCCTCCGGAGCATCAAGGGAGACAAGATGCTGAGGGACAAACGGGCAGAGCTGAACATCCCACAGCACAAAATCATGCAGGATGTGGAGACTCAGTAGAACTCCACATACCTGATCCTCGAGAGGGTGGTGGAGCAACAGAAGGCCATCCATGAGATGGCCTTGCTTGAGGAGATTAAGATCAGTGGCCCCCTTAACAGAGCTGAGTAGGATACCATCTCCCAGATCCTGATGTTCCTCAAGCCCTTTCTCAAGGCCACCAAGAGCCTCAGTGCTGGTGATGCCCCACTTAGACAGGTGATCCCTGTAGTGAGGGAATTTCAGAGCCAAATGGAGAGCTTCCAGGGGATCAATGTTCCTGACTGGGGCAAGCCACTGTCAGCAGACATGCAGGCACTGGTGAGGTGACTGAAGGAGGGCATCAGGAAATTACTTGATCCCTTGTGATCCAGTACAGTCCACGTACTGGCTGCCATGTGTGATGCAAGGGTGATGGGCAATGTATACAGCAGCCAAAGTCTGAATCAGCGGACAGAGGTGCTGGTGAAGAGAGTCAGGGAGGCAGAAAGGTGGAGGTGAGTGGGCATGAAAGTGGGGAATCCACTGTCCCATACTAACACGCCATCCACCAGCCATCCACCAGGCTCCTGCTCCACTACAGGTGCTGTTGATGTGGGCCATGGGCATGGCTTCCATGATGGGGTCCAGAGGCACCAGACCCCACCATCAGGCAGGTAGTGTTCAGGCCTTGGTGGCTGCCTATCTCACCAAAGATGTGAAGGCACTGCTGTGCAACCCTTTGGCCTGCTGGGCAAGTTGCAGCCAGATATGGCCCTATCTGGCCACGGTTGCCCGGGAACACCTGCCCTGTCCACTGACCAGTGTTTCAAGAGAGAGGGTGTTCAGCATCACTGGGGATGTAGTAACACCCCACTGCACCTTGGATCCTGGTTTGGTGGAGCAGCTGGTGTCCCTGAAAGTGAACCTCCTGCTGCTGGGGTTCCCCAAATTCCAGGTGCAGATGGAATGAATGCCACCCTCCTCACCGTGTCCACATCTATTTCCTTTTTTTCTTTTTTAAAAACCATTCAACGCCCAGCTCTCAGAGATGGAGAGGGCACTCACTGCATCACCAACCAGCAGGGGAAGAACATGTCCCTGCTGAGCTTTCGTGCCATGATGAACGTGGAGGTATGGCCTGGGGCTACGGGGAAGAAGGAGGTCCCATGTCCTGGGCATGACCACTAACACTGCACTCTGCTGGGGTTGGGAGGCCTGGTGGGACTGCTGGCAGTGTGGCAGACCCAGGAAATGCCAGGACCGTGGATCCCCCTGATGAAAGGTGGGTAGGAGGTGCCATAACCTCCAGCCACCACATGCATGCACACAGTCCTGGGTGGGGAAAGCCCAGACCCATCATGTCTTTGACAGGCCTGAAGATTGCTGGTTGCAGTGGAGTTGTGAGGCTCCAGGTGAGCTCAGCTTAGCTGCCTGGGATGCCAGCTTTCTGGTTAAACCTTTGTCAGGGTGAGGATGCACCTGCAGTTGGTGTGTGTATGCTGTTCCTGGATGGAAGGAATAGTAAAGAAGCCAAAGGCTGGCATGAAATGCAGGCAAGAAAGCCAGTCAGTGAAAATGGAAATAGAGGCATCAGGGGCTGAGGGACTATTTCTATTACTATTCAGTTGGTCTGCTAAAAGATACCAGATTAGATTGACCCAAAGAACTTTGTCTGCCAGTGCCATGCCCTTAGACCAACACCCCTAGCACCTGACCGGAAGGACGCAGGACCCTGGGCACATCTAACCACCAGGGCTGGGGATGGCAGGGAGAGTTCTCTGGCAGCTTCTGTAGAAGAAGCTCTTGCAGGAGAGGAAAGAAAGGCTCTGTCACAGTTAGGTTGCCTGAGATGCTACTGTGCTGCTCACTATGTTATTATTACCTGTTGTTATTTAAAGTGGTGGGCTGAGCTGAGCTGAGGCTATAGGGGAGGAAGAGGCCTCATCGGGGCACACTATAGTGTTGTGTAGAGGCCCCAGCACCAGTGAGGGTGCGCCTTAGCATACACACACAGTCACACACGTCACAAGTTTTGCTTGTTAACACACAAGGGGGCATACATTGGAGCACACTACTGTGTTGTGTAGAGGCCTCAGCACCAGTGAGGGTACACCATAACGTACAGACAGAGTCACTTTGCTTGTCAGCAGCTTGAGGTGTAGTTTTCCAGAAACCCCTGCACCTGTCTCTTTGGAACCTGGCAGAATTCATGGCCTCATCAGGGGCTACCATGCCTGCAGTTTTCACCCTGCTGTGCCTTAACACAGACATGTGACACGAGTTTTGCTTGTTGACAGTTTGAGGTGCAGTTTCCCAGAAACCTCTGCACCTATTTCCTTGAAACTTTGCAGGCTTCATGGCCACAGGAGGGGCTACCGTGACTTCTGTCTTTACCCTCCTGTGCCTTCACACTTACACATGACATGAGTTTTTCTTTCAAGATTTTGAGGTGCAGTTTCCCAGAAACACCTGCACCTATTTCCATGGTACTTGGCAGGCTTCATGCCTCAGAATGGGCTACCATCCCTGCTGTTTTCATCCAAATCTGCCAAAAAATGACGAAGTTATAGGCAGTTTTGTGCTTCCCCATTATAGTGTCTGGGTGAAACCTTGAAACAGCGTCTAAACTGTTTCGCAGTTTCGATGAAACAAAATGGAACAGAGCAGTGTTTTCCAAACTAAACAAAACTCAGAATGAAACACTGTCCCAGTGAAACATAAGATGAAACTAAATGGTGGTGTTTCGCACGGCCCTACTATTTGGTGGTTGGATCTTAGAGATTCTATGGCCCTTCTTTCTGAGAGAAACAGGTTGTTATGGTGGTGTTTGTTGTTGAGTATTTCATTATTCATTCTTTCTCTGAGGCAGTCAATGTAGTGGTCGAGGTGTGAACTTCATCCACTGTAAGTTGTCTGTGGCAGGGAGGAAGCACCGCCACAAATAGAAACTTGCCTAGAGTGCTGGAGCAGTCAAAGAGCTGGTTCACATCCTCAGCACCGGAATGGGAGTGCTTTATGAGTGCATGCCAGTGCTGACTGATGGGGCAGAACAAGCATACCAGCATAAAATGGCATGGAGCGAAATAGCATAGGAACCGGAAGTGAGTTCCCCATGCTGTGAGTTCCCCATGCTTGCCCTGACAGGGCAATTGGTGGGAGCCAGTGCAGAGATGGCTTCCTACTAAGGCTGGCTCGGAGGAACCAGAACACTTACCTAAAGACCTGACATGGCAGCTAGAGCTGGACAGCCAGTGCTGGAATGCTAAGAGCCCTGCAAGAGAGAGGAAAAAAGGAGGATGGCAAAACCATGAGTAAGGGGACATCGAACATGATTCATTGTGTGCTCTGACCCCTGTTGGGATTTCCCTGTATAGCCATGCCAGTGCCTGAGTTATTGGACTTAATAGCCCAGCATCTGCAGGCAACAGAAACACTGTACCAATAATTGCATTTAGAGTTGTTAAGGAGTTTGACTGGAGCTATTTACTCAAACGCTGTGGAAGAGAGACACTGACACCAGGTTGGTGCTAGGTGTAGCACAGGGGAGGCCGAGCCCAAATTGACAACATTTGTGTGGCTGACAGGAGCTCAAGTTGTAGGGTGTACAGAAGCAGCTATGCAACCAGAGAAGGACAGGAGATCAGCCAGAGACTGACACAACCAATTATAGTGTCCAATATGAGGGGGAGGGTTAATTTTTTTGGTGTCAATTTTTTCATCAGTGTTGTCACTGGATGAATTCATGTTGAAAGTGGATTAAGTTAGGTTTTGGAAATATTCTTTCAGACAGAGGCACCAGAAAAAATCTGTCAGTTCTCCATGTTGTAGTATCTTATTTGGGTGTTTTTTCTAGACAGAAATTAAGGCCTTTGATTTTGATTGAACTTTTTATTTATTTGATTTATTTTGATTTTGATTGAACTTTGATTTTGATTGAACTTTTTATAATTGTTTGGTGATTTTAAATTGTTGCCACCTTCTACCCTTCTTTGCCATTTAGGCAGAAGAAAAACAATAAAAGGAATAGTAAAGGTAACAAAGCATAAGGAGGAGAAAAAATCTACTTTGTACACATTTGTTACCATTTTCCCCACTGGAAAAGGTGGAAGAAAGTGGTCATAGTGGATGCTTCCTCATTTGTTTTTCAAGAGAAAAAAATATGGAGAAAGAACATAACTAAGTGCAAGAAACTGTTGATTTTCAAACAAGCTTTCTTTTCTTTTCCTTCTCCAAGGGTAGCAAAAAGCAAAACTTGGGCATAGCAATGCCAAGATGCATATAAGAGCCTAGAGAACAGAGTGAAATAATTTACTATGCTAGACAATGCTTCAACATTGCAGCCCAAGTATTATTATTTGGAGATTTTAGTGGTGTGGTAAATTACTTAGATCTGTCTGACAGCTTTTTGTGCTGTATCAGGAATTTGAAGAAAAATTGGTTTAGATTTCTTTGATTTAGGTTAGATATTTGGACAGGCCCATAGCCAAAGTCTTGTTCCAACCCTACCTTACACACACAGATTCATTCATGCTGCCTGTCTCCCTTGTCTGTGCACTTGCTAACACCTAATAGCAGCAGCAGACAAGATAGCATGCTCTGTACCTTTGAAGGGAAGGTTCAGGAGCCTCTGTTCAGTGTGTTTTTCACCACTGTATCAAAATATGTCCACATCTCCCTCCCCTGTGTTGCAGATTGCTGTCATGTGGGCTCACTTTTCTCCATTAATTTCCCAGAATCAAAATCTAGAATTTGATCTTATTTTGTATAAAATAATCAATTTCTCCTTTATCTATTGAAAGCAGTTGACTAATTACATTAGGGGCCTGTATGAGACAGGAAAGAGAGTCACAGTTATGACTCCTGTTTATATACCTATCTTTGTGATCAATGATTTGTTTGCTTTGATGGGGCTCTAATTTACTGCAAGTTATCTTGCATGGAAGATGTAGATAAATAATTATAGTGTAATAACATTTCTTGAGAAATGTACTTTACTGTTATTTTCCATTCTTTCTTTGGTTTAATGTTTCCTTTCACAGATCATTATTTGTTTTGTTTCCTGCCAAAAAGATGATAGTTTAAAGCATGTCTTGGTTTCTTGAAGCACAGATTTGTTCTGACAGACTGTGCTTTCTTCATTAGATTTAATGGCAAATACGATACAGTATTTTGTTAGATAGGAAATAATAAATACCTTCTTTCCTAAAGCATATGTTTGGAAAATGATAACTTGCAAAGGTCATTTGGAACCTGGTCAAGCTAAATGCTCACTGAAGGGTATTGAACATCCTCAACTACTGTTATTTTTTACCTTAGGGAGAGTTGAGGGTGCACAGCACTTTCCTGCCCAAAAGATTATATTTAAAATCATGTCTTGGTTAATTGTCAGAATCACTGAGGAAGAATGGTCTTGTGGGTAATATATGCTAGAAACTCTCAGACTTTCT
Organism: Alligator mississippiensis; assembly: GCF_030867095.1. Taxonomy (NCBI): domain Eukaryota; kingdom Metazoa; phylum Chordata; order Crocodylia; family Alligatoridae; genus Alligator; species Alligator mississippiensis. The sequence continues at coordinate 67,927,178 of NC_081829.1, forward strand.
GTGTGTGTCCTTAGACAAATTATTCTGTGCCTCCTTGGTCTCATTCTGCGTCTCCATGGCGTTGAATGAGGTTAATACTCCTATACTTAAGACGACATTAACATGTATATGTGAAGAAAATGTCACTTTATATGGCTTAAAGGCATTACAGTGTACATGTGCAAAACTTTTGGGGGTTTTAAATGACTTTGCATCGTTGCAAACTAAAGTACATCCAGATGTAGTTTAGTTTGCAATGTTGCACATTGCAATGATGCAGCAGTCGGCTCACCCCCTGGCTGCAGGCAGGCTCCACAGAAAAAAGGATAGGGCCCCTCATTGCTTCTGCCTTCAGCAGGCATCTGCTGAAGGCAAAAAAGGCAAGGGGCCTGATCTGTTTTTTGGGGGGGTTTTGTCAGAGCCTGCCTGCCTCTCCTGCGGCCGGAGGGGAAGAGGGAGAAGGCAAGCTGCTGGTGGTCCAAGCAGACTCTGAGCTGTGTGAGGCCCTGTTCCTTCCTCCGCAGGAGCAACACCACAGGGGCCTCCTGGGTGGGCTGCTAGCAGGTCAGGTGCTGCCCAAGCTCAAGGTTAGGGAACACTTGGATCAGGCAAGGTGCTGCCTCTGAGTTGGGGCAGCTCCTGGATCACTAGCAGCCTGCCCTGGTGGCCCTGGGCGGGGTGCCACTGCCATAGAGGGAAGGACCAAGTTTCCCTAAAGCTCAGAGGCTACTCATCCCACTGGCAGCTCACCTCTGGTCATGGGAGAGGCAGGTAGACTCTGCTGGAAAAAAAAGGTGAAGGCAGAAGTGGTGAGGGGCCTAATCCTTTTTTTTTTATTTTTTTTTGTAGAGCCTGCCCATGGCTGCGGGTGATCTGGCAGCAGGCTGAGTGGCCCCTGAGCTGCAGGGGACCCCAGTCCTTCCCTCCCCAGTGGCAGCACCCCCTGGGGCCACCCAGGCAAGTTTCTAGCAGGACAGATACTGTCTCAGCTCAGAGGCAGCACCCAGCCTGATCCAACTGTTCCCAAAGCCTGCTCAGGAAGCAACACCTTTCAGGCCGGCCTCCCCTTGCACAGGCTGCTCTAGTGGGGCAGGGCAGCTCCAAGCCAAGCTCTGGTGGCCTCTTCTACCCAGATCGCCCCCCAATCTGCCTGCATCTCTCTCTCTCTCTCTCTCTACCCCTCTCCCCTGGCCCATCACACCCCCCAAGTGTTTCCTGGGACCAGAAGCCCCCCAAGGCTGGGGCTCTATGTCCTAGCACTGGTTTGCAGTGTGGCAGCTGCCCGTGCATCCACAGCTCCTGCCAGCAGGTCCAATCCCATCTGGCAGCTGGGCACACAGGACGTGAGATTTGGGTCGGGAGGATGTGGGTTTTGTATGGGGGATTGTGAAGAAGTGTGGGGTTTGTGGGAGGTATGTGGTGTGGCAGGACAGTAAGATGCACTACTATGCTGAGCCACCTGCCTCACTGTGCCTGACCATAATGTTAGGGTAGGTTGTCATATTTTATGCTTTAAAGTTGTAACTGTTTATAGAGTGGTGAATCATAGCATTGTTTAAAGTTTTCTTTTATATTCAGCCTAAAGTTCTGTATAGCTTCATTGTTATCTGAACTTTTCATTTTGCTGGTGTTTACAATATCAGCTGGCCTTGTTTCTTGCAAGCAGCTTATGGCCTTGAGTTTGCTAGCATGATGTTTCTTTCCTTTTTCTATCACTGTGAGAAGTTTTTCTAACACAACATAGCAATAGTTTTGTTACTAGCTCAAATTAACTGAACTTGGCACTAACCAGTTGAATCGAATCAGAGGGATGAAATGATTGGATATGTTAATGAAAGGTGATAAAGAAGACCAATGGACAATGCTTAAAGTAAGACGCTGGAAAAAGGCCAAATTAAGAGGTGTACTCGTAATGGGGCTGTTGAACAAAGGAATATGCTGACAGGATAAAATATGAACAATATGGTGACTTCAGAGAGACCAATCCAAAAGCAAGGAGTTATCAAAGGAGTCAAGTTAAAGAAAAGCATAAAAGGGGCAAGCAAGAAAGTTAAGTGTGTCGTCATCAGCATCAGCATTTACATCACAAATCCAGCTTTCAACACCTGTTTGGATCATCCCAGCTAACGACACACACTTTGTTTCAGGAACTGAGTGGCCGTCTTTTCTGTGAAGCAAAGTAACATCTAGGATTGAGTGAGATCATTGTACTAAGTGTTTTTCTCTCTCTGAATATAGAAACTGCTAAGACAATACTTGTACTAATAAAGTTAGACTTTGATTTTAGGATACTGAGTTGCCTGTGTTCATATTTCACGTTCCATTTAAGGGTTAATTGTGCTTTAACAATCCCTAAGCACTATCTTCTGATCAGTAATATAAACAATAACCCCACTTTGGGTGTCTCCCCTGGGGCGCCTACATCTGGCCGACAACCATCCTGGAGCACACCTGCAAGCCTGGGGCAACTGCTGTCACCACCTGGCCCTGGGTCTTTTGTTAGGGGTACACAAACCCTGTAGACCTTGAGGATGCTTAACCCACTGTGGGATTTTGCAGTGCTTCAATTATCTTGAAGCATTCACAAGCAGCCTCTAGTACAGGAAGAAAGTAAAAGCCACACCCACCTTAGCTAGCTGAACCAAGGTAGCTGTAATGGCTGTCTGACCCCTCTCCCCAAAGGAATCCACAGCCAGCTCATTGCATGCAGGTAGCCTTTTATTGTTCAGGGAAAGAGGAAATGAGGTAGATATTATGGCTGTGCAAACTGGAAGTGTTCCGTTTCAACCAGCGTTTCGACATTTCGATGGAACAGTGCTACGTTTCAACTTTTGTTTCGAGTCAAAACGGCTGTTCCATTAGGTTACATCAAAACATTTTGCCGTTTTGACCCTGTTTTGACAGTTCACCCATAGGATATAATGGGGAAGATCACAACAGGCTATAACTTTGTCATTTCTGGCCTGATTTGGAGAAACTTGCAGGAATGGTGGCCCCTTCTGAGAGCATGCCAAGTCTGAAGGACATAGGTGCAGGGGGTTCAGAGAAACTGCACCCCAAACTCCTGAATGCAAAACTTGTGTCACGTGTATGTGTTAAGTCACAGGGGATCAAAACTGCAGGCATACTAGCCCCTATGGAGGCCACAAAGCCTGCTAAGTTTCAGGCTTTAGTCTGAAATAGAGATAGGTGCAGGCGTTTGAGGAAACTGCACCTCAAGCTACAGACAAGCAAAACTTGTGACATGGGTGACACTGTTTGTGTTAAGCTGCAACAGGGTGAAAGCTGCAGACCTGCTAGCCCCTGCTGAGGCCACGAAGCCTGCCAGCTGATAAGGAGATAGGTGCAGGGGGGTTCTGGGGCCCTGCACCTCTGGTTGCTGACAGGCAAACTTGTGACTTGTGTGCTTTTGCAACTGCTGCCTCTCATCAGGCAGCAGGAATGAAGATCCCCCATCGCTTGCCACCAAGACCTGGGGGTAATGATTGACCACAGTATGAACATGAGCCAGCACTATGATTCGGGGGACAGTGATTTGATTTGGTGATTCGAATCACTGTCCCAAATTGATTTCGGCGAATCTGATTCAGTGATTTGGCCACAGCTGAATCAGCCAAATCTCCAAATCTGCCCCATCCCGTATCCACTCTCAATGGCTGCCCTGCTCGCTCTCCCAGCTCCCGGCTCTTTGAAAAAAAAGTCCCCACTCACTGGCTCTTGCAGTCCCCCATTGCCCCATGCTGCATGGGGGGCTTTGCCATGAGGCCTCCGACCTCCGCTCCACCTGCCCCAGCTTCCGGTCCTTTAAAACCCCCCCACCAAAAAAGCCCTTACTCACCCGCTGCTGCCAGGTGGGGGGGGGGGGAAGGAAGGGTGATCCCTGCTGCCCCCACTGCCCCATGTTGCATGGAGGACTGTCACAAGCCCCCAAAAGCCCCAAGGCCACTGCAGTAGCCAGTGAATCGGGTTTTGTGCCTTTTTTTTAAAGAGCTGAGAGCTGGGGTGGGCAGGGCACCCATTGGAGGGGAGGATCAGGCAGTGGGCGGGAGTCAGAGGGCTCATGACAGAGCTCCCCATGTGGCATGGGGCAGTGCGGGGAAGTGGGGATTGCTCCTCGCCTGGCAACAGCTGGTGAGTGGGGGGTTTTTTAAAGAGCCGGGAGCTGGGGAAGGTGGGGCAGCCATGGTATGGGCTGGGAGAGTGGGCAGGCATTGGAGAGTGCTCAGGGGAGGGGAGCTAAGGGAGCAGGCAGGGGATAAGGGTCCCCCCATGGTCCCCTTCCCCCTCATCCAGCCCCTCCTCCCCCACCCCTACTTACCAGCTTGGAGTCTGGGTCCAGCTCCCTGCTGCAGCCAGCGGGGACTGATCCCCAAAGCTCTCCGAATCTTTTCTGAATTGATTCAGAGAGCTTCGAATTGATTTGGACCTTTTAATTGGTCCCCTGATTCAATCTGGATTCAGAGATTTGACCACTGAATCAGGCCAAATCTCCTCCAAATTGACGCAGCACCCAAAGTTAATGTGTAACCCCTGGGACTTGGGTGGAGCTGTGCACTCTGCCTGCAGTGGGCCATGAGCACCCTGAGGGCCTGCTGCTGACTGCTGCTGATGCTGCCAGTGGTGGGGGCTGTGCGCAATAAAGGGGAGCACTACATACAGCCCTCCCATACACAGCCTCCCCACACATAGTCCCCACACACACCCTCATACATGGATGCCATTGGGTCAGATGGGCTCTGTGGCTGCTCCTAGCTTATGGTTTTGCACCCATTTGCAAGTAGCTGTTGCTGAAACTGCCAGCCTGCAGACAGCTGTTCGCAAATGGGGAAACCCATGGTTTCCAATTTAAAAAGGAAAATCCATATTTTCCCATAGGAGACAGAAAACCCAGATCCCTGCTTATTAGGATTGCCCATGGTCCTTGCCATAGCCTCCAGGTCCTCCTGACTCTGCTGCTGGCCTGCAGCTGACATCTAGGTGCCTCAGCATCTGGTACATGGACACAGCTGGCCCCTATACATGGCTGGAAGACAGCTTGCCTGGCCCTGCTGCTGTGCCTGGGCCCAGGACAGACCCTGGCTGCCAGGCGGCAGCATGCTGGAGCAGCAGGGGCTGGAACCAGCCATAGAGACCCTCTGGCCAGGTGCTAAAGCATCTCCTTGAAGGACTCATCCTCTAGTTCTTTCTGGACACAACCTGAGAGTGCGTCCCACACCACTTTTTTCCAAGACATTTTGATATTGAGATTTGCCTGTATCTAATTTAGAGACTGTGCTGCAAATATGCAGCATGGGGAACACTTTCTAGTTCATAGGGTACCTTCTGTGGCACCTCAAACTGCTTTGAGATGCTGCAACAGACACATGCAAGCTCATGTGGATGTGGCTATTGAGGGCATCAGTAGGATTTTCTGTGTAAATGGACCGAGTTTTTTAAACTACCTCCCTTTGTGTCCAGTAAATTTGCCTTTATTTTAAAAACCAAATTATAACATAAGACCCATTAATTTTGTTATGTATTTTGACGGATGAGGAGATGTTTTCAGTGTTTTATTAGTTTTCATTTTAAGAAGCCATTCAGTTAATGGGCTAGGGTCAGACATTACACATAAACTGGTTTAAGTGATCAGAAACTGGCTTAAACATTCAGTGCACATAAACCAGTTTTAAAATGGCTGAAACCAGTTTAAGATAAACCTGGTTGAATGTAGTATCAAACTTAACTGATTTAGCTCAAACTGGTTTATGCATTGTCTGTCCCAGACCCCTTTCTGGTTTAAGTTAAACCAGACACCCCTAGCATCTAGGCATGCTCTCTGGGCTGGGCTCTTTGCTCCAGCACAGTGGGGATGGCCCCACCCCTTTGCTTTCCAGCTGGAGCAGGGACAGGCAGGGGTAGGGGTCTGGCCAGGGAGGGGTTTAATTCCCACCTCCCTGTCCCACTGGCATGGACCCAAGCTGGGTCTGCTGGTTTCTCCCCCTCCTCCCCCCTCACTGCTGCAGTAGCAGGGAGAGGGAGCAGGGAGAGGGGTTAGTTTCCCGTTTACCCCTACAGGGAGCTGGGTTTGCCTTCTCTCCATTGCCACCACACTCACTCCCTGTGGCAGAATAGGGCCCTGCTGTCCCCTCCGTGGGACAACCAAGGGAGGGGGAATAACCCTGGGGTCCTACAGGTGGGTGTGCCCCCTCTGGGCCATTGAAGTGGGAGGAGGCAGGGCCCTTGATGGCAGCAGCCCATCATAATGACCAGCAGCATTAGCCCCTTCCCAGTGGGGAGCCCTGCTGTGTGGCAGGCATAGCTGTGATAGGCTGCAGGCGACAGCAACGGGACCCAAAGCAGACCAGAGCCACCCCCGCCCCCAGCACTGCCACCATGGCTGCTTTCCTCATCCTGCAGCATGCCCCCCCACCAGGAAGGGTGTCTGCCCCATCACAGTTGGTCCTCCGCACTGCTCCAGTGGCCGGATGGGTACATGGCTACATGCTGGGGGCTGGTTGGATCTGGCTTGCAGAGGGGCTTTATCTGGCCCCCAGTGGGTCCCTCAGTCCTGCCGGGCTGAGGCACCACTCACTCAGCATGCAGCAGGGCTGGGGCTGCTCCATGGTGGGACTACCTTTCTCAGCAGCCTGGCTGCAGCAGTTGCTTTTCTGCTGCTGCTGGCCCCAACCCCATGGTACAGGCATGGACCAGCGCATGCAGCTCTGACTGTGTGTGCCCTGCACAGGCCCTGGACTCACTCATCCAGACTGAGCAGCAATGGCAGAGGAGAAACTGCTGCTCAGCATGGGGGGAAAGCTACTCCTCCTTCTCCCACTGCCAGTGCTTCCCGGTGGAGCCTCCTGGAGCCCATGTGGGGCTGCCTTGTGTCTCTGCTGTGTCACTGCCACCTCTGAGCTGCCTGGCAGGGCAGCAGTGGTAGCAGAGCAGCCACAGGGCAGCCCAGTGCTGACTCTGGGTGGTGGCAGAAGGAAGCGCCAGCAGCGGGAGGGGGAGGGGTTGCTTTTGCCCCACGTACCCTGTGCTGGCTCTGGGCTTCCCTGTCTGGGATGAGCTGAAGTGGTGGGGAAGAAACGGCTGCTCAGCTTGGGAGGATAAATCTGCTCCCTGTCCCCACTGTCAGTGCTTCCAGGTGCAGCCTCCTGGATCCAGCACCGGGTTGCCCTGTGTCTCTGCCACATCACCGCTGCCTCTGGACTGCTCTGTGGGACAGTGGTACCATCAAAACAGACACAGGGCAGCCTGGTGCCACCTCTAGGTGGCTGCAGCAGATGCTGGCAGCAGGATGGGGAGGGGCCTCTTTTGCCCTGCACTGAGCAGCTGTTTCTCCTCCACTATCACTGCTCAGCCTGGACAGAGGACCCTGGAGCCAGTGTGGGGCAAAAGTGGCTCTTCCCCTGCCTGCTTCCAGTGCTTCCTGCTGCACCCACCCAGAGTGCGCAGCCCACCACAGCTCTGCCTATCCCACAGTGGAGGCCCCTACCAGGAAGTGTTTCACATTGCCAGACATTATGATGGGCTGCTGCTCCCATCAAGGGGCCTGCCCTCTCCCACTTCAGTGGCCCAGCAAGGGCACAACCAGTCTGTAGGGCCCCTTGGGCGGGGGCAGGGATGGGGTTATTCCCTGTCCCTCCATTGTTCCACAGAGGGGACTGCAGGGGCCTATTCCACTTCAGGGAGTGAGCACAGCAGTGACAGAGGAAGGGAAAACCTGGCTGCTAGTAGGGGTAGAGGGGAGACTAAGCCCACTCCCTGCCCCCTCTGCCTTAGGGGCAATGGTGCCCGCTGCTTCAGCAGGAGGGGAGAGCAACCGGCAGACCTGGCTCAGGTCCCAGCTCAGGAGTGGGGTATTAAACCCCACCCTGGCCAGTTCAGTCTGGACTGGCCATGCCCGCCCCCCCAGCATAGTTTTCTCTAGCACCCCTGGCGCCTGGCCTGAGCAACTGCAGGCATGGGCAATATATCTATTCTGTTACAAACCAGTTCACCCTCTGCAGGTTAGACTAACCTACAAAGGTTGAATCAATTCAGGCTCTGACTTTTTGAATGTCTTTCCCTAGCCATGGGGAATAAGGGACTGCTTGTGGCTGAAGCTGCAATGGTGATCTGTGTGCCATTGTTTGAGAAGGTTAAAATGTTATTCCACAAGACTAATTGCTAAAACAAGTATAAATGTTAAGTAAATGAATTAATGGCTTGTGATAAGACCATTTATATTTTATGCAATTTTTTTTATAGTTATTTCCATTTTTGAATGTATGGATTAGTTGGAACAACATTTCCTGTGTGAGTTGGCATCATTTCTCAAAAGTGAATAAAACATGATAAAAATTTCAGATGACCCTTTGGCTCATTTTATTTTATTATGGCAGAGTTTAACCACTGAAACTGAGAATTGTTTTACACACATTGTTTTACAAGATAGGATCAGAGGAGGGCCAAACCGAAGTACTGTGGGTCAGGATACAAGGGGGTCAGGGGAAAGGGACTTGATAGTGGATGTCTACTATAGACAACCACACCAGGAGGATAAGCTAGACCTGGAATTCTCCAGACAGCTCTCAGAGGCCATACGGTCAAGAGATATGGTTGTCATGGGTGACCTAAACTACCTGGACATCTGCTGGGAGGAGCAGTCAGCCAAATATAACTGCTCACGTAGGTTCTTAACCTGCATACAGGACCTCCACCTAATGCAGGAGGTATACGATCCCACTAGGGGAAACGCCTTGCTGGACTTGATGTTAGCTACAGGGGATGACCTGGTGGGGAATATGCAAGTACAAGGTAATCTAGCGGATAGTGACCATTGATTGATTAAATTCACTATCCAGTGAAGGGTGGGTAAACTAACCAGCAGGGCTGAAGTCCTAGACTTCAGAAAGGCTAACTTCATTGTGCTTAGGAGATTAGTTAGTGAAGTGTTAAAGCTCAAGAGCATTGGCAAAATGGGGGTCCAGGAAGGGTGGTCGTTCCTCAAGGGAGCGATCCTACAGGTGCAGAAGGAGACATTCCCATTGCACATAAAGGGGGGCAAAGGGACCAAGAAGCCCTCTTGGATGAGCAGGGAAATCCAGGAAAGCCTAAGGGCAAAGAAAGAGGTGTACAGGCTGTGGAAACAGGGGTAGCTACCAAGGAAGAGTACACCTCCCTGGCTCACACTTGCAGGGAATCAGTTAGGAAGGCCAAAGCAGGATTAGAATTTAGGCTTATGACAAAAATTAAAGACAACAAAAAGTCTTTCTTCAGGTATATAGGGAGCAAAAGGAAGGCACAGGGTAGCATAGGACCCCTACAGAACAAACTAGGGCAATTGGTGACAGAGAGGGGGGACAAAGCTGAGCTCTTCAATGAGTTCTTTGCATCTGTATTCCTAGACACAGACCAAGACAAATTTCCCAATTGAATCACAGATAGACACAGGAAGGACACCAGCCCACCATCTGTGAGCGCAGACTTTGTGAAGGGGCACTTGGCAGGGCTGGATGTGTTCATATCAGTGGGCCTGGATGAATTTCATCCAAGGGTGCTGAAGGAATTGGCCAGTGTCACAGCAGAGTTGCTGGTATAGGTGTTCTCACACTCATGGTGCTCCGGTCATGTCCCAGAGGACTGGAAAAGTGCCAATATGTTTCCAAGAAGGGGAGGAAGGAGGAACTGGGAAACTGTAAGCCAGTTAGTCTCACCTCTATTCTTGGGAAAACTCTGGAAAAAATCATTAAGGATCACATTTGTGGGAGCCCAGCAGGGGAAATAATACTGAAAGGAAATCAGCATGAGTTCATTGCAGGTAGATCCTACCTGACTAACCTTGTTTCTTTTTATGACCACATCATAATGCTTAGACACAGGAGTTGAGGTAAATGTCATCTACCTAGACTTTAAGAAGGCTTTTGATACAGTATCACATTCTGATCTCGTAAATAAACTGCCAGGCTGTGATGTACATGATTACATGGTCAGGTGGGTCGCAAATTGGCTTAGGGGGTCGCACCCAAAGAGTGGTTGTGGATGGGTCGATATCGACCTGGAAAAATGTGGGCCGTGGAGTCCCGCAAGACTTGGTCCTTGGACCAGTGCTATTCGATTTCTTAATCAGTGACTTGAACGAGGGGGTGGAGAGCACCCTGTCTAAGTTCACTGATGATACCAAATTATGGAATAAAGTTAAAACACCAGAGGGTAGGGAATGGATCCAGGTGGATGTGGACAGGTTGGAAAAATGGGCAGAATGAAATAGGATGCAGTTCAACTAAGTCAAGTGCAAAGTGCTGCACCTGGGTAAAAAGAACCACCACACACTTACAGGCTGGGGGATGACCTTCTCAGCAGCAGAGCAGCAGAAAGGATCTTGGAGTCATAGTTGACTCCCAGATGAACATGAGTCATCAATGTGACAAAGTGATCAACAAGGCTAACTGCACTTTATCATTTATTATCAAATGCATGTCGAACAGGTCCAGGGAGGTAATGCTTCCCCTCTACGTGGCACTGGTCAGACCACAGCTGGAGTACTGTGTCCAGTTTTGGGTGCTGCACTGTAAAAGGGATGTGGAGAATCTTGAGAGGGTTCAGAGGAGGGCCACTCAAATGGCCAGAGGCCTGCAGGCAAGGCCCTATGAGGAGAGACTGAGGGACCTAGATTTCTTCAGCCTTTGCAAGAATAGGCTGAGAGGTGATCTTGTGGCTGCCTATGAATTCATCAGGTGAGGGCAGCAGGGAACAGGAGATGCTTCATTTACTAAAGTTCTCCTGGAGTAACTATGAACAATGGCCACAAATTGGCGGAGAGCAGATTTAGGTTGGACATTAGAAGGAACTTCTTCACAGTAAGGGCTCCCAGAATCTGAAATGGGCTTCCAAGGGAGGTGGTGCTCTCCCCTCCCTTGGGGGTTTTCAAGAGGAGACTGGACAAGCACCTAGCTGGGGTCGCCTGACCCCAGTGCTCTTTCTTGCCCTGGGCAGGGGGTTGGACTTGATGACCTACTGAGGTCCCTTCTGACCTTAACATCTCTGAATCTATTAATCTGTCCAAAGCTACCTTTAATCCAGGTGAATTCAATGAGAAATTTGCATGTACAAGGAAAGCAAGATCAGGTTGAATAGGATTTTTTTAGAAATAAGCATTGAATTATATCAACTTCTATTTTATGAGAAAATGTTTTTAAAATAATTTACAAAGCCTTAACAAATGATGTGCTAGTTGAAGTCCATTGGAAACTTCAGACCTCAATGGGTTTTCAGTTATGCCCATAGAGACTCTTAACTCGTTCATCAGTGACTTGGATGAGGGAGTGAAGTGTACTCTGTCCAAGTTTGCGGATGACACAAAAATGTGGGGAGAAGTAGACATGCCGGAGGGCAGGAAACAACTACAAGCAGACCTGGACAGGTTGGACAAATGGGCAGAAAATAACAGAATGCAATTCAACAAGGAGAAATGCAAAGTGCTGTACCTAGGGAGGAAAAATGTCCAGCATACCTACTGCCTAGGAAATGGCCTGCTTGGTGGAACGGAAGTGGAAGTATGACGAAGCCATCAGAAGCCATCAGAAAAGCTAATGGCACTTTATCGTGCATCAGCAGATGTATGACGAACAGATCCAAGGAGGTGATACTTCCCCTCTATTGGGCGCTGGTCAGACCGCAGTTGGAATACTGCGTGCAATTTTGGGTGCCACACTTCAAGACAGATGTGGATAACTTGGAGAGGGTCCAGAGAAGGACCACTCGAATGGTTAGGGGCTTGCAGGCCAAGCCCTATGTGGAGAAACTGGGGCACCTGGACCTCTTCTGCCTCTGCAAGAGAAGGTTGAGAGGCGACCTTGTGGCTGCCTATAAGTTCATCACGAGGGCACAGAAGGGAATTGGTGAGGTTTTATTCACCAAGGCGCCCCCGGGGGTTACAAGAAATAATGGCCACAAGCTAGCAGACAGCAGGTTTAGACTAGACATTAGGAAGAACTTCTTCACAGTTCGAGTGGCCAAGGTCTGGAATGGGCTCCCAAGGGAGGTGGTGCTCTCCCCTACCCTGGGGGTCTTCAAGAGGAGGTTAGATAGGCATCTAGCTGGGGTCATCTAGACCCAGCACTCTTTCCTGCCTATGCAGGGGGTTGGACTTGATGATCTATTGAGGTCCCTTCCAACCCTAGCATCTATGAATCTATGATAACTCTAACCCTTCAGAGTTTTCTCTTACAAGAATAACATATCCTCTTCTTTCACTAGATTGGTACTACAGTTAGGCAGAAGGCAGGGTAGGGTGGCACCGTAGGGTGTTAATAAACATGCTGTGGGAGTGGAGTAGGGGAAGTGGGGAGGAGAGCAGCTCCAAGAGCCACTCTAAGAAAGGTGCCTAGAGTGTCTCCTGTATCAGTGTCCCCGGGTGTCAAAATGGTGGCAGGGCCACTTTATCTAAAGCTCATCAAATGATCTTTAGGTAAAGCACTCCTGCAGCCATTTTCAAAGGTTGAGATGCTGATAAATGAGATGTGAGAGGCTGCTGGAGTGCGGTAATTGCAACACTCCAGCAGACTGAAGTAATCAAGTCTGCTCTGACATGCTGGAATTACAGCACATCAAAGCAGCCTCCCTGTTTGTGTATAGGCACGCTCAGAGACTAATTCATTCAGAAATGTACACGCTTTTGTATGTGACAGCCTACTTTGTCAGATGCTATGAATGGACTTGCCAAGAGCAAGGTCAGTAGCAATAAGAAAAGCTGGTAGAAAACTTATGGTTAGGTTTCCTAACATTATCTCCTTTAAAACATTATTCCATTATAATGGAAAAATGGTAAGATTATAATGAAAAATAGAAAGGTTTCATAGGCCTTTGCAAATCTAGTGTTTTCTAACCTTTGAGTACTTGCTTCTGCTATCTGAATAATTATTCTTTAAAAATAGGATTTTAAAACTATGGCTGTCATATAGAACTATTGTTATACAGCTAGCTCCTGTCAAGACTTACACATGTGAATAACTTTAAGCATGTGAGTAATGTGCACATGCATTTTTCTTTGTTGGATTATGTTTTATTTTCATAATTCTTGTAGATTATTTCAATTAATTATTTCTGGGCTCCATCATTGACTTTCTCATAATTTTCATTATTTGTGGTTATAACTAGAGGGAATTATATGAAATAGAAAATAAATAATAAACTTTGCCTCGAATTCACCTGAAAATGTCAGTATTATAAAATCATTGTTTCCATTATTTTCTGAAAGGTTCTTTAATGCTTCTTGCAAATGTAGTTGCATAAAATATAGCAGGCATTTTACCTCTTCTAGCCAAATGAAAAGCTTTAGCTATGAAGAGCTTTTAAAAATGGAGTTGTAGGAGAAGTATACCCTGTGGCTGATTTATTTATTTATTTAAAAAAAAATATTGTCATGCTCATAAGTAGTAATTATAACTTGAACAGAATTATTTGTTTAAAGAATTTAAGTAATTCTTGTTGGCTGATAGACTAAGAATAGCAAAATCTACAGAGCAGATGTTGGGGGGAAAACAAATACGTATGTATTTGTGGTAAACTTCCTAAAACTAAGAAAGAATATGATTATTGGCATATAACAATAGGCTCGTCGGGGGGAGGGGAGTACGAGGGCAGGGGAAGCTGTGGACCACCAAACCATGTGGCACCCACAAGGACAGGCCAGCCTGAAGAAGGAGAACATTGGAAACCTGAAAGCCATGGAGAGACCAGCACTACAGAACAGGTAAGAAACAAGAAGGTAAGAAACAATGGGCTCCTTGGGACTCGGAGCGGGGGGGCAGCAAAGGCACCGGTCGCAGGGCTCAAGTGCCTATATACTAATGCTAGGAGCATGGGGAACAAGCAGGATGAACTAGCGCTCCTGCTTGCACTAAACACCTATGACTTAGTGGAGCTAACAGAGACCTGGTGGGATTCATCCCACGACTGGACGGTACATATTGAGGGCTATAGATTGTACAGAAAGGACAGGTCGGGGAAGAAAGGGGGGGGGGATCAAGACAGAATCCAAGGTTGAGGAAGTAGAAGGATTGTGGGTTAGGCTACATGGGGGGCAAGGAGAAAGGGATTTGGTGGTAGGGGTCTGCTACAGACCCCCACACCAAGGGGAAGAAATAGATGCGGGGCTCCTGAGGCAACTCTCGGAGACCATAAAAGCTAAAGAGGCGGTAGTCATGGGGGACCTAAACTACCTGGACATCTGTTGGGAGACGCAGACAGCAAGGTCCCATCGCTCACGCAGGTTTCTAACCTGTGTACAGGACCTCCACCTGACACAGGAGGTGCATGGTCCCACTAGGGGGAATGCCATACTGGATCTGGTATTGGCAACAGGGGATGACATGATAGGGGACCTCCAGATCGGTAGCCATTTGGGAGACAGTGATCACCAAATAATAGAATTCAACATAAGACGTCGAGTGGGTAAGGTAACTAGTAGGGTGAAAGTGCTAGACTTTAGGAAAGCTAATATCAATGCACTCAGGCGATTAGTCAAGGACGCACTGCAGAGTAGGAGTTTTGAAGGGGTGGGAGCCCAAGAAGGGTGGCTGTGCCTTAAGGAAACGATCCTTCAGGCACAAAGCAAGACGATCCCCGAGCGAGGCAAAAGAGGGAAAGGGGCCAGGAGGCTTCCATGGCTGACCAGAGAAATCCAGGGCAGCCTAAGGGACAAAAGGGGAGCACATAAAAAGTGGAAACAGGGTGAGATCACTAAAGATGAATATACCTCCTCTGCTCGTGCTTGTAGGGAGGCAGTTAGGCGGGCCAAAGCTACCATGGAGCTGAGGATGGCAACCCAAGTAAAAGACAACAAGTAATTGTTTTTTAGATATATTGGGAGTAAAAGGAAGGCCCAGGGAGGAATAGGACCCCTGCTAAATGGGCAGAAGCAATTGGTGACGGACAGGGGGGACAAGGCTGAACTCCTCAACGAGTTCTTTGCCTCAGTGTTCCTAAGTGAGGGGCACGACAAGTCTCTCACTGGGGTTGTAGAGAGGCAGCAGCAAGGCACCAGACTTCCATATGTAGATCCTGAGGTGGTGCAGAGTCACTTGGAAGAACTGGATGCCTTTAAGTCGGCAGGCCCGGATGAGCTCCATCCAAGGGTGCTGAAGGCACTGGCCGACATCATTGCAGAGCCATTGGCGGGTATATTCGAACACTCGTGGCACATGGGCCAAGTCCTGGAGGACTGGAAAAGGGCTAACGTGGTCCCCATTTTCAAAAAGGGGAGGAAGGAGGACCCGGGCAACTATAGGCCAGTCAGTCTCACCTCCATCCTTGGTAAAGTCTTTGAAAAAATTATCAAGGCTCACATTTGTGAGAGCCCGGCAGGGCAAATTATGCTGAGGGGAAACCAGCATGGGTTTGTGGCGGGCAGATCGTGCCTGACCAATCTAGTCTCTTTCTATGACCAGGTTACAAAACACCTGGACACAGGAGGAGGGGTGGATGTCATATACTTAGACTTCAGGAAGGCCTTCGATACGGTATCCCACCCCATGCTGGTGAACAAGTTAAGAGGCTGTGATGTGGATAACTACACAGTCCGGTGTGTGGCGAATTGGCTAGAGGGTCGCACCCAAAGAGTCGTGGTGGATGGGTCGGTCTCGACCTGGAAGGGTGTGGGCAGTGGGTTCCCGCAGGGCTCGGTCCTTGGACCGATACTCTTTAATGTCTTCATCAGTGACTTGGACAAGGGAGTCGAATGTACTCTGTCCAAGTTTGCAGATGACACAAAGCTATGGGGAGAAGTGGACACGCCGGAGGGCAGGGAAGAGCTGCAGGCAGACCTGGATAGGTTGGACAAGTGGGCAGAAAACAACAGGATGCAGTTCAACAAGGAGAAATGCAAAGTGCTGCACCTAGGGAGGAAAAATGTCCAGCACACCTACAGCCTAGGGAATGACCTGCTGGGTGGCACAGAGGTGGAAAGGGATCTTGGAGTCCTAGTGGACTCCAAGATGAACATGAGCCGGCAGTGTGACGAAGCCATCAGAAAAGCCAATGGCACTTTATCGTGCATCAGCAGATGCATGACGAATAGGTCCAGGGAGGTGATACTTCCCCTCTATAGGGCGCTGGTCAGACCGCAGTTGGAGTACTGCGTGCAATTCTGGGCGCCACACTTCAAGAAGGATGCGGATAACCTGGAGAGGGTCCAGAGAAGGGCAACTCGTATGGTTAAGGGCCTGCAGACCAAGCCCTACGAGAAGAGACTAGAGAAACTGGACCTTTTCAGCCTCCGCAAGAGAAAGTTGAGAGGCGAACTTGTGGCTGCCTTTATGTTCATCACGGGGGCACAGAAGGGAATTGGTGAGTATTTATTCACCAAGGCGCCCCCGGGGGTTACAAGAAACAATGGCCACAAGCTAGCAGAGAGCAGATTTAGATTGGACATTAGGAAGAACTTCTTCACAGTTCGAGTGGCCAAGGTCTGGAACGGGCTCCCAAGGGAGGTGGTGCTCTCCCCTACCCTGGGGGTCTTCAAGAGGAGGTTAGATAGGCATCTAGCTGGGGTCATCTAGACCCAGCACTCTTTCCTGCCTATGCAGGGGGTCGGACTCGATGATCTATTGAGGTCCCTTCCGACCCTAACATCTATGAATCTATGAACAGCAAATTTTGCTCTTATATTTGCACAGTACCATCATTGCAATTTAAATAAATGGGGCTGGATCATTGTTACAAATGTGTAGCCCCATGAAGTCAAAGGAGTTACCACAGGACTGACATTAGAATGTGAGCCATAAGAAATAAACTTGCCTTCTCTGTTGTACTTGCCCATAATAGTTAACCATCTTTTTTTATTCTTTGCTCACAACTTTTTGGCCATTTATTTGTATAGTGTTAGAAGTAATGAGTAACAAAAAGAAGAACTGCTGGAATAGAAAATAAAATTAGATACAAAATACAGGAATATCAATTCTTGCTTCTTCTTCTTCCCCACTGACATGCTGTATGCCAGTCCCCAGCTGTCTTTCCAGGGTCATAGAGACCTGGAAAATAGCTAGTCCACCTGGGAGTGGTACCTCCATAGATACTGAAGGACTGAAAATTGGTGGTTTTATCTCAGTTGAACAGACAGAAGTTAAGTTAACTTAACTTGAGCTGGGTAGCACAGCTCAAAGATAATCCTTGCCCAAAGTGGCATAACTTTTTAAGACATCTAGAGGGCACTTAGCATTTGTTAATGAGCCTTAAGGTGCAGTCATGCAAATTTTAAGTGCTCTAAGTATGATCTAACTGTAATGTATAATCTCACCCTCAGACATAGCTTTTTAGTCCCTGAACCCTTTGGTTATTTGTGCCTCACCCCATCCCCTAATGCTATCTTCTGGTTTAGCTCCTGGAAAAGTGCTTTACCTTTTCAAGGGGATAGAGAGCACCCCAAGTCATATGCATAGAATCAGGAAGACCTTCTTAAAACAAAAAACAACTTCTATCGTCTAATAGCTGTACAGCAGCCAGAGTCTTGGGAACCCAAAGTCCCCACCAGCACATCTCTCAGGCACTTTTACATGTGCTCCAGGAGTGGTGGGGGGAAAGCACTTTAATTAGAGTGGCTCCAGGAGCTGCTTTAATTTAAGTGCTGCAGTATCTCGTATATCAGCATCCCTGCAAATGGCAGTGGGGTCTTTGAACTAAAACTTTTTCGATGCACTTTAGTTCAAGCTCCCCAAACACCATTTTGAAGCACGGGGATGCTAATACACAAGACATGGGAGGCTGCTGGAGCACGGTAATTACCATACTCCAGCAGACTCAGGTAATTACAGCATGTCAGAGCAGGCTCCACACTCATGTATAGGCACCCCTTTTGTCCTATGTCTTTCTTTTGTTCTATCTGTCTTTCTCTTGATTCTAGTGGTAGTGGTGATGGTAGTTTTGGGGAAAAGTCAGATAGTCAGATAGCTTCTGCCTTTATTTAAATAGCTGTTAGAATTTGTAATGCTTGTTAAGAGAAACAACAACTTTTATGTATGTAGGTATTTGCTGATATATGTTACCTGAAACAAAGGAACATGAGGTTGCTCAAGAATTTTCACTGCATAGGAAATAGGTTTGTTTCCATCAGAAGTATGTGTGTGTTAGAAAAACAGGAAAGCAACATAGAAACATATTTGGAAAAGCAGCAGAAATTCAGCTGCAGCACTGTATAGAGACCTGAGAATGGTGCAGAGAGGGTGTTTTGGGGCTGCCTGCTGGCTGAAAGATGGTTTGCCTATGAGCAACAATTCTTTCTCCATTCAAGAGAGGCCCCTAGCGGTACCTGGGATGGCAGCATCCCCAATGCCAGAGACATAAGCCCAAGGCCCCAACTAGATAGAGCAGGAGACTGGTAATCTCATAGTGGTCTGGGGCAAGGAAGATGTGCAGCAGCAGTTTGGCCAAAGCACCAGGCAGGACGTGCACATCTACGAGGCCGTGGTGGCCCACATGCAGGAATAGGGCCACAAGCAGCCTGGGCAGTAGTGCCGCATCAAGATCAAGGCCCTGCAGGCCCAGTGGGTCTACATCATGGACCATAATTAGCAGTATGGGGCTGTCCAGAGGACCATGCCCCTTCATGCAGCAGTAGGCTGCCATGTGTGCTCCAAGACAGTTGGTCTGTTGGAGCCTGAGCTGTAGGCCAGTGCAGGCAAGGACTCTCTAGGGGACAGCCTCTTGAGGCACCAGCAGCAGGACCCAGCACGCTGCCTTTGGCCTCATTTGGCAGTACAGGCAGCCCAGGCTGATATCTGCCCTGCCAACCCCAGCTGTGCAACCCAAGCAGGGAGCCCAAGTTTGGGTGGCCCCTGTGACAAGCACCTCCAGCTCTTCCCTGGAGGGGGCTACTGCCCAGGTGGCCAGGCACTGTCCTGCAGTGCCCCAGGACATTGCAGGCAGACAAACCACCTCACCACCATCAGGGACAGAGTCGGACCACCAGGACAACCTGGCACACCCATCTGGTAAGCCCTGCACATGGAAGAGGATTAGGGAGTGGAATGGGGCACTGCAGCTACCTGTACCTGTACCAGCTCACCCAACTGAAGCCAAAGGCCACACAGGGGAGGTTCAGGTCCCCACCTCTCCTTCCCTGCTGCCCTGTCTGGCTGAGCTCCCCGTTGCTCCCCAGCCATTCCTGTCCCAACACACAGGGAGGCAGGAGACATTTCAGAACTTTATTGAGCAGGCAGCAGCCTCCCAGATAGGCAGCCAGGGACATGTCACATGCAGAGAAACTCGTTGATGGCAGTGGCAGTCTCCTTGGTAATGGGTGTCTCATAGCGTAGGCAGAGATATCTCTCCAGGTGGCAGCACACATTGCAGGGAAGTGTGGACTTACATGGGGTGCTGTCAAAGCATGGGGTTACGTCAGGTTCTCAGCTGCACCCAGGGCACCATGGTGATCATCATCATCAGGGTATAATAGGTTGGGCACCCCTCAGTGTGCTCAAATATCTCATTGCAGCATGCCTGGGGGAACTATCAGCTGGGGCATGCTTGGGACACAGGCCATGTGTGGCGGGGGCCCTGGCCCAGAATGCCTGTCTGTAGAGGGCTTGCAGGGAGTGGGGGGAGTCATCACCAGCTTCACATCCCAGTCAGGTGGGAGCCCCTCACCCCCTGACAGTGGGTGCTTCAGGCCTGGTGTCATGGGAGAAAACTGCCTGGCCTGTAGGGAGAAGAAGTGGGGAGGGGGGGTGTTGTTCTGGAAATTACGTGGCAGCTGTCAGCAGGAGCTAGCTCTGGCCTGGCCTGGGTAGGGGACAGAGATTCATAGATTCATAGATTCATAGATGTTAGGGTCGGAAGGGACCTCAATAGATCATCGAGTCCGACCCCCTGCATAAGCAGGAAAGAGTGCTGGGTTTAGATGACCCCAGCTAGATACTCATCCAAACTCCTCTTGAAAACCCCCAGGGTAGGGGAGAGCACCACCTCCCTTGGGAGCCCATTCCAGACCTTGGCCACTCAAACTGTGAAGAAGTTCTTCCTAATGTCCAATCTAAATCTGCTCTCTGCTAGCTTGTGGCCATTGTTTCTTGTAACCTCCGGGGGTGCCTTGGTGAATAAATACCAATTCCCTTCTGTGCCCCCGTGATGAACTTATAGGCAGCCACAAGTTCGCCTCTCAACCTTCTCTTGTGGAGGCTGAAAAGGTCCAGTTTCTCTAGTCTCTCCTCGTAGGGCTTGGTCTGCAGGCCCTTAACCATACGAGTGGCCCTTCTCTGGACCCTCTCCAGGTTATCCGCATCCTTCTTGAAGTGTGGCGCCCAGAATTGCACGCAGTACTCCAACTGCGGTCTGACCAGCGCCCGATAGAGGGGAAGTATCACCACCTTGGACCTATTCGTCATGCATCTGCTGATGCACGATAAAGTGCCATTGGCTTTTTTGATGGCTTCATCACACTGCCGACTCATGTTCATCTTGGAGTCCACTAGGACTCCAATATCCCTTTCCACCTCTGTGCCACCCAGCAGGTCATTCCCTAGGCTGTAGGTGTGCTGGACATTTTTCCTCCCTAGGTGCAGCACTTTGCATTTCTCCTTGTTGAACTGCAAGAGAAGACAGGCTGCCTGCCACAGGTGCCAAGCAGGTTACCTAACCCCCATGGAGGGAGCAGAGATAGAAGGCTTCACCAGAGGCTACCTGTGGCAGGGGCCACATGGCCAACTTACCATGATTCCTGGGTACCTATGCACACACAACCCCAAATCTTAGGCTGGACGGCTCACAGGCTTTCGGTACAGTGCATGTTATCTGTGAAAGGTTGCAAATTCTCACAAAAAAGTCTCTGTTCTTACACTGCAGGTCCAGCAGCTGCATGTGGGGCAGAAGCACCAGGTGCCAGCAGGGATACACCTGCAAGGACACATCCACCATTGGCCAGTGCCCTCCACATGCACCACCTCCACCAGTGGTGCACACAGGACCACATCCTGGACTGGCTGGTCACAGTGGCAGAGGAGCAGCTTGCAAACTCATGGGCTTGGTTACCATGCCTTCCAGAGCAGGCTCCTCGCCCTTGAGAAGAGGCACATCAACCTCCTCCAGGGGATGCTCAAGGCCCAGGAGCAGCAGGCTGCCATGGTGGCCTGGGAAGTGGATGCAACAGAGGACCACCAGGTATTGGACACCAACCTGGCCCCAGCAGTCACTTTCATGCCACCTGGTGCCCAGCCCTGAGCCCTAGCCCCACCTGCCCCCTGGCAGCCACCTGCAGTCCAGTGCCAAGCCCCTCAGTGAGCCTGAGATAAGATCCAGAGATACCTATAGCAGCCAGGGCTCCTGTCCCTGCTCCTGAGCCAGGTACCTTGGCAGCCTGAGCTGTCACCTGCCACTCACCCAGCTGCCATGTGGTCCCTGAATGGGAGCAGCCCACAGCTGGGCCAACTCTGCATATGGGCCCTGCTGGCCCCAGCCCCATGGTGGAGGAGGGAGAGCAGGCTAATGATCAGGCTGAACAGCACCTGCCCTTACCCCCAGCACATCAGCCTCATCATACCATCCACATCTGCAGTTGTGGTGCCAGAGGCCGGGCTGCTGGGCACCTCTCCCCAGGATCCATGCCACAGTTGCCTCCATCCCACTATCCCACCTTACAATTCAAAAAGCACATTATACATAATTGTATGAGAAGCAGGACCTTTATTGTTGGTGCACATTGGGGTTAGGGAGGGGTGTGTTGCTGGGAGGAAAGGAGGGGTTCTGTTGGGAAGGAAGTGGGGGTCCATTATTGTGTGGTGAAGAGAAATAAAGTTTAGTGTTTGTTGCAAACTGTTGTAGGGTGATGGTCTTGGGGTTGCCCTGTGAGCCTGTGGTTTATAGGCCACCACCCAAGTGCCCTACTGTGGAGGGTGAAGGAGGACGTGGTGCACAAGTGCCCTGCAGATGTGGTATCCTGTCTGCTGCTGGTCAGGGGGAGGGCAGGGGATGTCCATGGCACACTAGCCACAGACTCCTGGGACAGTGTCCCCTGCCAGGCTGAGCCTGCGCCCTCCCCCCCCCCCCCCCCGCAATCTCCTGGCACCCATGCAGCTGGGCCAGAGCCTGCAGCTGCCCCTGGCTGCTGCAAGGGGGCAGAGCAGGGCAGGAGCAAGCCAGGATCTGTCTACTCCTGTTGGAAGCAAATCTGCACCCAATGGGGTGCAGATCTAGATGTGTTCCTAGGGCAAGCTTACTGTGCATTATTTTACTGTGCAATAAACTTAAGTTGGATTAACAGCATGTGTAGATGTGCTCTCCTTTTAAATAAGCAGAATTTTATCATAGATGCTTGATTCTATCATCAGTTTCTTGTCTAGATGGGAATAATCCATAGAACTCTGACCTTGGCTCACTGCTTAAATCAAAAGGGGGTAATAATAACCAGGGATCCTGATTATCTTTGATTTAAAAAATCCCCAATTTTCAGTTACAATATGTAACCCCAAATCCACAAGTGGTATTTTATTTAAATCATGGAAAAATGTGGATTTAGAGTTACTTTTTTTTTACCAAAAATTGGGGATTTTTTTAAATCAGAGAAAACCAGGATCCCTGATAACATTAAAGTCTGAAACCAAGATCTTTGAAGGAAAAATAAAACAATTCATCATATTTAATTAAACACATTTCATGAGAGACTACACAGAGGTTTGGAAACTCAGGGAAAAAAATTGGTTGAGGAAGTTAATAATTTGCTGTATTATTTGTGAGTTATTGGAAACAGATCAGGAGAAATTTAATTTAATTTTATCAAGCTGCAAATTATCTTTTCCTTTCCAGACTTCCCTTGTAAGTTGTTTTTTGTCACGCAATGCTGCGCAACATGCAGTGCTGGTCCTAGTTACAGCAGAAATATTTTTTGAAAGACAGTTCCTCCAAAGATTTGCAATATGCTTTATGGATGTTTATCTATAAATAGCGCAGCTAAAAAGCTATTTTCAGTAGAATTAGAGGGGTGGGCTGGGATATGTGTATAACCACTAAAGTTTTCGGTAAAGTTTGGCTTGGAGCATAAGTGCATTATGTTTAACTATTCCCAAACTGCAGTCTGAGCAAGATTCTGTGCAAAATTATAATTAATGTTATCAATATAACTGGTTTGGTTTTGTTTTGTTGTTTTTCATCTGCTGGCCATTGTTCTGACTCACACAATACCATATGGAACATTCTGATTTTTTACTCGAATATCAAATGTAGTTTCATTCTTTCAGTGAAAATTATCTCTAATAAAATATCAGACAGAATTGGGAGAAGAACTGGGTTTTGACCTGATCTAGTGATTTAACTGAAATGGTTAAAAGTTATTTTGAAGAGGAGAAAACTCTGATTCACAACCAGTTGAAATGGAACAAGAGTTTTTTAGTTGACTTAGTTGGGCTTTGAATTGGGCCCTAATGTCCAGATGGGCCAGAGGAACTGATGAAAGCAGCAGTTTCATATGGTAGTTGCCTTCTGAAATTGGGTGCCTCAAGCCCAAAAAGATTGAGGACTACTGAGTCAGTTTAACAAACTCATTAAAATAAAGTCAATATTCAAAATTAAACCTACCAAAACAGATACAATTTGTTGTTTCCCTCAAGATTTAAAAAGGATCTGTCACTCTCTTATTAGCATAGAAAGTAAGATGGGGGAAAAGGCATTAAGGACATTTCCATTTCTTACATTTCCTGTGCAGTTGCATTCCCAGGGCACAAGCTCACTTCTGTAACGGGTCAAGGAAAGACATAAGACCATGATGATTATGCCCTTTCCCTCAAATATTATCTATGAGGGAAACCGTCCTTTTATTTTGATATTATACCTCCTGCCATGAAACGAGTGTGACTAAATTATCTAGTAATTATCTATGCCTAACAGGCAAAATCAGGTTTCAAAATGTCATTGCAGTGCATACAATAGAATGGTTTCCACTGCCTCTTCTCTTCTTTTTTTTTTTCTATTCCCCTGACTTCAAATACCTCTTTACCTTCTCTCCCTCCCCCCACTTCCCCCTTACACATGCTCATCACTCCTCTTATTATCCAGGTAATCCCATAGGGTCTGTGAGGACAACGATCTGGACCTAACAAGATATCTCCCAAACGTTGCCTTGACTTCCTTTCTGAGATTGTTGTGCCCTTTTATTCTCCCAGCCCTTACATTTAATCTATTTAGACTTTATGCTCTTCAGAGTAGCAGTGTTTATTTTTATGTTATGATCTTTGGAATAATAGTTAATCTTGATTGAGGTCTTTAAACACTACCAAAACATGAATAAGTGCCTTATGAAATTCTTCAATGATTGCTGTTAAGAAAATCATTGTGGATAAATGTTTACCTGGCCTTAATTAATGTGCTTGATTAAGTTCTTTCCTGGTTTTGAACTTTCATTTCAACCAATGTTCCTGAAAGTAGACTTGGAATATTCTTTTTATCACTAATTCCTTTTGGATTTGTACCAGCGTCATCAGATTATGAGAACCAACTAAGTCTGCAGATTGTTACTTGTTGTAGGGAAAAGAAATATTTCCTAGGTTAATCTAGATGCATATGGTTAGAACAATGTTGCTAAAGATTTATGAAGTGATGATAGAAAATAATACTACAGTACTATAAATAAATGCTAGTGAAAGTAAGGTAATTAAATGTAGCCTGTTATAATGACACCCTGAGTTCAATATAAAAATTACAGAGGAAAATTAAAAATAATCAACACCACTTTTGGTTTATAGATTCATGAAATCCAGCTGATACTGTAATAATTGAAGTCAACATACTGATTGTGTCCATAACTAAGATAAGTTGTTTTTTGAGTTAAACACAAATTCCCATTCACTATAATTATAATACATTGTGCTTATCCCATTAAAGTTACTGCTTCATAATTATCTCATACTTAAGACAAAAAAATCACTAGACCCCTTTTCTATCTTTCACTGTTATAGGACATTCAAATGAAAGGTTTTGATACACAAATATTTAAAAGTCCACTTCTGTCACCCTGATTTATGTGAAGTATGGTACGATTCTACATGCATAAGGATAAAATAGTAGGACCTATCAAATGACATTCTCCAAATATTTGGAAAGGCCCTGACTTTCACATCCTCAAAGCCTGACCTTACAGTCTGTTTTTTTCTCAATTAGCACTTCAGCACTTTTGATATATATAGATACTTAAGACACCTATACACATGCAGCAAGGCTGCTCTGACGTACTATAATTACAGTGCATCGGAGCAGACTTGATTAATCTGATTTGCTGGAGTGTGGTACTTACTAGGCTCCAGCAGACTCCAGCATCACATGTATCAGCATCCCTGCACTGGAAAATGGCAGCCAGGGGGCTTTAACTAAAACTTGTTCAATGAGCTTTAGTTAAAGTGCCTTCACCACCATTTTTCTGTGTGGGGACAGAGCTATGTTTTCCCTGCCAGCGTGATCCATCATTGTGCAAGGTGGCACACAGATTGCGCGCGCGCACATGCATGCACACACACACACACACACACACACACACACAAACAAAATATAGAAGAAGAAAAATCAGATATTCATAGAAGAAGACAGACAGACAGAGAGCACACAAATTTTACATAGCTCTTAACACTTCTTGTTACTGAAGCAAACAATCAAAGAAAAGTCCAGTGCACGCACACAACAGAGGGAATAAAACACACAACACAAAAGGAGTGACACACACATGCAGACCTTTTGCAGCACAGGAAAGATTAATATGAATCAAGCTGGAAAGGCAGGTGCCAGGTCTTCTGGCAGAGGAGGGAGAGGAGGTAGGGGGAGAGCTAGAGCTGCAAGCCCCTGCCCCTCCCAAACACAGGTGCATTCTCTTCCCAAGCAGCCATGACATCATGCCAATGAAAGCAAGGAGGTGGGAGCAGTGTCTGCACCTGATATCCCTGCACCTGCACCACCTCCCCTCACTCCAGAAGTAGGCAACAGCAGTGGAATCACTGTCATCTCCACGCCAATGTCATCGCTCAGCGTGAGCCTCCCACTGCCAGAGGAGGAGCTAGAGCTGGAACCAGAGATGCTGAGCATGCTGGTTCAAGCAATTCTGGGAACTGAGGGGGAATCAGAGTTTGTGCTCCACACTCCTCAAATTTCCCCTAGACCCAGGTCTCCTCCAGAAAGCAGCACTTTGGAGGAGGCTAAGGTTGTGGAGGCAAGTGGCTCAGCTGAGGCAGCTCCTCCTGCTGTTGTGCCTCAGCCTGCTGAGGAGTGGGATAAGGCAGGATCCACAGCCTCATGCTAGAAGCAGGAGAGTAGCATAGTGTGGGAGCATTTTGAGCTGGCAGATGATCCCGGGTTTGTCATCTGCCAGCACTGCCAAAGGCACATGAGCCATGGCAAGGTTGTGAGATACTTTTCCACCACAGAGATGCTGATGCATATGAGGAGGCACCACCCCCTTTCCCTTTTTCCTGCTTAGACTGGCACCAAAGCAAGCATGCCAAAAGGGAAGTCCCCTGCTTGCTCCAAAGCTCCCTTCCCCACAAAGCAGAGTCAGGCCACCCTGGACCAGTGGGGGAAATCTGGAAAGAAAGGGGGGCATGTTCCCAAGGCAAGCAAGATCACCCAGAGCATTGGGGAGATGCTTGCTCTGGATAGCCAGCCCTTCTCTCTAGTTGAGTAGCCAGGGTTCAGCCCGTTCATAGCACTTCTGGCCCCATCTTACAAAGTGGCCACATGCACCACGTTTAGCAGGACAGTGGTGCCCTCCCTGTATGAGGCATGCAGGGAGTACGTGAAGGAGGAGCTGCACAAGGCAGGGCCTCAGATAGCCTTGCACTTCACCTCCGATATTTGGAGCAGCTGGGGTGGTGATCACACCTACGTCTCCCTCACAGGGCACTGGTGCAATCAGTCACGCCGTTGGTGGGTTCTATTGCAAGCCGAGGTGCTGGATGAGTCCCACATGGCAAGGGAGATCATGGGGGCCATGAACCACATGGTGCAGGGGTGGCTCAGTAGGCAGGCTGAGCTCATCCACAGGTTCATAGTCACCGACAATGGGGCCAATATGGTGAAGGCTGTTCGTGGTGCCAACTTTGTTGGCATCCGCTGTGTGGCACACAGGCTGCACCTCATAGTCAGGGATGCCTTGGAGGGGGACAGAGCTGCCAGTGATGGTGCCACCACGGCTACTGCTACAAGCCAGCTGATTTTGAAATGCAGGAAGATGGCAGGCTACTTCCACCGCAGCATCAAGCGGGGCAAGATGCTGCAGGGGAAACAGGCAGAGCTGAGCATCCCACAGCACAAAATCACGCAGGATGTGGAGACTCAGTGGAACTCCACATACCTAGTGCTTGAAAGGCTGGAGCAACAGAAGGCCATCCATGAGATGGCCTTGCCTGGGGAGATCGGGATCAGCGGCCCCCTGAACAGAGCTGAGTGGGGTACCATCTCCCAGATTTTGGTGGTCCTCAAACCCTTCCTTGAAGCCACTGAGACCCTTAGCAGTGGCGATGCCCTCCTCAGCCAGGTGATCCCCCTAGTGAGGGAACTGGAGAACCAAATGGAGAAGTTCCAGGGAATCAACGTTCCTGGCTGGGGCAGGCTGCTGTCACCAGACATGCAGGCACTGGTGAGGTGGCTGAAGGAGGTCATCAAAAGATGGCTGATTCCCTTGTGGTCCAGGATGGTCCATATGATTGTGGGCATCTGTGACCCAAGGGTGAAGGGGAGCATGGGCACTGGCAGCATCAAAATCCTCAATCACTGGAAACAGGTTCCGGTCAAGAAAGTCAGGGAGGCTGAAGTGCAGAGGTGAGGGGATGTGGAAGAGAGGGATCCACTTTCCTGTGCCAGAACTGCCAGCACTAGCACTGGCACCAACACCAGCACCAGCCAGTCTCCTCCACACCAGCCATTGCCCATGTGGGCCATGGGCATGGCTTCAGTGCTGGGGTCCAAACGCACCAGACACCAGCCTTGGGCATGTAGCACTGGGGCTTCATGGCTACCTATCTCACTGAGGATGTGGAGCCACTGGACTGTGACCCCTTGGCCTACTGGGCAAACTGCAGCCAGATGTGGCAGGATCTGGCCAGTTACCCAGCAACACCTGTCCTGTCCACAAACCAGTGTTCCAAGTGAGAGGGTGTTCAGCATTGCTGGGGATGTTGTGACACCCCACTGCACCTGTTTGGATTCTGCTTTGGTGGAGCAGCTGGTGTTCCTAAAAGTGAACCTCCCACTGCTGGGGTTCCCCAAGCTCCACCTGCAGATGGACTGAGTGCCACCCTCCACACTTCATATGCACCATTTTTTAACTGCACCATTTTTTAACCTTTTTTAACTTTTTTAAAGGCCGAGTAATGCCATGATCTCAGCTGGAGGGGGCATTAACTGCATCACGAGCCAGCAGGGGAAGAACATGTCCCTGCTGAGCTCATTCCCCTGCCAGGACAAACTTGGAGGTATGGGATTGGGGCTACAGGGAAGGAGGAGGCCTCAGGTCCTGAGCATGACCACTAAAAATGCACCCTGCCAGGGTAGGGAGGCCTGGTGGGACTGTTGGTGGTACAGCAGCCCCGTAAATGGCAGGAACAATGATCCCCAGGTGAAAGGCAGGTAGGAGATGCCATTATCTCCAGCTAATGCACGCACGCACAAAGTCCTGGCTGGGGAATGCCCAGACCTGTCACATCTTTGACAGGCCTGACGCTTGCTGGTTGCAGTGCAGTTGTGAGGCTCCCAGTGAGCTCAGATTAGCTGCCCAGGATGCCAGCTTTTGCATTGAAAACCCCTTTGTCAGGCTAAGGAAGTACCTGCATTTGGTCCTGGATGGAAGGAATAGAAAAGAAGCCAGAGGCTGGCCTGGCCCACAATGCAGGCAAGAAAACCAGTCAGTGAAAATGGAAATGGAGGCATCAGGGGATGAGGGACAGGCTGGGGTGGGAGGTAGGGGAGAAAGGGGGATGTAGCAGTGCAGGTTAAAGTGCAGAGGTGCCTGGAGTGTCAGATGTCCAGCAGGTCGCAGTATGCCAGAATTCCACTGTGTATATTGAGTCCATGAGTTTCTGTACCTACTACCTAGGAGGCTCATGAAGTACAGTTCATAGGCCCAGCTCTGAAAAGTGGTTTACATTGTAATTTGTTCCCTTTCAGGATCAGGCCTGAGAGACTGGAGGCAGAGTGGTTTTTTTTGGTGAGGAATGTGCCAACCCAGGTAGTTGGGTTTTGTTGTCTTTGATAGATTCTGGTGTGCAGTTTGGGGGGGTACTGGAGATAGTTGGCAGGTCTTGTGTTTTGAGCTGTAGGAAGTTGGCTTCAGTTCCGGTGATGAGGTTAGGTGCTTGTTTGAATGAATCAAATTAGGAAACCAGTGAAAAGGTCTGAATTGATTCAAAGCTCTCTGAATCAATTTGAAAAAGATTCAGAGAGCTTCGGCAATTCAAGCAGGCCCTGCTCACTGCAGCAGGGAGCTGGACCCAGACTCCATGATGGTAAGTAGGGGGCAGAGGAGCGGGGCCTGGAGCAGGAGGGAAGGGACCATATGGGGACGCCTGCCAGGCCCCATCCCCTGCCTGCTCCCCCAGCCCCTGAGTATCCCTTGACCCCCCCCTCCAGTCTCCCAGCCCCTCCATAGCTGCCTCACCTGCCCCAACTTCCAGCTCTAAACCTGCTCCCCCGGGCTCACCAGCTGCTGCAGTGACCTCGGGGCTTCTGGGGGCTCATGACAAAGCCCCCCACACAGCATGGGGCAGTGGGGGGCAGCGGGAATTGCCCCTGTGCCTGGCAGGAGATGGTGAGTCAGGGCTTTTTGGTTTTTTTAAGGGCTGGGAGCTGGGGTGGGTGGGGCAGCCATGGGGGGCTTGGGAGAGCAGGTGGGGGTTCGGGGCTTGTGGCAGAACCCCTCACACAGTGTGAGGCAAGAAGGGGCAGCAGCTGGTGAGTGGGGGCTTTTTTTTTCAAAGAGCAGGGAGTTGGGAGAGAGGGTAGGGCAGCCATTGAGTGCGGGCAGGGGATGGGGGTGATTCATTTGATTTGGCTGTGGCTGAATCTCTGAATCAGATTCGGCTGAATCGATTTGGGACAGTGATTCGAATCACCGAATCAAATCACTGTCCCCCGAATCGGCTGAATCCAAAGCAAATACTAAACACTTCACACAGGCCTACAAACTACATCTACATATCAATTGAGCTAACTGTCACTAAAGAAAACAAAAGAACTAAAATATCCACTTCAAAGTGAAGCATGTAAAAGACAAGAAAAGCCAAGGTGCATTGAAAGCATGACTGTAAATATATCCTGGTGAACACATTCCCCCTTTGATTAAGACCTATTTCCCAAAGCAAACTTCCCATATCTGTCTAAAGTTTTATGCTAAGTCAGCCTACGTGACTGCATCTAATCTAACTCACTTACTGTGGCCTTTGATCCTCACTGCCTCACATTGCATTTTTATATATTTCTCATAATGAATTTTTATATTTCATCTGTCTCATCTTTACCCTGGCATTCTGTATTTTATGTTTTATACCTTTTAACTTTTAACAAATGTATTCATTAGAATAAGTCATACCTTGTATTACTAAAATTATTATTATAAGAATACATTGGAATTGTAATCACTGAAATTGTATTGCTATATTGGGCTGGTCCCCTAAGTGAATGGAATATGTATGAATCAGTAGATAATTGAATGACAAAGCAAGAGCCTCTGGCTGTTAATTGACAATAGCAAAGCCAGAGGAACTTACCAAAACTCTAGCCTACAAGCCGTTTTAGACTAATCAAGACAAGGAACAGATTCCTGGAACTGAGCACTCACCCTATTGACTATTCATGTAACCTATGACAATACAGCCATTGAGTCAATCAAGTCAAGGGTGGACTTCTGAAACTGCATCATCGAGCAGAACCCCAGTAACTGTGACTGATAGCTGTCATTCACTTCTCAAGACCCACGTGGGACAGTGACCAGCCAAGATGATGCTGTGGGATCACACAAATCTACCAGAAAGGGATAAAAGGCACTGAAGTGTGACCCTCAGTGGTGCCCCCCCCCATCCAGCACCCAACCTATCTAGACAGAAGGACAAACAGGCAACCCCCTTCTGGGGAAGACATTGCCCTGGAGGAAGCTAACCATCGACAGCAGACTTCAGCACCCCAGATAGGTATAAAACAACATTGGTGCTAGACTACTATTGCAGCAATTGCATGTGTGAGTGTGTGTATGTGTGTGCCAGTGTGTGTTAAGGCTCCAGTACCCCTCATAACTCAAATTTTGCATTTATGTTTTTATTGGCAACTTCACATCCCGTCTAATAAACTTGAATTTATGATGATCCTGTGAGTTGGTCCTTTGTAGCCAACATTAGTAAAATTAATTCAGTAAATTTAGTAATTTTACCCTTGCAAGGAAAGTCTTAAGTCTTCAAGTTAAAACTTAGCATGCAGCTTCTGGCCTGAAGTAACATCTGGAGTCTGCACCTCAATCACTCTGGTACTTCCTGGGAGGGAGAGAAAGGAAGGATTTCTTTCTTTGTTAGCCTCTATGTATCTGTGGTCACACACTTGTGAACAGAACACATGTTCACCCTTTGGAAGGGGAGAAAGGCAGTGCAAATCTTAGGCTGGGTTCTACCATTTTTAAACCCATCTGTGTGTCCTCAACTTCTGTTCTACTATGGGTATAGACCATTTTTTGTGCTGAACTTCTGTTCTGTTACAGGTATAGACTGGTGTCCAATCCCTTACACTGGTAAAAGTGTAATGTCAGTACCTGGCCTTGAGCTAAGCTTTGGGCTTAAATGTAACCCTTCCAAAGCACCGTTGAAAGAATGGACGATATATCAAAGTATGACTGCATAAGCAATAACCCATGTATCTCAATCAGTTTAACTATAAATACAGTATTTTTACTGTACTTTACCAAGTTCTCCTGGTAAATAAAGTACATTTCATCCCCTCTCTCAAAAAAGAGAAAAACACTTGAGAAGAAATATTTTTGGCATTTCTGCTAACAATAGTGCAGCTGTAAATGACCAACCAAGATCTAAAATACAACAGTAATGCTAATGCAGTGCTGTGAGTCAGCTGCCAGATGTCTCACCATAATTTCACACTCTCTGACATTCAGTATCCTTGGCATATCACATGCCTTATATCAAGGGGTACTGGCATCTGTTCCTTCTACTTCCCTTTGATCTAGTTTTAGTTCAGTGAGTATATGTTTTTATGAAGTATGTTTTCATGTGTGGGTTCTCCAGTCACTTTAATGACTGGTCTACTTAAGTTGGTGGTCTTGGCAAGCTTTTTCTGTTTAAAAAGTCTTTTGCGTGTGTTCTCCAAGACTATTTCCTCACTGTTTTGTTTTTTTTCTGAGCAGCCCTTCTCCCTGGAGTCTGCAAGTAAAGTAGATGCCTCAATTTTAAGTGTGACTATCAATTTATAAAGTACTGAGGGAGTGGTTCAATAATCTGAAAACTGAAGAGGTTTCCACTGAATCATCTCTCATAGATAGCAATTTGATCTTGAACTGAGAACCTTGCACTTTGATATTTGTAATGTTCCAAATACTCATTTGAATGATGCATTTTAATATGTAGCTTCTTGTGCTTATGGATATCTAAAGTCTTTAAGGCAAACATTTGCAATACCTTGACTGAGATTCTTCCACTTCTCTGTTCCTCTAGTGCTCTAGATAAAAAATTATTTAAAGGAACACCTTATGCAGGGCCTAATTTCTGTTCCTCCCTATCCTTTCTTCCTCTTTTAGCCTAACAATTTTTTAATTAAAAATATACAAGTT
The DNA here is from genome assembly GCF_030867095.1 of Alligator mississippiensis. NCBI lineage: Eukaryota > Metazoa > Chordata > Crocodylia > Alligatoridae > Alligator > Alligator mississippiensis. The sequence continues at coordinate 67,959,903 of NC_081829.1, forward strand.
AAAATGTGTTTTGGTAGTTAGGTTAGCACAATCATCTTGAGTTAAACTTTATGGGTGCCTGTAGATGTGCCAAGATGCTTTTCCAGTGCACTGGAATTACAGCGCATTGGAGCAGATGCAATTAATTGAGTCTGCTGGAGCATGCTAAGTAGTGTGCTCCAGCAGCCTCTGTGTCTCATGTAAACAATGTTCCAACACTTCAAAATGGCATTTGGGTCACTTTAACTAAAGCTTGTTGAATGAGCTTTATTTAAAGTGCCTCCCCCCCCATTTTGAAGTTCAGGATGTTGAGTACATAAGATGCTTAGAGTGCATAAGATGCATTAGATGCATAAGATACTTTAGAGTGGCTCTCAAAGCATGTGTAAAGATGCCCTATTTTATCAGACACAGAGGCTGCATCTTCATGTGCACTTAACTGAATAGTGGCTTTATTAGCTGCAGAGTAAAGCATCACCATCTACACGTGTGACACTATTAGGCTCCAGTAAATAATTAATGCCACCATAAGGTAGTACAGTTGGGGACATTACTACCTTACAGTGGGGTAATTAACTGTGATTAAACACGTGTGTAGATGCTGACTGCAAGGGTAAATTGTACCCGGGCAGTCCAGCCAGCAGGGGGCCAGACACCTGCCTGCTACCTAGCCATGTGGCTCCTCACTTTCAGCACCATTGTGCCTCAGCCTGCCCATCTGCCACCACCTGGAACCCAGGGCTGACACCCTGGGGTAAAATGCTCCATCCCAGCTCAAATTGCTGCTGTCCTGAGCACGTATGTAGATATTGCCCCAGGAGTAGTTTACTCTGGCTCAAACTACTCTGGAGTTTATTGCTTCAAATTAATTACATGTGTAGATGCACCCAGACAGAAATAATATTTCAAATGAAGTTATGGTGCCAATTTGCTTCTGGGTCCAGGATTCCTTAAAGGTGTCAGTGGCACAGTAGTTGGAGTTTCTTCTAGATATTTCTCCTTTTTCCTCTTCACTACTAACTTAACAAGTGCTGAAAGGCTTTTAAAATTTAGGCTGAAGTTATTCTAGAGAGGAACTGATTGTACCTGGTTTTTGGGTTCACTGACTAGAGTTTGCAGTGGTCAGTGTAGAACCATGAAAGGCTCTTCATTGACTGCTGTGTGTGATCTTGGGTAAATCACCTCATCTCATCTCAGTTTCTTAATCTCTTAAATGGAGGTAATAATGGGATACATTGTAAAGTGCTTTGAGGTCTACAGATGAAAACCACCTAAAAAAACCCCCAAAGTATGGTAAAAAGTTTCTTCCATCTGTGATAATATTCATCTTTTCCCTATGGCAGTACTCCACTAACGTTCAAATTTCTGGCCTCACTTCACAGTACCTCACTGAATTCCCATCCAACAGCTTCTCTTCCTTTGATCCCTCTTATCACTAAGTTAGAGAACCCTCTATCTCATGAATGCATGCCCTCACCTCTTCTTTCAAAGTCACTGAGTCATTTTGTTTCAAGTTTATCCTTGAAGTTTTCATTTTGCCTCTAGTTTAAGACTAGTTTTCTGTAAAGATTTCTGTTATAGTAGTATGTGAAGAGCAGTACTGCACAAAATTAAATTGTACTTTATCATTATGTCACATATAGGGGTTCTGGGGTAGCCGACAGGCTTCATTCATTTATTATTATTAAGGATTCTGGCCAAAAGCCATGATCCCAAAAACAACATGGACATAAAACCATAATAATTGGGGTGGCCCTGACATGCCCTGGAAGCTCCATGACTGTGCCCACTCCACTGCTAGGGTGCCTACCTATCTCGTCTGCCATGACTTGATGGAAAGATAATGATAAGAGTGCAGGAGGCTTTCCTGATTTTACTATAATGACCACCCAGATTATGGTCATAGACTTGTGGGCCAATTATATGGCTCTGTACCTCCCCTAATCCATGCCCCATTCCCCACATATGGCATCCTTATAGATGTTCAACAAATTGCTGATATAGCTCCTCACTGGGCCTTCCTACCCCTTGGCCTCCCTCAGCCCCACTCCAGGCCTCAGACCCCTCAGTCTCTGTCTTGGCCTCACTCAGGTTGCCAGACCCCTCATTCTCTCTTCTGGCCCCTCTCTGGGCCCTCAGACTCCTTGGTCTCACCCAACCAGTCCCTGGGTAACTAGACCCTTTGTATCTCTCTTGGCCCCTCTCTGGGCTGTTAGCCCCCTTCTTTGTCCTTTGTCCTGGACCCTGTTAGCTCTTCACTTTCCCAGTCACTCTCCAGGCCCTCATATCCATCTGGCTCCTCACTGGGCCACTGGACCCATGTGGTCCCTGGTTTTCCTTGGGCCCTCTCAGGTCCTGTGGACCCACAGGGTCCTGGTCTCCCTGCCAAGTGCTTTTGGGGTGTGCTCCTCTAGCTTTCCCCCTCCACAGGGTAACCCACAGGGCAGTGGGAGCTGAGGCTTTTTAGTGCTTCATCCTCACTTTTGCCTGGAGTGGTCCATGTGTGGCATTTCAAGGAGGCTGCCTGCCAGAGGCAGCCCCACCACCCTAACCAGCTCCAGTAGGGAGCAGTTTTAGGTCTTACCCAGGACTGGTCTTCAAACCTTTCTGGCCTTACACATCCCTCTCTGGGCTTTCCCCTAAATGTCCTATACCCCTCCTGGGCTGCTGAGTGCTGGACTCCCTGGCCCTAAATCCATCTTTCTTTTAAACCCTCTAGCTCTGCCTCCCAGCTCACTCTGAGACCTCTACCATCCATTGTCATCCTGGGCTGCATGTTTCCTGATCCCTCCATTTCAGCTGTGGCCCCACAAAGACCTTTTTGCCTCTCCTAAGCCCTAGCCCCACCTCCAAGCCAGTCGAGACTCCAGGCTCCAGGTTCTGGCAGTCTCTTGTGGTGGTCTATTTCAGTCTTTGGCCCTTCCTGAACCCTGACCTCAGCATAGGCCAGTTAAGGTTCCCAGGGTCAGTCTTCCAACTACCAACCCTCTCCTCTCTCTGGGTCTGCTCTCTCAGGCCCCTCCATACATTGCTTACTCTCCTTGGGCTCACCCAGAGCACTTCATAGGTCTTCTTTACTACAGCCCCTTCCTTCTCTGGGTTCATCTGGGCCTCTCAATCAACTCTTAGTCTAACTCCCCCAGCTCACATGGTCTCTTACTAGGCCCCTGTGTACTTGGCTCCTCTTTCCTCGGACTCGTCTGGCCTCTCATCAGGGCCCAGGCATTCAGTCTTAGGGCTCACCTTGCACCTCATTAGGCATCCAGACACTCAGCCCCTCTCCTAGGGCTTACTTGATCTCTCTCTAGGCCTTTGTGCACTTGGCCTCTCTCTTCTTGGGCTTATTAAGGGAGCCCACCCCTGCCCCAGCCCTGGTAAAATCTGTGGGCAAGGAAGGAGCCCCCCAGGGGACACTTGCCTGCCTGTACACAAATGCCAGGAGCTTGGGGAATAAGCAGGAGGAGCTCATCCTCCTGCTCAATGCAAATAATTATGATGTCATAGGGATAACGGAGACCTGGTGGGACTCCACCCATGACTGAACCATGGGTATAGATGCCTATACCCTGTACAGGAGGGATCGTGTAGAGAAAAGGGGCGGGGGTGTAGCTCTCTATGTTAAGGAAAGCTACACATCCCTGCAAGCTGATATTGGCAACCAGGGTGGACGACTGGAGACCCTCTGGGTTAAAATCCATGGGGAACATGGCACAGGGGACACAATGCTGGGAGTCTACTACAGACCTCCCACCCAAAGTCCTGAGCTTGACCAGGAGTTTGCCCGGGAACTGGCTGAGGCCGCATGCTCCAGGACCATGGTTGTCATGGGTGACTTCAATTACCCGGACATCTCGTGGGAGGATCGCTCAGCAAAATCCAAGTGGTCGCAAAGCTTTCTCTCGTGCGTGGATGACCTCTACCTGACTCAAGAAGTCTATGGGCCAACGAGAGGCAAAGCGCTGCTCAACCTGGTACTGGCTACTGGGGATGACCTAGTCGGTGACCTAGTGATCGATGGGAAGCTGGGTGACAGCGACCATGAGCTGATCACCTTCACCATCTGCCGAAAAGCTGGCAAGTCAGTCAGCAACATGGAAGTCCTTGACTTCAGGAAAGCCGACTTTGACAAGCTCAGGAGGCTTGTCAGTGAAGCCCTAAGGGACCATGACCACAGGGAGAGGGGAGTTCAAGAAGAGTGGTTGCTCCTCAAGGGAGTGATCCTCAATGCACAAGCTAAGTCTATTCCATCTTGGAGGAAAGGCAGCAAGAGGGCACAGCAGCCCCCCTGGCTCTCCAGGGTCCTAGCAGACCTCCTGAGGCTAAAAAGAAAGGCCTACAAAGGATGGACGATGGGAGTCACCTCCAAGGAGGATTATTCTGCACTGGTCCGGTCCTGCAGAGAGCATACCAGGAAAGCCAAGGCTGCAACTGAACTCCAACTAGCTTCGAGCATCAAGGACAACAAAAAGTCCTTTTTCAGATATGTGGGGAGCCAGAGGAAAAGCAGGAACAACACTGGACCCCTCCTGAACCAGATGGGGCAACTGACAACTGACACCCAGGAAAAAGCCAACCTATTAAATGTGTACTTTGCGTCGGTCTTTCATCAGTTCCATGGGACGCCCATGCCCGCTACGGGACAGGGAAGTCTGGGTGAGGGTGATCCCCTGCCCTCCATTAATGCTGACCTCGTGAAGGAACATCCTGAGAAGCTGGATACCTTCAAATCAGCCGGCCCTGACAATCTACACCCCAGGGTACACAAGGAGCTGGCGAGCATCATAGCCCAGCCTCTAGCACGGATCTTTGAAAACTCTTGGCGCTCTGGTGTAGTGCCCGAAGACTGGAAGAAGGCCAATGTGGTGCCTATCTTCAAGAAAGGGAGGAAAGTGGATCCGGCTAACTATAGGCCCATCAGCCTGACTTCTATCCCAGGGAAGATCTTAGAAAAGTTTATTAAAGAGGCCATCCTTAATGGACTGGCCAACGCCAACATCTTAAGGGATAGCCAGCACGGGTTTGTCGAGGGTAGGTCTTGCTTGACTAATCTCATTTCCTTCTACGACCAGGTGACCTATTACCTGGACAAGGGAGAAGAGATTGATGTCATATATCTTGACTTCAAAAGAGCCTTCGATCTGGTATCCCATGATCACCTCTTGGTGAAACTGGCCAATTGTCACCTTGGGTCCACCACGATCCACTGGCTGGAAAATTGGCTCCGTGGTCAGACCCAAAGGGTAGTAATTGATGGAAGTCACTCATCATGGTGTCCTGTGACCAGTGGGGTCCCCCAAGGCTCTGTGCTTGGACCCATACTGTTCAACATCTTCATTAATGATGTGGACACTGGAGTCAGAAGCGGACTGGCCAAGTTTGCCGATGACACCAAACTTTGGGGCAAAGCATCCACACCAGAAGACAGGCGGATGATCCAGGCTGACCTGGACAGGCTCAGTAAGTGGGCGGACAAGAATCTGATGGTGTTCAATGCCGATAAATGCAAGGTTCTCCACCTTGGGAAGAAAAACCCGCAGCATCCTTATAGGCTCGGCAGTGCTATGTTGGCTAGTACTATGGAAGAAGGAGACTTGGGGGTCATCATTGACCACAAGATGAACATGAGCCTGCAATGTGATGCTGCGGCTAGTAAAGCGACCAAAACGCTGGCTTGCATCCATAGATGCTTCTCAAGCAAATCCCGGGACGTCATTCTCCCCCTGTACTCGGCTTTGGTGAGGCCGCAGCTGGAGTACTGCGTCCAGTTTTGGGCTCCACAATTCAAAAAGGATGTGGAGAAGCTTGAGAGAGTCCAGAGAAAAGCCACACGCATGATCAGAGGTCAGGGAAGCAGACCCTACGATGACAGGCTGAGAGCCCTGGGGCTCTTTAGCCTGGAATAGCGCAGGCTCAGGGGTGATCTGATGGCCACCTATAAGTTTATCAGGGGTGACCACCAGTATCTGGGGGAGCGTTTGTTCACCGGAGCGCCCCAAGGGATGACAATTAGGTCGAACGGTCATAAACTACTACAAGACCGTTTCAGGCTGGACATAAGGAAGAATTTCTTAACTGTCCGAGCCCCCAAGGTCTGGAACAGCCTGCCACCGGAAGTGGTTCAAGCGCCTACATTGAACAGCTTCAAGATGAAACTGGATGCTTATTTTGCTGGGATCCTATGACCCCAGATGACTTCCTGCCCTTTGGGCAGGGGGCTGGACTCGATGATCTTCCGAGGTCCCTTCCAGCCCTAATGTCTATGAAATCTATGAAATCTATGAAATCTGGCCTCTCCACAGGGCCCAGGCACTCAGGCTCACCTTGCCCCTTTACAGGCCTGCAGACTTTTAGCCCCTCTCCCAGGGCTCTGGACCCCACACTGGGTCCCCAGGAACCTCCTGCATCCCCTTAATTCCTACTCAAACCTCTGGATGTCATTCTCGTTACTAGCATTCAGGAATGGCAGCCTTCCTGCTGGGTAATGTTCCTACACCAGGTCCCAAGATGTTACTGCCAGCTCTGATCTCAGGGTCTGGGATTATACCTAGTGTGTGCACAGCCCCACTCCAACCAGGAGACTCCCTTCATTCAGGTGAGTCCTTTTGATCAGGCCTAGCCACATCTGCCAGCCCCCTGGGTCAGCTGATGCAGCAATTAGCTCTGATCCTTAAGTGCCAGTGGCTGAACAGGCTGCCTGACCTCTTAAAGTGGCAGGCACATCAAGTGCCCTGTCACACACTACCACTCATTTTGGCCATGTTGTGCTGAACTATTTTTCTCTATGTAATAATATTGTACAAGGTGATTTATTTTCATAGAATATCTGTCATGTTAAATATTCTGAGAAGGGTGCTTTAGAGGGTTTTCTACTAATCCAAAGACAGTGGGTATGGCTACGTATTCATTAATGTGCCATAGTTACAGTGCATTAAGTTTAGTACCTCTATAACCAAGTACTAAATGAATGTGCAGTAACTGGTGCTACAGCACAGTAGCACAAGCACATGGCTTTCTAGTGACACTAACTCAGGGGCGGACAGTTATTTTGGGCAGAGGTCCACTTACTGAGTTTTGGCAAGCTGTTGAGGGCCACCCCTTGACAGGTGCCCTGCCCCCTGGTTGCCATTTGGTGACTGGAAGTATCGCCCCCTAACCTCTGACTTTTGCCACCTGAAGTCCCTCCCCTTGCCCCTGGAAGTACTCCTTTCAGCAAGAGGTTTTGCCATCTCAGAACCAGAAAAATACCAAATTATATTTTAAAAAGCAAACATCTACAGCATTTATTAATTTGATTTCAAAAATATTTTTTACTTGATTTACATGTGTTTATGTAGTGTACACAAAGGTGATTTCACAATAGCTTAAAATGAAGTCTTAGTCTTGTATATTGTATATTGCACACACACACACACACACACGCACGCACGTGCGCACGCACGCATGTAACAGCATCGCCTTGTGCTCCCCAGGCCAGTGATGCAGCTGGGAGCTACATGGTGCTGGAGCAGGGCAGGGGCAGGAAGAGAGTGAAATGGTTGGGGGTGGGCAGGGCTAGGATTCTCATTTCTGCTGAGGGCTCCCTCTGGGTCCTACTGCCCCTGGCTCCTGTCAGCTTTGACAGGCAGCCAGGAGCAAATAAATATTAATTTACTATTTTTTTTAGGAGCACAATGGGCTAGATAGAATGGCCTGGTGGGCTAGATCCATCCCACAGGCTGAATTTTGCCCACCCCTGCACTAACTGTACAGTAGCCTAATACTACTGCTCAGTAGCATATTAGCATGGTTTTTGCCCTTCGTGCTACTGCACAGTAGAATTAGGATACAGCACAGTTAGCATCTCATGTAGATGCACCCACTGACTCTTAAAATAGTTAAACACACACACACACACACACACACACACACATATATATATATATATATATATATATATAAAATCTAAAACATGTCTGCCTTTTCATAGCTACAATACTATTCTGACTCTACTGTAGAACATAAACCTCCCCCCAAACAATTATGAAAATATTAGAGCAGTTTTAAAAAAACCCAAAAGTAAACCTGCTACAGCAGAGATTCCACATTGTATTAAACTACATAGGACACGTCCACACATGCAGCAGCTCAAATAGAAGCAGTGCAAATTTGAGCCTGGGCTTTTTGCCTCAGCACACGTGCCCAGACATGCACTTTGGTGTGGGGCAAATTGTGCCACTTGGGGCAAAATAACCTTTCCAGGCTTCTCCTGGATCTTCAGCCAGGGGGAGCTAGACCCCAAGGCCAGCACCTGTGCTGGCCCCAGCAGTATAAAAAGCTGCCCTATCCTGGCCTCATCAGTACAAAAAAGGTACTGTCAGGTAACTCAGGGCTACTCACTCTCAGGAGCTTCTGGGGTCCATCCAATTGGTACCTGGAGACACTACCCCTTGTGCCAGCTGGACTGCTGAAGCAGCCCTGAGACTTCCCTGCACCCCGGGATCACACTCCTGCACCCCAGGATGTACATGCACCCCCTGAAAGCACTGGTGCACCCCTTGCCAGGCCATGCTCCCTGTTTAGCCAGCAGGTAGCGGGGCAGGCAGGAGCACCAGGGCCCCCCCTGCAAGCACTGGCCAGGGAACGGGGCTGCCAGCAAAAGTGGCTGCACCACTTCTGGAAGTGGCCGTGGGACTTCTGGAAGCAGTGTGGCTGCTTTTACAGTGAGTGAGATTGGCCATGGGGAGACACCCTCCCCCCCCACCAGTCAGCAATATCAGCTGCCAGGGGACCCCCCCCCAGCTGCTGATTAGTATCAGGTGGGCACAATATCCCCCTGATTCAAGAAGCACCAGACACCCATGCCTGCACCCTTTACACACTGCAGAAGTCTGGCTGTGGGGGCTCCTGCCTGGCTGTGACCTACTGAGCACCTGCAGACCCAGATAGGGACTGCATAACCAGTAGAGGCATCTGCCCCTTTGGGCCAGCTGCCAGTGGGCTGTGGCTGCAGAGTTGGTCTTTGTGCGGCACTACTGCCATGTGTGCCCCCTGCCTAGCCCTCTGGGCAGCTATCACCCAGAAGATGTTCCCAGTGTGGTGGCCTGCTTTGAACTGTCAAAGCATGTCCTCCTGGTCCCAATTATCCAGGAGATCAGCCACCTCCAGATGGGTCCAAGGTGCTAGCTTTGAGCAAGCTCTTCTGCCTGGGTCCCGCCACTTGCCTCCCTATCAGGAATTCTGGGGGTCCCTATTTGAAAACTGAAAAATCCCTGACAAAAAAATTCCAAAGTCATTCTGTAAAATACCCTGAAATCCCTGTGCCTCCACAATTAAAACAAAAGACCACTAGAGAGAGAGAGAGAGAGACAGAGGCTGAGACAGCGAGACAGTGATCAGTTGGGCAATGTTTTGTTGATATATCTAAAATGTTAAAGCAATTTGGAAGCCTAACAGTGTCTCTATCATCATAATAAAATGAATTCTAAATACCTATATGTTTTGCTGTTTGCTTTTGGTTTTCTTACCATAGAGCAGTTAGAGCTCCCTGTGACCCATCCACTAACCAGGAAGTGGGGACAGCTGTCCCTGCAGCCACAGCTCCTGCCAGCAGGTCTCATCCTGTCTGGCAGCTGGGTACTCAGGGTGTGTGCTGGGGAAATGGGGGTTTGCAGAAGGGTGGTGGGAAGGGGGGTGAGAGAATGTGGGCAGCTGTAGAGGGATTTGGGAGTCTGTAGGGTGTGTGGGTAGGTGTGGGTGGACTGTGGAGGGACTGGGCAAGGGCTGCTGCTCAGGAGGGATGGGTCCCCTGCCCCCCACAGGGCACGCCCCCCCTGCACAGATCATGGACTGCCCCTCACAGGGGTTACAGCCCCCCTACAGGGGTTTCAGCCCCCCCACAGGAGCCACAGCCTCCCAACAGGGTTCACAGGCCATCACAGGGGGTACAGCCCCTCCACAGGGGTTACAACCCCCCCCACAGGGGCCACAGCCCTCCATAGGGGTTACAGCCCTCCCACAGGGGTTACAGCCCCCTACAGGGACCACAGCCCCATATTGGGGTTACAGCCCACCCCAACAGGGGCCTCATTGCCCCTGCAGAGGCTACCATCCCCCCACAGGGCCCACATGCCCCACCCCACCTGCTCCCCCAGACCCACGGATTGCTGCCCCACCTTGCATCATCCCCACCCCCAGCTCCTGCAGCCCCCAGAATGTCTGCTCCACCTGGCCCCAGCCTCCCAGCACTTAAAAAAAAAAAGCCTTGTACTCACTGGAAGTAGCAGGAGCTGTGGGAGCTCTGGTCAACAGGGCATCATGCAGCTCCAGCTGGGGCTGCTGCGGCTGTCACCTGGGTGCCATGCTGTCAGGTGGGCTCTTGCACAAGTCCCCAGTGATCCCAATGGCAGCTGCTACTACTGGTGAGTGCAGGCTTTTTTTTTAATTGCCGGGATGCTGAGGCCAGGCATGGCAGGATTCAGGGGAGCTCAAGGGGCATGCAGGGGATGAGGCCGGGCAGAGCAGCCACTGGGGGGACTCAGAGCACAGGTGAGGGCTGGGGTGGGTGGGGTAGCCATTGGGGGTTGGGGGAGGGGATAAGGCTGGCAGGGGTCCCCCCCATCAAGGAGCATTTTTTTGTTCCCACATATGCCTCTTGCAGCATCTCAAAGGGCTTTGAGATGCTGCAAAAGGCACATATGCACTGGTCTGGATGTGCCCATACAGGGCGCATCTACACTTGCATTAAGACTGCCTTAAGGCTGCATTAATGCTCAGGAATGAATGTGTATGAGTTTTAAATGATACTTAATGAACAGTAGCCCATTTTACTGTGCATTAGCGTAATTGCCCATTTTTTTACATGACACAGTATAATAAGCTACTGTGCATTAAAGCACACATGTAGATGCGCCTAGAGTAAGCCCATCTAATCTTGAGTCTGGCTGACCTACATCCATATGGACCATATGGACCCTAGCAGATGGAAGGTGACTTCTGCATTCTGTAATTACATAAAGTGTGGGTGCAGACCCCATAATAAATTAGAACAACCTTAGGCACCCTATAATTTGACATTTGGCGGCAAGGATCTCCTAGGGGCCATTACAGCAGCAGATAACCATTGGAATGCATTCAATATCTTCCTGGATGGCCCCCAATATACTTGTATATTTAGTCCCTATTTTCCTGCCCCCCTGACATATCCTATTCATTTGATTCCATTATACTGGAGAATCTCCAACTGGCCACTTCTGTCAGCCTTAGAAATTGCTTTACATGACTGAAACAGTGCAAATAAAACTTTTAGAGATTAAAATCTGCCCCTAAATCCCTAGTGCATGGCTAATAACCTGAAAATATGGCAAGGATTTAAGGCAAACTAATATAATTTCAACAAGGTTTGTACCTTCCTTAAGCAGGACAATACTGAACATCATTGTTCTTCATTCCAAAATTATTTTGATGTTTTATATTATTTTTTTAATCTGATGTTCCATTTAGTAAGGAAATATCACAAACTCTTTTGAAAGAGTAATAGAATTTGGGCTAAGGAATCAGAAAACAAATGTATTTGGGTTATCACATCACAGGAAGTAGGGCTACAGAGAGTAGTTAAAAAAGGAACACATGATCTGCTTGGTTAAGAACTGTTCTTTTCTGCTTTTAAAATTCTATAAAATATTTTTTAACAGGAGGATCTAAGTTTCCAAGAAAAGGAAGAGAACTGACTTTGAAAATATGGTTTCAAGTAGTCTGTTCAGTCATGAATAAAGCTCATGCTGCAACCACAGCTACATTTTTAGAAGAAAAAATGTCATTTTTTAAAGCTTATTGGATAGGATAACATTATCACAGCTTTCAGTATTCCAGTTACAGGGCAAAAGCTGACCAAGTATGAAGCACCTGACACTGGCCACTGGTGAAGGATACCAGTTTATATTGCCTAAATGGACCATTGATCTATCCTAATTCTTAAGTTCTTATTTGTTTTGTAATTCATCTTAGACACATGCACACATGATTTATAGGGTATTGATTTTGAACATGCCTGATATTGGAGTCTGACATCTTTTAATGCAGTTTCAATGTATGTTTGCCCCCATTAGAAAGCTAATATTGCAACATAAAATTAGAAAAATGCAATCTGATTGCTGAAGCACACAAATTAGCTTAGAATTAGAAAGATCCTATTTAGAAGCACTCTTCCCACACATTTCAGGGGGAATAAGGTGTGTAAAAAATTGCAGATGCAAAGTCCTAAGCTTTTCTATTTTTAAACCAAAGTTTTATCCAGAAGCACTTCTCAACATCGCAGTTTTACCCAGCTCCAAATATTTTGTGGAATGTTTACCTGAATAAGGTGACTAGTCTGTGGCACCAGGTGATACCTTTGTATAACTTAGATGAAACAATCATGAAAGGCAACCACAAAAGTAGGTTTTCAAAAGCAATATTAGAATTAAATTGGCTACTTTTCTTTCCTAATATGGATTGAAAGTTGGAGCCAGTAATATTTTTTCCATTCTGAACATTATTGTCCTATTGTTGGCAATCTCATGCACATCATTGTGTGAAGCATACTAGCAAATGTAGAAGTGTGTTTGCATAGCTATCAGACAAAGGGGAAAACAAAACCAAATATGTTGCTCACAAGCTGGCTGGTTTCTTGGTTAATGAAGGAGAGCTTGAACAAAATACAAAAGTTGTAGTTCATGGGGATGGAAACTGAATGGAGCACATTTTGATGCAGACTTTTCTAGAGGTGAACTGATACATCAGTCTATATCACATCGGCACCAATAAAAGGAAATTTGACATTATTGGCAATCAGCTTTTTTTGGCTGATGTGGCCACTAATGTTGCTGATAAATGCTGCATGCGTGCGTGCAGCTGCAGCATGCACAGGACCAGGTGTGCAACCCAGTGGCTTGGAGACCAGCATCTGGCTGCTAAGTCTATGGGGAGGAAGAGGCATGGGGGAAGGAAGGGGCGTGGGGGAGACAGATTGATCTAGGATCCTCCTAGTCCTATGTTCTTAAAATATATTAGCAAAAGAAATTGGAGCAATAATAATTTGCTGTTATGTAGTGTTCAAAACACTATCCTGAACAAATAAAACTAATGTACAAGTGCCAGTTACATTTGATAAGGAACCAGATTTTATTTTCAAACATTCAAGGAAGATTATTAGCTATAGTGGGATATGGCATTCTTTAAAGAACACTATCTTTATTGAAATATTATTCTTGTGACTAGCAATTAATTCATTCTGCAATAATAACACACTGTAAATATCATATTCCTCTATTTGTCCTCTCAGGATCTCCAATACTCATCACTAGGGACCTACCAAAATCATGGCAAAAGAGCAGGAGACTGGTCTTGGGGCCCAGAAGTTGGGGTGGACCTTGAACTAGGGGGCCCAGTTAGAGAAAAGGGGCCAAAGCCAGAAAAGGCTAAAGCACCAACAAAGAGTTTGAGGCCTGAGGGGCTAAGCATTGATTTGGGGTGAACTGTTCTGCTGAAGTGATAACTGGTAATATCTGTGAGGCACGGACATGGCTATATGGGCGAATAGAGGCCATGAATGTGACCCTAAGACACATGGTATCTTAGGAAACCTATAGGGCGAGAAGGGCCACAACAGGTTAAATAAGGGCAAATTAGTAATGGACTGGACTCCCTCTGGGCCTCAGGGTAGCCTCCCAAATTTTTGTTTATAACAACATCAAGGCGTGGTAGGAAAGTGGTAGGGAAGGGCACCTGAGACATCAGAATAGACAGGAGTCATGTGTCCACCAGAGGACACTACAGTGCCACTGGTCACAGGTCCTGTCACAGATGGGCACACCTGCCTGCCACTACTACTGTCCTCAGGCAAGCTTGCTTTTCCATACAGATGCTTCCTCTAGCCCCAGCCTGGTGCAGGGCAGGAGTGGCTGGGAAAATGGTGGCAACAGGTGGGTCTTCCCTTCCTCAGCCCAGAGGCTTCAGTAGAAAGGTGGAGGGGAGGTGCCACTGAGCAAAAGGGGAAGTGGGGTATTTGGAAGTGGGAGAAGATTCTTACCTAATACAGGGACTTAAAAAGAAAAGTCCCCACAGCATGGTCTGTCTGTCTTAGTGAGGGGTCATCTCAGGGAGGGGGGGGGGCAGCCACTCCTGCAATGCTAGTTGCTGCTCCTGCACCCTGCTTTTTTATAATCCTGGATCTGCCAATATATGTAATGAACACAAAACAGATTACATGAAACAGTGTGGTTACTTCTTGCAAAATGTTAGCATGTTGATACATGAGCCCAAGTGGGCTTTTCAACATCATTATTTTATTATAAAATTCTTTCATTTTCTGTTCTTGGGTGAAACAATCTGATATAGATTTGAGTTCAGGGATTACACATCAAGCTTTCATTCCCTCTAAATAGTCCAAATTCAGTGAAATTTTAATTTAAAAAAATCAAACTGGTGGGGGACAGTATAGATTTCAACTCTGTTTCACTTCACTAGAAAAATTCTTTCCCTTCCATCCTCATTTAGGAGTATTTTGGTGTTTTTCATTCCTCAATATAAGGAGTTTTCATCTGTTCCTGTGACAAATACAGTTCTGTCAGCAAATCTAAAACTTTTACAATGATGTAATATAATCTGCAAAATATTTAATTTTCTTCCAAAAGAAAAGTTGATTTCTACTGATATAATGGCTTTCCTGCCTATAATAGTGTGCAGTAAATGAACATAATTTTAATAACTATCAGAACATTTGTGGGCAGTTTCATTCAAGAAAAATATCTAAATAAAGGCATCATAATCTAGAACTCAGAAAAATCAAGAAGCATTAATGTATTATCAATGGATTAATTTATATAATTATTTAGCTTCCATGTATTTCTTTAAAAATAACAGCATTAGAGTTTTAATTAAACTTTTTATTTTCTCTGCCCTGGAGCCAGGTGGTGGCTGTCAGATAAGGACCATTAGTCCCACAGAGATTAAATAAGTGTGAAATAGTTCACCAGAAATCACAAAATACGTCAAAGAAACAATTAACCTTTTCAGACATTGCACAAAATTTCCCATTGAAAGTGCCATTTGTTAGAGAAGGTTGCTTGTTAGGGGAGAATAATTATCTTTACAAGGTAAAGAAACATTTTTCCATATGATAGTCTAAACTAAGAATCAGAGAGAATTTTACTTTTGAAAGGAAAAATTTTCCTTCAAAATATCTAACAGTACAAACTTTCATCTCTTTTCAGTAGCTAATCCTTGAAGAATGTCAGTGACTTCAACAAAATTGACCTAAGCAGTTTTTGTTGCTAAAACAAGAACTCAGTATAGTCACACTACTTGAGCCTTTTGTCTTTGAAGTTATATTCAAGTATTTCAAAAAGAAGATGCATTTTTGCCAAATTACTACTCCATAAACTTAAAGGAGAGAGCTTTTCTACTGTAATACTGTAGCCTTCTATAGATACTTTCTAAAGAACATATACTGCACCTGCATGAAGAAAACTACTGTTTATACTCCTTGGGTAATTTGGCATGTTAGAGCATTCATATGACAAGATGCATTTTTCAGCATGACTATTTTAAGGATTACATTTCAAGAGAGATGGCCTAATGTGATTCATAGCTCTGTATCTGACAGCAGAATTAAGCCTGTTTTAAGAAAGGCTTGACACTGAACTGCATTCACTGAGCTTAGGGGCTCTATTAAGGCAATTTGATAAATTATGTGCTTTTTAAATTATTATTATAATTATTATTTTCACCACCTGTAATTAACTTTCAGATATCAACTATAATAAAAGCTTTACATCTCTAGACTGCTCTGCCATTGAACAGTTATAGTGTGATATACGGCAAGGGTGAATGTGTTTGTGGGTAGGGGAGAGGTATGTGTATAACTTTGCTCACATTGCCTTCTTAGCATTTGGTAACCAGAAATAGTTTTAGTTCTATAACATAGCAATAAAGGCTGTTCACACATTTTCCTGTTCTCTTGCAGTATTAATGAGAAAGTTAAAGTTGACTGCCAGTGTAAGACCAACAACTCTGGCTGAAGTTAAACCCTAAAAATGCTTGAAATATCTACTGTACTAGCAGTAGAACTGGCCTACTTTGTTCACAATAGGGCAGAACTCTATACAGTACTTCCCTACAGCAGCACAAAAGTTGAATAAAAGAGTTGCTTGGTCAAAGTTAATTTTTCTTTATCTGTGGCTTTGATCCAAAAGAAGGCTACTCCTTCCTCTTCTCATACTCTATGGACCATGAACAACCGAAATTTGCTTATGGGATGTGAATTTTACCCACATAGTACAATTAATTTATTATTAATTCTCAGCCTTCTTTTTTCTTAAATAGCTATTTGTTAAAATCTATAGCCTGTAATAATTACAGAATCATATTGTTTTCATCCCTACTGTGCCCATCTAAGATCAAGGAGCTGCTCCTGAGCATCTTGGGGCCGAGTGAATCTAGCTCAGGCGTCTTTATCCGTATCCAGCACAAGCATCTGCTAGACGCTGTCTCCAAAAGGAAGCCCCATGCTCACCCACCACATCCTGTTCTTATAAATAGACTAGCAACTTGCTGGTCAAGAAAGATGGGGGTGGGGGGGAGGCAGGGATAGAGCCCATTATCCACCCCCCACCCCCATCTGGGCCTGTTCCCCGCCTTCCCCTCCTCCACCCCCGCCACTTGGGGTTCAGTTCTGCTCCCCGCTTCTCCCACAGCATCAGGGCCGGGCCTGCTCCTCCTCTCCCCACTGCTGCGTTGGGCCTGGGCATGCTTTTCCCTTCCCCCCCACCATGTCAGGCCTGGGACCTCTCCTTTCCACCTCCTCCCACTGTGTTGGGCCCAGGCCTGCTTCTCTCCCTGCCCCACCATGTCGGGACTGCTCCTCCCCTCTCCCTTCTTCACATTGGGCCCGGGCCTGCTCTTCTCTTCCCCCCCACTGCTGCATTGGGCCCAGGCCCACTCTTCCCTTCACCCCCCCACCTGCTGCGTCGGGCCCAGGGCTGCTTCGCCCCTCTCCCCCACTATCGCCTGGGGACCAGACCATCTCCACCTGCCATGGCTGTTGCCTCCAAGGACTGGAGAGGGGGCCAGGCAGCCAGCACAGCACTCCCCCTCACTCCACTCCATGCCATTGCTGTTGCCACCAGGGAACAGAGCCAGGGAGCAGAACTGCTGCTGGCCTTGCCCCTGCCCACTCTGTCCCCACCATCATGGCAGTGCTCCGCCCCCACCTCCTGTCCAGAACATTCTTGGAGCACTCTAATTGGTTATTTTAGACAACCAATCAGAGTGTGAATAAAGCATTATGGACAGACAGACTAAGGCTTTTATAATATTAGAATGCTGCAGCTTTTAGCCCCGGAGCCCTGGCACTAACCAACTAGTTCTGGGGTCCATCACAGCTTGGCATGTCATGGTTAAAAAAAAAAATTCTTCTCTGCTGTGGCCTCAATGGTCTCAGCTGCCCCAAAACTGAAAAAGAAAAACAACATACATTTTGACCACACCAAGTTCCTCTTCCTCAGAGATACTCCAAGTGCTCTGATTGAAGCATAGGCCTAAAACTGGGGCTCTGCATGGCATGTTGAAACTCAAAGGGGTTCAGCCCCAGAGCCCTGGTACTAACTGACTGGTTCTGGGGCCCATTGCAGCTTGCCATGTGTCACGGTTTAAAAAAAAAAAATCCACACAGCCATCTACTTCCCAGGGGACAGGTGAAGTCTACAACCAGCCTTGAGCCAACAACCATTTAAAACCATTTAACAACCATTTAGACATAAGCGCAGAGATACAAACCCCTAAGCCAGAGGCCAAGACACATCTGGGACTTCCCAAATACCCTTTCTAGACCAGTACCACATTCACATACATCTCTCTGCACTTAAAAAGAAAAAAAAAATCAAAGCATTGAGGGAGGGCCCTGTGCCCTGCAAAAAGAGGTCATAGGCATCCACAAAGATCCCCCTTTTCCTTACCAGCATGATGCTCAACACCAGAGATACAACGGAAGCCTCCAGAGCTGCTTGACTGCTCAGGCCTCAATGGTCTCGCCTGCCCCAAAACTGAAAAGAAAAATCAAAGCCTTGAGAGAGGCCCCTGTGCCTCATAAGAAGAGGCCACAGGCAGCCACAAACTTCCCCCTTTTTTCCTTGCAGCATGATGCTCAAACCCGAGATATAATGCAAGCCTCCAGGGCTGCTGGCTTCTTTACTACTCAGGCCTCAACAGTCTTGGCTGCCCCAAAACTGAAAAAGAAAAAACAACATTTTGGCCACACCAAGTTACCCTTCCTCAGATACACTCTGAGTGCTCTGATCGAAGCATGGGCCTAAAATCTGGGGCTCTGCGAGGCATGGCAAAAGTGATTCCCTTTCAATCCAGACTCACTTGGAGGCACTCCATATGGACATACTTGGGGCTCTTCCTCCCCACCCCCTTCCATGTGCCAACCTTGATGTCCTCTACCATGTAGCTGGTTACCTCAGCTCTCCTAAGTTCCAACGTACAGTGTCACCCCATTCAGGTTTTTATAGGTAGCTTCTTACTAAGTTGGTCTATGCAGCAGCTGAGGTCACACTGATGGATATCCAGTCATTCTGCCATTTTTGGCCTACAAAACTCAAAGCAAGTGGGGAAACTGGTCTTGCTTCCTGTGACCATACCCCTGGGTCAGACAGGCCCACTGGCCTGCCCAAAATTCAGTTCTCCACCCCCGAGTCCCTAAGATCTCCTGGTCTTTCAGCTCCAGCATGGGCACCAACAAAACATGGCCTCTACTCCCGGCCCCCGGAGTAATCAATAAACTTAAAGTAAAGATCCAGGAGGCAGTGAATCAACCTCCCATTCATGCATCCCTGCACTCTGCTGGACCCTCAGATCCTCGGTGTTGCTTCTCTCTCTAGTCCCGGGCATCATCCTCTCTGGGGCCAGGGTCCTCTTCTGGACTGCCCCTGGCATCTCTAGGGTGAAGTATGGCCAGCTGCACCAGCTGGGAGCCCACAGCTGTTGCCTTGCTGTAGCTCCCTGTCTCTCACTCTGCAGCTGGCTTTTATAGCCAGATCCGAACACTGGATGATGATGTCATTGCCTCCCCCCCCCCCGCTCCACCCCCTTCTCCGCTAGACTGAAAGTTTACTGATGAAGCATACTGGCTGCGCTGCCCATGGCTCTCTGTTCCCTGCCACTGTGCCTGTGCCAGGTAAGGTTCCCCAGGTGACGGCATCTCCTATGCCATCTCCCCAGGTCTTTGGGGTTTCCCCACCACCTTTGCACCCTCTGGGCAGGGGTTTCCAGCCCCTTGGGGTCATCACTCTACAACACCTACTAAGTACAGTAGAAATTTTCCATGTCCACCAGTTAAAATACTAAGCTTTACTGATGGGAAATGAGGCACATCTCTCTGAAGATCTTTAGTGCTTCCTGGAAATTGTTTCACCAGCATGCTGTACAGAGTGGTCTCTTCCAACCCTATTCAAACAATAGGAACTAAAATAAAGAGTTTTTTGGAACACCGTATAATATATTAATATGAAAGACCATCAGAATATGAAGTAGCAAATGTAGAAACCATCTTGAGGCACTCTATTTTTACTACTACTTGCCCATCAGACTGGAACCCAATGTTTAATTCTTATTGTTCCCATAATTAAAATATGATTATTCTGACAGCAGACTGTTTAGATTTTAGTTTCCAACAGCCATTAGCTCTCATTCTTTGCTACTGCTCTTTCAAAATTATTTGATTTTAAAAATTCATAAGGTAAGAAAATGACTGAAACTTTCCAACCCTGACTAATAATGGGCAACATGCTATTCCATTAATACATTTGAAACTGGTAGCACAAGTAACACAAGGATTCACTCATTTAATGAGATTGTACATAATGATTCTTTAAAACAGAACATTTCAGAATACAAAAATGTTTTTTATTTTTAATAAAAGTCCTGGAAAATGTTAACAGCAAAATTCTTCTTGCTATTAGGTGTGTGAAAAATGGACCATATTTGATTCGGATTCAGCCTGACTCAGGGACAGTGATTTGATTCATTGATTCAGATCACTGTCCCAATTTGATTCGGCTGAATCCGAATCTGAAAATTCAATGCTGATTCGGAGAATCAGCAATTTGGCCATAGACACAGTTTGGGGAAAACCAGGAATAATGGTCATACACTCCTGGAAGATCGTTTCAGGCTCATTTCAGGCTCAAAATTGGAAAAACTACTTCACAAACAGGGTGTCCAGACTGTGACCATTACTCTTAGTTTTTCCCAAGGGTGCCCTGGTGAACAGTTGTTCACTGAGCCATAGATGTATGCTTCTGATGTAGTGGTAAGTTGCTACCAAGTCACCTCTCAGCCTTCTCTTTGCACGCTTCATGGCCTCAGCAGGGGCTAGCAGGTCAGCAGCTTTCATCCTGCTGCACCTTAACACACACAGTGTCACCCATGTCACGAGTTTTGCTTGTCTGCAGCTTGAGGTGCAGTTTTCCCCAAACCCCAGAACCTATCTCCTTGAAACACGGCAGGCTTTGTGGCCTTCACAGGGGCTAGGATGTCTGTAGTTTTGAGCCTGCTGTGGCTTAACACATGACACATATTTGGCTCTCAAGATTGTGGAGTGCAGTTTCTCCGAACCCCCTGCACCTATCTTCTTGAGGCTTGGCAGGTTTTGTTGCCACAGCAGGGGCAAGTTTCATCCAAGTTTCATCCAAATCTGGCCAAAAATGACAAAGTTATAGGCTGCTTCAAGCTTCCCCATTATAGCCTATGGGCAAAAACTTCAAAACAGCATCGAAACAGCAAAATGTTTCGACTTGCCTCATTTTGTTTCAAGGCTATTTCGACCATATCTATTCTGTTTTGATTTTGCTGTTTTGACCTCAAAACAGGTTGAAACAGCGTCAAAACAAAACTGGTGGCAAAATTTCACACAGCCCTAATAGAGAGACCATATACACACCAGTCATTTTAGTCTGAATAATTATGTTACCATATATACACACATACCATACATAACTTTTCCACCAAAATCAGTCCTCCCAAACTAGGATGCATGTCTTAGGCCCTTGTCAGACATTTACTTAAATGCACAATGGGATCTGATCTCTAGTCCCCAAAATCGCATCTCCTACTATGTTATACGTGCATGGCAGGAGGCATACTTGTGGAATTAGGGATCAGATCCCAATTGCATCTTATTGCTGGTTCAGGGGGAGCCCAGGATCATGATTCTGGGCTGTCCTTGCACTGGCAAGCAGCACCTGGGAACCTGGTGATCAGTATTCCCAACCTTGAGGACACATTGGAGCCAAAGGCTCTTATGTGGCTCCCTAGGCTGGGAGCATCAGTCAACTCATTGACATAATGGGAACCAGCTGCAAAGTTATTATGCATATTTTGTATAATAACTTTGTGGCTTCTTCCCTGTTTTATCATGCCATTAATTGCATGAGCATCTGGCCAGATTACTACTTGAGATAATTAACCGGTTAATCATGTCTTAAGTGTAACATCTGTCAAGGGCCTTAAGCAGGGATGCTGATTTTCTTCCTTAAGGAAGGATGCATGGAAGAGCAGAAGGATGGAGAGGATATGCTGCACAATGGCTGCTGTTTCTCTCTGAGCCAGAAAGCAGCAAGTGTAAAGTCTAGCATTAAACTTTTCATAGGCACAACTGAATTGGCAGTAGCTTTTGGCTGAGAAGTGAAAACCTGCTGCCCATTTCTGAAAGGGCTTGTAAAATAGATTCCACTCTTATTGAGAGGGACAAGCAGAAGCCATTTGGTACCACAGTCTCTTTATGAAAAAACTAGCTCTAGGCCAAGACTCTGGGGAATTTTTTTCTACACTGTGCCTGTAGTAGGGCACTGGGATGTGCCTGCTCCTTTGAGAGAGCAAGCAGCCTGAGAGTCTGGTGGCAGGAGGGTGCTAATGAGGGCCTCAGCTGATAGGAAGAGGGCTGAGGCTGGAGCTATATAGGCCCAGAACCTGCATCAGTTAGTTAGCCTGTCCCCATTAACCATTTGAGGAGCTCCTGGCTGCAGGGCTCCTGAAGGGACCTGGATTTTGCTGAACAACTCTGCAGGCCTGGGAACAGGGGCAAGTTCCCTGGACTGAGAAAGACTGGGTTTTACAGGCAAGTGGCCTTTGTTTATGTTAAACCCCTAGAGGGTGTGCGGTGTCTGCCAGAGGGCTCCAATGCTTCTTCTCTATTTAAGTTGCACTGGTTGTTTAGATTTGAGCCCTACTGCAACAGGCTCGAGGCCTATTTGGAGAACTGGTAACCCAGGAGCTCTCAGACTGAGGGTGGGGCCAATCAAGGGATCCCAGAGCCTAAAAAAGGCCGGGACCCAGACCAGAAAGTCCAAGAGTCCCAGGAAAGGGCTGAGCCGGGTCAGAAGGTCCGAGAGCTTGGAAGAGGAGCTGCATGTGGGACCGAGGGTCTGAGAGCCCAAGGGCCAGGTATACAAATAGTTAAAATCAAAGAGAGAGAACATTTATGAGGCTTGGAGCCTGGTGCAAGGGAAGAAACAGAGCCACACATTGAATCCTTAAGGCTGCAGGTGCCTGGGGTGGGACACAGATATGCATGTAGCCCTCAAAGCTTCAGGGGCACAGGCCAGTTGTGAGGGCCTGTTGAGCTTAAGGATCGAATCAAATTGGTTGAGGGGGTGGGGGAGGGTCAGGAGAGTCCCAGTGGTACTGCAAGTGGACTAAGGCTCACTCTGAGGCCCATGGGCAGCCTCCCTTATTCAACCTTTAGTGAGAACAAGTCATGTTGGATGAACAATTAAGAGAGGGCTGCAACAGAGATTGAGCTGGGCAGGAGTCACATGGCCACCAAAGGGCTTCACGGCCACTCCTGGGGCAGAAACCTGTCACAGTGCCTTTCAGAAACAAGGTGTTTCGCCGATTTGGAGGCGTTTGTGAGTGTGTGTGTGTGTGTGTGTGTGTGTGTGTGTATGCACACACACACATGCATCCACACACGTGTGTTTGTATATATACAAACACATACATATATATATGCGCACGCACACACACATATATGCGCATTCACACACATGCACACATATATGTGTGCATATGCGTGTGTATATATGTATACACAGACACACATACACACATACATATATATGCACATACATACACGCATGTGTGCACACGTGTGCATATATGCGTGTGTATGTGTATGTATATATACATACACAAACATATACACACACGTGTGTGTGTGTGTGTGTGTATTTATATGTATGTGTGTATATATATATATATATGTGTATAAAAGAAAATATGGTATTTTATTAGTAGTAATGATGCAAAGATAGCATGTGGCACTATGTTGTAAAACCTCTAGAAACCATAAAACTGCAGAATAAAGATGACAAGTGTTGCTATCAACTAGCAAGTTTAATGCAGTTAACCCAAAGGAAGCTAGTCATTGATTTGTCTGATAGACTGCAATAGTGTGTGGATCATGGCTTCAGTTGAAAGCACAGAATGAGAGAATAGAAACAAACAAGATGATACATATATTATCCTGAGGCTTGCAATGTAGAACAACTCTATTACATACAGAAATTTTATATGCAATATTTACAGTGCAGAGGTAACAGTTTTGCTACTGCCCTTGCAAAGTTCTTGTGGCTGGCCTGTTCCTGTTCTGTCACCTGGAAGTTCCTGCTTACCTCCCGCAGAGTCTCATGAGACACCATACCCCCACACTTCTTGCCATCCAGGAGGTCTGTCACAAAACCATCTTGTTGCTGGAGCTATTAGGATGGTCAGTTTAGGCCACAGTGCAGCTTAGGGCAGCCTCACGGCAGCTCTGTAGTGGACCCCAAAGAGGTGTCCTAGTAGTTAGACTACTAAAGCATAGCAAGAGTCTGACTATGAACCTTCAACATGCCTCTTATGCCAAATTACTGCATGTAAAGAACAAAAGTATAGCTATGCCATCTTCACATCATGGAGAAAGCTCTATGATTTGGAATCCTCAACTGGCTCCCTCATGTTGGTTCTAGTTATGCTTTGTCCATACCATAATGGCCAAGGAATACTTAATGGAGGATGGGTTGGGAGGCACTGGGGAGGGGGGCAGGAGGAGACAGGAAGAATGATTTAGCTTCAGAAGTACAGCTTGCTTGGGTGCTATTCCCTTATCTTCTCTTAGTCTTTCTCTTCTTTTTTTTTTTTATTTTTTTCCCCCCCAAGATCGATGGGAATAAAAATTAAAAAATATTTCTTTGCTTTTTTGAACAATTGGGGAATATAATTAAGGATGCTGGCTCAAAATCCAGCCCAAGTCAACAGTAACCAAAAGGTACTGCCACATAATCTCTAGGGCTGTGCAAGCTTCAGTCGCTGATTCAATTCAGCAGAGATTCAATCCAATTCGGTGGCTGAATCTCCAAATCCGAATCAAATCAGAGGACCCTTTAATCTTTCCAAATCAAATCGGAACCCTCTGAATTGATTCAGAAAGATTCAATCATAGACACAGGTTTAAATGTTTTTTCTACATGTTGGTAGTAAAACCTCTAGGTAGCAGGTGGCTCATCAATGCTGCAATGCTAGGGTGCATGGAGTGTCCCACTGAAGTGCAGGGGGCTCCCTGGTGGACCTGGAAGTGGACTGGAAGTACTTCTGGTCTACTTCTGGGTTCACCACTGAGCATGTGGAGGGCCCCTCCCCACTCCTGTAGGATGCTCTATCCACCCCAGCATCGCAGCAATCATAAGCCACACTGGTACCTCGAGATATGTAGAAAAAACATTTAAAGCTGTGTCTATGTATCAAATCTTCAGATTCAGATTTGGCCAAATCAAATGAAGGACTGTGATCCAAATTGTATCACTGTCCCTGATTCGGGACAAATCTGAATTGAATAGGGCCCGCTTGACACACCCCTAATAATCGCTACTTTGTATTTGTGAAATGGAGTTAGTAACTGAGGACTTGCAGATATCACAACTAGCATTACTTTGACACTCTTGTCGGAAATCTCAGCATAGTTGCTAAGGATTACACTGTCATAGCTGGTAAACTATGGGTTTACACCTTTACAGTCAAGATTGAAGTAGACAGGCAGCAGTAAGTTGGCATTGAGGAGATTGATGCTATATTTTTTTTTCTGGGCACATGGAGAAGTTGAATCTCCAGAGTAATTGTGAATGAATAGGTCTTCATTTAGTCTTATTTCTTCTAAAACTTTGCACTAAGCAGCCTGTTGTCAGATGCTAATTTGATCACCATATCAGCAGTAACTTCGGGTTGTTGCCCTGTGGGGTCAGGCCAACTCTCAGGATCTCAATATTGCACTGTTAGACAGGAGGGTGTGACACAATTGCACATATAAACACACAAATCAATTGGATGCACACACACACACACTACCAGCTCAGGCACATGCACATCAAAACTAGCCTAGGCATATGCATACCTATCACCAATTCAAGCACGTACACTGTACACCCCAAAAGTTAGACACAGATCACTAATTCGTATATCATGCACACAACATATATATATACACACACACACACACACACTCACCAGTTCACACACATATAACCCACCTACACAGATAAGTTCCTAACTTGGATGGTACAGTGTGTATGTGTGTGCTTGGGGTACCTGGGATACTTGGGGGAAGGTTCAGGTGAGAGAGAGAGTTAAAGTGTAGGGAGTGAAAGTTGCCAGAACCAGGATTAGAACTAGGGGACTACAGAGAAGCTGGCTGAGGAACTCAGGCTTGGGTTTACTAAAGGTAGACTGGGGCTGGAAACTGAGGCAGACAGTTGGGCTATTGGAAGGGGAACAGATAAGTGGTGGCAAGGAGGAGACAGCCAGGAAAGACACTGAGGCAGAAACCTGGTTGCTCAAGGGAAAGGAAAAAGGCAATGGGGATAAGACAGTGGCAAAGAAACGGGGTTTGGAGGCAGAGAGGAGCTCAGGACAGGTGTTGGAGGTGGTAGAGAGCCAAAAGCAGGAGAGGGAGAAATGAGACAGAAGTTAGAGGGGCAAGGAGCAGAGATTGGAGGAGGGCCAAACCATAGTAAAGCAAAACCTAACTTAGGGGTTCAAATAACAGTTTTATTAAACAGACAACACGCTACACAGCCCCATGAAGTTATTGGTTCACACACACACACACACACACACACACACACACACACACACAAAAGCACTCACAATGGCAGCAGGAGAAAGAGACTCAGTGGAAGGGCTGGAGTCCAGGTAGGGAAGAGAAGCAGAGTCCAAGTCCTTGGTTGAAGAGGGGATGGGGAGATAGCTACCTATCCAGGCTGGAAAGGGGTCCTTGTCCAGTAGGTGTTGATCAGAGTGGGGTTGCCGGCAGGGCCTCTGGGTGGATAGGTGGTGTAGCATGGTGCTGGTCCAGATGCAGAGAGTGTCCCATTGGGTTTGTCTTCACTGCCCCTTTTTATAGGAGCAGACCTTGTGTGACCCTAGTGACAGTAGGCATGCCCAGGCAAGGGTTAGCACCTGGTGTACTGAGCATGTGTGCTCCATAGATTTCATAGACATTAGGGCTGGAAGGGACCTAGGAAGATCATCGAGTCCAGCCCCCCGCCCAAAGGGCAGGACGTCAGCTGGGGTCATAGGATCCCAGCAAGATAAGCATCCAGTTTCATCTTGAAGGTGTTGAAGGGATGTGCAGTTTCAGGTGTCTGTAATGGTGGGGTACAATGGTAGAGTTGCTGGTTCTTCAGGGTCTTTTGTCTTTCAAATCCTGGGCTCTTGTCTCTGTTCCTGGGTGAGGTCCATGGTTCCTGGATGAATTAATGTGAGGTGATGGCCCAGTCATTACAGGACATTCAGTAGAGGCCTGCTGCCACCGTATTTCAATCATTCCCAATCACTGTACATGAATCATACAGTTGCAACACAGGGGATGCCTGGGCAAAGGACACAAGATGAAGGCTTGACATACAAAATGGAAACTTGACATCACTTATGCTAACTTACATATATAGGCCTAAAACAGTAATCACACAATATAAAAGCAGCACAAACATAATAATTATCACTTATAAAACAGTAGGTATTGATATCAAAATAGCAGGGAACTTATTTAAAAAGAGGGGAGAGAAAAAAAAAACTTACTACCTAAAATAAAATGTTAAAGCTTATCCTACATTTTAGCTTACTTATACTTATCTATAGGGAATAGAGAGGGAGAGAAAAAGTCAGAAATGGTTGGGGGAGAGGAGGGAATGCATTTTAAAATAAATAAAAATAGAAAAACTGGGGGGTTTGCTACAGGGTTTTCTATAACAAATGTGTATATTTTCTGTTGACCAATGGACATAAGCTTATAGGGGGTAAATTCAGGCTAGATATAAGGAAGAACTTCTCTGTAAGGGTTGACAGAATCTGGAACACACTCCCAGCAGAGGTTGTGCAGTCACCATCCTTGGAGGTGTTCAAGAGGAGGCTGGATAGGCACCTTGTTGAGCTTGCCTGAGCCCAATAACTTCCTGCCCATGGCAGAGGACCAGACTTGATCTTACAGGTCCCTTCTGGTTCTATGATTCTATGTTAATGTGCATATCTATTTGGCTGGCATATCCAGGCAGGGTGGTAGGAGCAGTCTCAGCAGCTGGATGCAGGTATGTATTTGGGGGTGGAGGACTATCTGAGAGAGCATGGGTGTTTGGGTGGGTGTAGGTGTCTGGAGGGGATGAGTGCGTGAGGGGCAGCAGGTGCCTGCTGGCACTGGGGAAAGGTGTCTGGGTGCTGGGGCTGTGACAGGATGGGGGCAGGGGAAGAGGCACCTGCCCCTCCAGCAGGGAAAGGGGATGGGGGGACCCTTTTGAGGCCATGGGGAGCTGTGTGGCTGGGCCAGCAGCACCAGAGCCAGTGCCTGTGGTCACAAGGACAGGGCAGCCAGGAGACTTGGCTGTGGCTAGTCTGCCTGATGAGTGTAGAAGCCCCAGACAAGGGTGGAAGCAGCCACATGCCTTCCGTCTTCTTCCCTCCAGCCCATGCTGGGGCCCAACTCACTCTGCTGTCATCTGGACATGTTGGAACTGCCACAGCTGCCACACTCTGGCCTGGGCAGGACAGGGGCAGCTGGTGTGGGGGAAGGGGGTTGCAGGTTGGGAATGGAGGTCACCAGCAGGGCCAGTTGGCTGCAGGTTGGAAGTGATGGGCGCCAGAATGGTTGGGGGTGGGGGAGGGGGTCAGGAGTGAGGGGACCAGCAGGGATGAGGAGATGCAGGTTGGGAGTGAGGGGCACTGGCAGGGCTGGACACAGCTGTGGCTTGGGAGTGAGGGGCAACAGCATAGACAGGGCAAAGCACTGGTATATCGGGACTGCTCAGTGCCACAAAACAGCAAAGGGGGACAGCTGCAGCTGGACCTGCTGCCTGGTGAGCAAAGGTGGCAGGGAGAGCTCTGATTTATTTCATATTTAAAAAATAAATAAATAAACCCAAAATAAAAAATATACAGGTATTTAGAATTAATTTTATTATAATGATTGAGGCACTGATGGGCTTCCAAACTTCTTTAAAATGGTAAATATGTCAATAAAGCATTGTGTTAAGTTGACACTTGTATACATAGTGGCATTTCATTTTAATCATGGAAAAACGCAGATTTTGGGTTTTTAATCAGAGAATGTGGGGGGGGGGGGGCGGGATCACGGAAAACTTGTCATTTTTAAACATAGAAAACCAAGATCCCTGGTAATCAGTGTTTGTGTGCTATGAAAAAAATTAAATGCCAAAATTGGACATTAAAATTAAACAAAAAGGATCTATGTAAAAAAAGAACAAGAAACTGTCTCTCCACAATCTTAACTGTTGTATCACATATGGTATGCAAGATTACTTGCCCAGCTGAGAGTTTCTAATAGACATTTTGGAAGATAAATAAGTCAGTGCAGCACTTCAACTCAATATTACCTTTAATAGATATGAAGAAGCAGAACAAAAACTTTATCTTAAGTGTACTGAATCAGAGAGATCCTATGAGCCAAAGTGTTTCCATTGTGTTCAGAATTGTCAGATACAAATAAGCATAGTATTAATTGTATTGTGGCCAAAAGTGTAATCCATTGTTAGAAAAAGATTACCTGAACAAAGACTGTTAAAAATGTTTTAAAATGACAGCATAGTATACAAGTATTATATCTGGATAAGGCAAGTAGAATGACAAAGGGAAAGTTCCTTTCCATTCCATTATTACAGAATACCCTATCACCTTGATTCATAGACTCATAAGGTTGGAAAGAACCTCCAAGAGTCATTTGGTACAACCCCTTGCACAAATTAAGGAACATTACTCCAAAATCACCTCTGACCAGTGAAGGAGATTGCCCAGGGAAGTTTTTCAGTATATTCATGGCTTCATTGTTCAAGCAGTAAGGAAACAGAAGTAATTACAGGGATGTAATGACACACTGAGGAGCCTGGGCAGCTGTGTAACAGGGACCTCTACCCTATTAGTGGATAGGAGAGGAAAGCAGCATTGGAGATGGCAAAGCAAGTGAAGATTGCAGAAAACCTGGCTGCGGGGAGCAGCAGATGTGAGTATCCTGGTTAAATAGAGCCCCAGGATCCAGCTTGCAGACTAGAAGCTGGATCCTGAAGCAGTCACTAGGGCCTTGTTGGCAGACAGCTGGGTCAAGTAACTGAAAGTAGTCAGGGCTTAGGCACATATACACAGAGCCTTCAGCCTTGGGCAGGCAGTCTCTATTTGCAGGCTACAGGGGGAGGAGCCACAGAAAGAGCTGGCTGGCAGAGAATAAAAAAGATACCTGGGAGGCTGGGAAACAAGCCAGCTCACTAGGCAGTGCTACTCCCTAGTAGTTAGAGACTCAAGGAGGGGCTCACGTTTGAGTTATAACTGAATGGTGTGCGTTTGTATGTTCTGTTCAGATTGGAGACCCAGATTGTGGCTACAGGGATGGCTTGGAGGCCATGCAGCAGAGTGCCAAGGGTGCTCTGCATTTTGAAAGCTTCTCTGGGTAGGGGTGCAAGGGGCTGAGATGAAGAAGCTGAGGTCCAAGGCCATGGACTAAAGCTGAGGGTCTCAACCAGAGCAAAAAGCCAGGAAGGCTGAAGCCTGAACAAGGTTTTGAGGCTTGAGGGTCTAAGTTTGATTGAACCAGGAGGAACATGGAATGAACTGTGAGACATGGGCATGATGATGGAGGTGGCCGGAGATCATGATTATAGTCCTTAAGGCACGCTAAAGCCTAGGAAATCTGGCCTAAAGTCTATAGAACCAAAATATGGCCTGATAGAGACCATGTCAAAGTGGCCAGTCCTGTGAGACAGAGCCTAGAAAGGAGAAACCCCAAGAAACTGAGTTTGGACTGGTGAAGCCCCAAGCACTCTGCCAAGGAGGAAGTTATCATGGAGCTACTCTGGCCTCTAAAGGTGGCCTCCTCCAGTGTATCATTGTTAACATCAAAGGCTTGATTGCAAGTAAGAGACAGGAGGTGAGGGGGGCCAGGGAGCACAGCAGGTGACTCTGATGACCGGGTGATGTCAGATGCCATGGTCATAAAGGACAGAATAGAACAGTGCATATCAGTTAAGGTTTGACTCTTGACAATGAGTGCCATTTCTTATGGTAAAAAGTTTCACTTACTTTCTGTTTCTATGATCAAACACTTAGTGCTTTCCTGTTTAAATTGGTAATCTGGCCTTTAAGCCTGTCTTTCTTCAGGGTTACTCTAAGTTTGTTAAGTTACATGTTTATAGCATTAACATACAGTTCCCATCTTTATGTAATAGGGTATGTATACAAGAAGGGTATGTATACTACTTATGCCAGGCCTCTAATGTGTTCCTTGTTTTATAGACTAACTAAATCAGAGATTCCTAAGTTTTTGTGAATCTGAACTGACTTCATCAGATGCTGATCACTTCTAGTGAGCTCGGGCTCATAAAAGCATATGTATCTCTGATTTAGTTAGTCCGTAAGGTGCATCTCTACCTTGCCTTCAGCAGTAACCTAAATCTCCCAATTGTTTTCCCTGTTCTTTGTGAAAGCCTTTCAGATACTTAAGACTACAAGTGTTTTCCCTCCCTAATCACTGTTTCTCCATGTTAAACGTACCAAGTTTCCCTCAACCTTTTATAGCTTGTCTTACAACCCCTTTAGCATTTTCATTCCCCATCCTGGGACCTTCTCTACATCCTTCCTAAAATGTGGACCCCAAAACTGCATGCAATGCTCTAGATGAGGCCTAAACTGTTCTGAGTAGAGTGGCATGATCATCTGTTTCTTAACCTGATAATCATGGTGATGTAGCCCAGAATTCCCTTTGCTTCTTTTTGCAACTGTGTCACATAGCTACCTCATGTTGAGTCTGATCCATTAATACTACCACACAGCTAGTTGCCTCCTATTTTGCATTTGTGCTTTTAATTGTGTAATACCTGATCACTGCAGCTTTATTACTTTGGCCTTATCTCTCCTAAGAGGAGCTTCTTTCAGGCTTTTACCCTGATCCTTCAAAACCTCATGTATATAAGGAGCCCTGCCAAGATTTGTAGCCTTGCTGAGGGACAGCTTATGCATATAAAGTTAATTACATTCATACATTTGCTAGCATTGCTTAAGGCTTTATATAGATAAAACTCCCTAGATTGCACTTACCTAGGAGTGCTTCTTGTTACATCACAAATGCTTATAACAACAATTATAATTTATTTGTAAAGATTATTCAGAGATTCAAAAGGAGTTTGTCAGAAGACAGGGCAGGGTGGCACCTTAAAGACTGATTCAGAGAAGAATGAAGTTTCATAGTTTCATAGTAGCTAGGGTCAGGAGGGACCTGAACAGATCATCTAGCCTGACCCCCTGCCACAGGCAGGAATGAATGCTGGGTTCACAAGACCCCAGACAGGTGATCATCCAACCTCCTCTTCAATTTGACCAAGGTAGGTGCAAGGACCACTTCCCTGGGAAGTTGGTTCCAGATTTTGGCCACCCTACCTGTAAAATATTGCCTTCTGATCTCTATCCTAAACCTAGTCTCTATCAGGTTATTACCATTGTTCCTGGTCACCCCAGGTGGTGCTGGGGAGAAAAGGGCTCTGCCTATTTGCTGTTGATCTCCCCTGATGAGCTTGTAGGCAGCCACCAGGTCCCCCCTCAGCCTCCTCTTGCTGAGGCTGAACAGATTCAGGTCCTTCAATCTCTCCTCATAGGGCCTGTCCTGCTGCCCTCTCACCAAGCAGGTGGCCCTCCTCTGAACCCTCTCCAGGCTGGCCACATCCCTTTTGAAGTGCGGCGCCCAGTACTGGACACAGTACTCCAACTGTCGCCTGACCAAAGTCGCATAGAAGGGGAGTATCACTTCTCTGGACCGGCTTGAGATGTACCTTTTGGACAAGGTATGGCTGGCCTTGCTGGCTGTGGTCTGGCATTGGAGGCTCATGTTCATCTTGGAGTCAATAATGACTCCAAGATCCCTTTCCACCTCTGTGCTTTCAAGAGTGATCTCAACGGGAAAAAAAAATTGGTGTAGCAGTTTTATGTGCCCAGTTCTCTAGAGACCTTTGGATTTATGCATTCAACCAGGGTTGCCAACTGCCAGTAAATTTACTGTTAGTAAAACATCAGGCTAATAATAGTTGTAAGTAAAGTCCTTAAAAATCTTGAGCCGTCAGTAAAAAATCTAAGCAGCCACAGCTTGATTTGAAGCTCCCACAGACAGGGCAAAGCATTGCCACCTGGTGTCCAAACAGGAGTGCAGCACCCCCTCCTCCCTTTCCTCCTCGGCCCCCCCTCCAAAGGAGCCATCTCTCAGTCATTTGTTGCTGGATCCCAGGCTGCTTGTAATACTGCTGTGTCACAGGTAGGTTTCTTTGGTGGTCTGTACCAGAACAGGGGGAATAGAAATGGCAGGGGCAAGGCTAGAGAGTAGGCTGGGAGAGCCATCAGGGTATCAGTGTGTGGGGCTGAGTAAGGAACCCCTTGACAGCAGAGTGTAAAACTACTGCTGCAGTGAAGCATTTCTTTTCTTTTTTTTTTCCTTTTACTGACAACCAAACTTTTAAACTTTTTTACTATGTTTAATGTAAAAACCCCTAAAATTGAACAAAGCTTTTTTTTACTGTGGCCTGGCAGAAGAGTTGTACTTACATTAGCTAAACCATATATCAGTAAAAATGCATCAGTAAAGAAGCTTGATTGTCAGTAAAAATTTTGCAGATTGTCAGTAAAAAAAATAAAATCTTGGGTTGACAATCCTGCCTGTAACAAAAGGGCAAAGGCCATATCTTACAGAATGTTGTCAAAATTTTCTTATGAGGAAGAAAGGTGAGTGCTAACTTGGAGAATTTCTTTTCTTCAATGTGTGTTTTGCTTTGTTTTGTTTTTTTCAATCTCCCTCTAGAGAGAGCAATCTAGGGCTGAAGACTTTAAAACATGTTTTATTGTTTTTTCCAGTCACCACTATAAATATAATTTAATAGCAAGGCTCAGTTTTTCAGTTTAATTTATATTTTGTCATTTATTTCCCACTTAATCTATTTATGGGTGCTTGTAACAGAGGACCCTAGCCCTGTCACCAGAAGGCACGTCCGCACCTTTAAGGCCAGAACTTTCTGGGCATGGAGTGCTGGAAAAGAAAGGGTTAAATGCGGACCCTGGCCAGCTAGTCAGCTGACTGGAAGAGGCAGGACTATAAAAAACCTAGGCAGAGAGGTGGGGGTTGGGGGGAGCAGCCAAAGGGGAAGGAGTGCTTCAGAGAGGACTGGTCCAAAGGCAGGAAGAGGGGAACCACAGAAGCACCAGAGAGGCAGCAACCACATCACAGCAAGGTCATGAGTCTACAGTGGGGAGCCAAAGCGTGGACCCTGTGAATGTAAGCTGACATGCTGGTTTTCTTTATCACATTAGCTGGTGGCATTTATTACCCATGAACAGGATGGGTGTGTTTTTTGGGTTTTTTTGATTAATGAATAAGACCTGTGGTTCAGGTGAGGCTATTAGGGGAAGGAGGAAGCCTCATTTTGGGGGCCCTGGCACCAGCAAGCACAAAGCTTTTGGGGGGCACAGATCTCAGCACCAGCGAGGGTGTGGCTTTTGGGGGCACAGACCCCAGCACCTGAAGGTGCGATCTTAAAAAGGCCAGGTACACCTGGGGTGCAACTTTATTTTGTTGGGGTTTTTTTGGACTGAGAGGGTATGAGTTTGGGGTTATCCCCTGGCTTTGAACTTGCAATCCCCTGGCTGCAGGGCTGGTGCCCAGGGGAGCTGGGCTCCAGATTAATGCAGGAAAGGGGGCCACGAGCCTCAAGACACTGGAAAAGGCTAGTGCCTTGGTGTCAAACCCTGTTTAGTGGGTTCAGATGGGGAGGCCTAGGTAGAGAAAAACAGGGGTCAGGCCTGCATTGGTGAAAGGCCCCAACATACACAATACAATAGGCAGTCTCCTGCTCGCAAGAACATCATCATAATAATTTCCATCAAGACATGGCAGGAGAGTATAGGGTGGGACATAAGAACTCCAAAGAAGGCTCCAAGGGCGCTCCACGTAAGGCGTGGCTTACCAGGAAGATGGCACTGGGGAGGGCGACCTGTTACAATGCTCATATAGAATATGTAACTAGAGTACAAGGAATGGGTGCTCAATGTTTCATTAAATTAGAAATTCAAGGACTGACATTTTGATTTTGACTTGCTACCCAGAAGTAAATGAAATTTGGAGAGATTATAAAAATAGGTAGATTCCACTTGGTACATACACTTTGTCATATAATTATTAGGACCTACAATGAAATTAAATAGACATAACTTGAAAATTACATGAAAGTTACCTTAAAACTAATGATTTCATAAGATGTAATGCACTAACACATCAGTGAGCCCATCACTTGGAACTGTATATTACAGTGTACTGGTTCTTTAGATGATAACATTATAATAAAGCTGTTAATCTTCACCGCTGGAGTACTTTGTTTACTTGCCATTGTAAAAATGCATAGGCTACTTTCAGGACAGCTCACTTCTCTGGCAAAGAACATTGGAAGGAGAAGAAAACTTTTGTGATGTTGCAGAGTTCTTTGTAAATTGTCTTCTCAAAGGAAGGATTTGATAATGAGGGCTAATTTGTTGGGAATAAAACTTCTCATTCCCTTAGATCTAAAGGGGGTAAACCCAAACCACTGCAACTAAGATGACTCCCTCCCCACATTTGTGTATCTGTTCTTTCCAGCAGTCTCTCTTGTGTTCTCTGGGGCAAATGGTGAACAAGGCCCATGCTGCTGCTTCATATAGTCTCACACATGCACATTCACAGATGATCAGTGCTGCTGGAGTATTATCTTAGGGAGCACTAGTTGCAGCAGTGGTTTCCCATTGGATAAGAACATTGCCTTCTCTGTCATCAGCAAACCGCAGTTATGATAGCTGGATTTAAGCAATTCTTGTGCTGCACATTGGGGTTGTTAATGAAAGTCAAGCCAGAAAAATGAAGTTAACGTTTTAATTTTTTTTTTTTTTACATTTTCTTATTTAAATATTTTATTTACCATTAAATTTTTAATTGACCCAGGTGAACCTGATAATCAACCCATCAACTTCCAATTGAGACAAAGCATTCATAAAAGTGACTTCCCACCTGCTTTGCTTAAAATAATAAGCACCTTAAATTCTTGCCCTTAAATTTTCAGTCAGCATCTCCAATCCAATGAGTTTATTTGACCTTTCTTCCAAGTCAGAACTTATTCATAGAACACTCCCCTCCACTCTAGTGAATTAGGCTGGATTTAGATAAATAAAATAATGTAATATTAACCACTATGTACACAAAAACCTCCAGTGGCTGATGGTAGTCCTTATTCTCTGGGCTAATTTTGGAGACCTGCCCAGGTTGGTCAACTTTTAGATGTTGGCAACTGTACATGCACAGACTCCAGCACTAGCAGCAGGATTCAGCTTCTCCCCAACAGAGAATACCAGTAGTACCATTAATTACCGCTCTCTGCCTCATTTAAATTGAATTATTTAAATTCCCCTGTCATGGAAATATACTGGGAATCATTCCTAAAATATTACCTTGTTGTCTCTCTTAAAATCTTGAGGTTACTTCTGTCCCTGCACTTGAAATAGAAATTTCTTTGTGAGAATCTGAATGCTGTAAATGCTTGAAGAGCCAGAAATGATTAATCAAAATAAGCATAGATGATAGTACAGGTAAATAAGGTGTATTAATTGACTTTTGGTTTCTAGCCAGCCTCAAATCAATGCAATCTCAGTGTATCTGACAAATTTTATTCCCACTAGTGGTGTTTTGTTTTTGTTTTTTGCTTCTAATTTAGGTAAGAGCAGAAGTAGCTACAGGCTTACCTGTATGTATCTCTGTTTCACCGAGTGTCACCTTTTATGCAAAGAAAATGCACCATTAGCAACTTATGCCTTTTGAAGGAAAACTATAAAGTCATTGGTTGTGCTAATGTCACACTTGAAAAAGGGTAGCTAATATATAGGAAGGATTCCTTGCATCTCTGATCATCCCCAAATAGACACAATAACTAAAAAGAAAAAAAAACATACTGGTTTAAAATGTGTATGGTATGCAGTAAAAGCATTGGATTCTCTCATGTGTGAACCATTCCAGGAACATTAGTTTCAAAGTAACAAGTACTTTGGAGTACTACCCTTTTAAAAGTCAAGCAAGTGACTCGTCCATATTTTAAACTGCTAAAAGGCTGTAAGTATAGACAGTCTTCTCTATTGTTATTCATGGTGTTGAGCAACGTAACACATTCTATTTTGGGATATAAAAACATTATATAGTTCAAACTGAGACTAATTTGTTCAGAAAAGAATCCATTTCAAAAGGATGAGCAGGAACCTTGCCAGGCTCTCTGGTAGAAAAACATTTATAAATTATTGATATTTTGAATGCAAGTACCATTGTCCTTGCTTCCTGTAACTCTGTAAGAATGATAAATGCATTTAGCTTCAGTGAAGTTTTCAAATTTTAGTTCCACCTCTTTCAATATTAGACTAATTTATTTTATTGTGATGATCAGAGACCACCCCAGGAAGTTCAGTCCCATCATGCTGTGTACATATGTGACCATGCAATCCTTATAGACTTTGCAGCTCATAGCTTTAATCCAGCAGATTGTTAAACATGTTGTTTGCAGAAAAGTTGTTTAAGAGAGGACATGATAGCAGTCTTCAAATACTTGAAGAGCTCCCATAAAGAGATCCATTTTCTCTATTGCTACAGAGAGGAGGATGGGGCCAATGGCTTGAAGTTGGATATCCAGAAACACCTCTTCACTGTTAGGATAGTTTCATAGTAGTTTCATAGTTTCATAATAGCTAGGGTCAGGAGGGACCTGAACAGATCATCTAGCCTGACCCCCCTGCCACAGGCAGGAATAAATGCTGGGTTCACAAGGCCCCAGACAGGTGATCATCCAACCTCCTCTTGAATTTGCCCAAGGTAGAGGTGAGGACCACTTCCCTGGGAAGTTGGTTCCAGATTTTGTGAGGCAGTGAAATAGACTGCCTAGGGAAGCTTTGAACTCTTTGTCACTGAAGGTGTTCAAAGAAGAGGTTGGATAGCCATTGTTCATAGCTATGCCTATTTTTCTACCCTGGGTATTTCCCATGCTTCTGGGCTTTCCTGGCACTGTGTGTTGGCTACAGCTAAGGCTGGGGGCTTGAACTGGGGTGTGCTGATTGTCCTGCTAGGAGCAAAACCAGAGTTTCCTGGCTAGAGGGTATTGCTTCTCCGCTCAGGGTCAGAAGGATCCCATATTTGCCATCAGGAGGGAATTTTACCCCATGGTCAGATTGATATGGACTGTGGGCACTTTTGCTTTCCTCTGTAGTGGGGGCATGGCTCTCTACCCAGGATCTCTTAAGCGTATATTGACAACACTGCCAGACCAACCTGATGGCCTTTTATGACCAGGTAACTAAATCCCTGGATGATGGTGTCATTGTGGATGTAGTCTTTCTGGCTAAGAAGGCCTTTGACAGTCTCTCACCCTATTCTTATTAATAAACTGCGACTGTGGCATTGATGCCTACATAGTTGGATGGGTCAAAAATTGGCTGATGGGGCGCACCCAGAGAGTGGTGGTGGACAGGTTGTACTTGACCTGGCGGGATGTGAACAGTGGCGTACCCCAGGGCTTGGTCCTGGGGCCTACACTGTTCAAAAACTTCATCAGCAACTTGGACAAGGGGGTGGAAAATATGCCCAAGTTTGCTGAGACACCAAGATGTGGGGAGAGGTAGGCATGCTCGAAGTGAGATAGAGGCTGCAATTAGACTTAGACAGACTACAGAGGTGGGTGGATGGTAATAGGATGGGGTTCAATGTAGATAAATGCAGGGTGTTTCACCTGTGGAGAAGGAATCCACAGCATACATACAAGTGGGGGAACTCCCCACTTGTGAGCACAGAGGTGGAAAGGGATCTTGGAGTCATTATTGACTCCAAGGTGAACATGAGCCACCAATGCCAGACCGCAGCCAGCAAAGCCAACCACACCTTGTCGTGCATCCAAAGATGCATCTCAAGCCGGTCCAGAGAGGTGATACTCCCCCTCTACACAACATTGGTCCAACCTCAACTGGCGTACTGCATCCAGTTCTGGGCACCACACTTTAATAAGGATGTGGCCTGCCTTGAGAGGGTTCAGAGGAGGGCCACCCGCTTGGTTGGAAGGCAAAAGGGCAGACCCTATGAGGAGAGGCTGAGGGACCTGAACCTGTTCAGCCTCAGCAAGCGGAGGCTGAGGAGGGATTTGGTGGCTGCCTACAAACTCGTAGATGAGATCAATAGCAAATAGGAAGAGCTCTATTCTCCCTAGCAGCACCTGGGGTGACAAGGAACAATGGCCAGAAGCTGCTAGAGAATCGGTTCAGGTTAGAGATTAGGAGGCACTATTTCACTGTCAGGGTAGGTAGGATCTGGAACCAACTTCCAAGGGAAGTGGTCTTCACTCCTACCTTGGGTAAATTAAAAAAGAGGTTGGATGAACACCTGTCTGGGGTCATGTGATCCCAGCGTGTGTTCTAACCAGTGGCGGGGGGTTAGACTAGATGATCTATTCGGGTCCCTTCTGACCCCTAACTACTATGAAACTATGAAACACTTCATAGTGGAAGTAGGACATTGGCTACCATGGTTCCCCTGCTTTATCTGTGGCAGGTTAGGGTGTTTAGGTCTATCTTGTGTCAGGGTTGAGTGTAGCCTTATACAGAGTTTAGCTTATGGTTGTATAGGATACTTTGAATAGGGCTAATCCTGCCTCACGCAGGGGTTGAATTAAATGACCTCTAGAGGTCCCTTCCAGCCCTACTTTTCTATGACTGTGTGCTGAATTTGAAAGGCATGTCTAGTGGAGTTAGTTAAGTTTAAGCACTTTCCCCAACCTCACAATTAAGGAAAAATAGAAAATACAGACTTTTTTAAAGATATATTTGAATTCGTAAATATACTCATTTTCAAATGTCCATAATTATGTAGGGATGCATCCATCATTTTCCTTGGTTCATTATTTCTCCCAGCCTGGGTAACAAGTTCTCAGTAATGAGAGAATTTCCATTTAGGCTGCAGTTATACAACTTTAGCTGCCACACCAATAGATTAGCAGGTAAGAGGTGACAACGAGTTAGACGCGGGAGCGGCGAGAGACGCGCGGGTGAAAGCTCGCTGCGCCCCCGCTCCCCCGAAGCCCCCCAGAAACCCTCCAGCAGCCGCGGAGCCCCCTGCTGACCCCCAGCACAGCCGGGGTAAGCGGGGCCCGTGGAGAGAGGGGGCTAACCCCTTAGTGTGTGTGTGGGAGGCGGTGGCTGAGTGGAGCCGGGCCGGGTCAAGGCCCAGCCAGGCCCCTACTTCACCCAGCCCCCCAGGGAGGCACACGACCGGAGCCGCGCGAACAGGCTGCTCAAACAGGCACGCTTCTTTGCCAGCGCGTGAGTTAGCGCGGAGTTCACACGGGACGGCGCGCGGGAGGGCCCCGGACCCTGCCTGCGCCCCCCCCAGGGTAGACAGCCCCAGCCGTAGCCAGCCTACCAGAGGCATGTCACAGATGGGCACGCACCACACCCCGAGGGTCCCCGAGGGCTCCACGGCCCCCCCATCTGGCACCTCAGAGACAGCTACCCAGACGGAGCCCCTGGTTCCGGGCTCCACGCAGACGGAGCCCCTGGCTCTCGGCTGCGGGGGCTGCCTGTCCCTTTTTCAGGCTCTGGGGCCTGGGAGCATGGCGACCTCCCCTTGCAGGGTCTGCTCCCCTTTGGGGTCTCTGGTGTGCCAGCTGGAGGAGCTCCAGGCCACAGTCCAGAGACTGTGTGCCATCAGGGACTGCGAGCAGGAGATAGACTCCTACTGCCAGGCCCTTCTCCCCCGGGAGGCAGAGGGTAGATCACAGTCTCCCTCCACGCCAAAGGAGGACTCTGGGACCTCCTGCTGTGTCCAGCCAGGGGCATGGACCAAGGTGGTCAAGGGCCCTAAGGCCCGCCGCACCAAGGCCCCTCCCCCACCAGAACTGAGCAACAGGTACGCACCTCTTGCTGCCCCAGCAGAGCCTGCTGAGTTGCCGGCCCCCACAGGCAACATGGGCCTAACTGCAGCTCCCACCCCTGCTCTCCCCAAGACAAAACGTAAGGTGTTTGTTGTGGGAGACTCCCTCCTGAGGGGGACAGAGGGGCCAATCTGCCACCCCGACCCCTTAGCCCAGCAAGTCTGCTGCTTCCCAGGGGCCCGCATCCGGGACATTGCGGAGAGGATCCCCAAGCTCCTCAAACCCACAGACCACTATCCTATGCTCCTTATTCATGTGGGCACCAATGACACGGCTCGGAGCACTCCCAGCCAGATCTTGAGGCGCTACAGGGATTTGGGAGCGGGGCTTAAGGGTCTGGGGGCACAGGTGGTGTTCTCGTTGATCCTCCCAGTCTCAGGCTATGGGCTGAGAAGGGACAGGAGGATCTATGTGGTCAACCAAAGACTGCGGCGCTGGTGTCGTCAGGAAGGCTTTGGCTTTCATGACCACAGCCCGCTCTTTGGCGAGAGAGGCAGCGAGCTGCTGGGAAGAGATGGTCTCCACCTCTCTCCCCTAGGGAGGAGGCTCTTCTCAGCCAGACTGGCTGACCTGCTCCACTGGGCTTTAAACTAAGCCCGCTGGGGGATGGGGGGACTACCGCCACTGCTGGCCCGCTGAGCAATCCTTGCAAAGCCAGCGGATCACGGCACTCAAGGGAGCCCACCCCAGCCCCAGCCCTGGTAAAATCTGTGGGCAAGGAAGGAACCCCCCAGGGGGCACTTGCCTGCCTGTACACTAATGCCAGGAGCTTGGGGAATAAGCAGGAGGAGCTCATCCTCCTGCTCAGTGCAAACAATTACGATGTCATAGGAATCACGGAGACCTGGTGGGACTCCACCCATGACTGGACCATGGGTATAGATGCCTATACCCTGTACAGGAGGGATCGTGTAGAGAAAAGGGGCGGGGGTGTAGCTCTCTATGTTAAGGAAAGCTACACATCCCTGCAAGCCAATATTGGCAACCAGGGTGGACGACTGGAGACCCTCTGGGTTAAAATCCATGGGGAACATGGCACAGGGGACACAATGCTGGGAGTCTACTACAGACCTCCCACCCAAAGTCCTGAGCTTGACCAGGAGTTTGCCCGGGAACTGGCTGAGGCCACATGCTCCAGGACCATGGTTGTCATGGGTGACTTCAATTACCCGGACATCTCGTGGGAGGATCGCTCAGCAAAATCTGAGTGGTCGCAGAGCTTCCTCTCGTGCGTGGATGACCTCTACCTGACTCAAGAAGTCTATGGGCCAACGAGAGGCAAAGCGCTGCTCGACCTGGTACTGGCTACTGGGGATGACCTAGTTGGCGACCTAGTGATTGATGGGAAGCTGGGTGACAGCGACCACGAGCTGATCACCTTCACCATCCGCCGAAAAGCTGGCAAGTCAGTCAGCAACACGGAAGTCCTTGACTTCAGGAAAGCCGACTTTGACAAGCTCAGGAGGCTTGTCAGTGAGGCCCTAAGGGACTGTGACCACAGGGAGAGGGGAGTTCAAGAAGAGTGGTTGCTCCTCAAGGGAGCGATCCTCAATGCACAAACTAAGTCTATTACATCTCGGAGGAAAGGCAGCAAGAGGGCACAGCAGCCCCCCTGGCTCTCCAGGGTCCTAGCAGACCTCCTGAGGCTAAAAAGAAAGGCCTACAAAGGATGGAGGATGGGAGTCACCTCCAAGGATTATTCTGCACTGGTCCGGTCCTGTAGGGAGCTGACCAGGAAAGCCAAGGCTGCAACTGAACTCCAGCTAGCTTTGAGCATCAAGGACAATAAAAAGTCCTTTTTCAGATACATGGGGAGCCGGAGGAAAAGCAGGGGCAACGTTGGACCCCTGCTGAACCAGATGGGGCAACTGACAACTGACGCCCAGGAAAGAGCCAGCCTATTAAATAGGTACTTTGCGTCGGTCTTTCATCAGCCCCATGGGACGCCCATGCCCGCTACAGAGCCGGGAAGTCCGGGTGAGGGTGATCCCCTGCCCTCCATTAATGCTGACTTTGTGAAGGAACATCTTGAGAAGCTGGATACCTTCAAGTCAGCCGGCCCTGACAATCTTCATCCCAGGGTACTCAAGGAGCTGGTGAGCATCATAGCCCAGCCTCTAGCGCGGTTCTTTGAAAACTCTTGGCGCTCTGGTGTAGTGCCCGAAGACTGGAAGAAGGCCAATGTGGTGACTATCTTCAAGAAAGGGAGGAAAGTGGATCCGGCTAAATTTAGGCCCATCAGCCTGACTTCAATCCCGGAGAAGATCTTAGAAAAGTTTATTAAAGAGGCCATCCTTAATGGACTGGCCGACGCCAACATCTTAAGGGATAGCCAGCATGGGTTTGTTGCGGGTAGGTCTTGCTTGACCAATCTCATTTCCTTCTACGACCAGGTGACCTATCACCTGGACAAGGGAGAAGAGATTGATGTCATATATCTTGACTTCAAAAAAGCCTTCGATCTGGTGTCCCATGATCGTCTCTTGGAGAAACTGGCCAATTGTAGCCTTGGGTCCTCCACGATCCACTGGCTGGAAAATTGGCTCCGGGGTCGGACCCAGAGGGTAGTAATTGATGGAAGTCACTCATCGTGGTGTCCTGTGACCAGTGGGGTCCCCCAGGGCTCTGTCCTTGGACCCATACTGTTCAACATCTTCATTAATGATGTGGACACTGGAGTCAGAAGCGGACTGGCCAAGTTCGCAGATGACACCAAACTTTGGGGCAAAGCATCCACACCAGAAGACAGGCGGGTGATCCAGGCTGACCTGGACAGGCTCAGCAAGTGGGCGGATGAGAATCTGATGGTGTTCAACGCCGATAAATGCAAGGTTCTCCACCTTGGGGGAAAAAAACCTGCAGCATCCTTATAGGCTCGGCAGTGCTATGTTGGCTAGCACTATGGAAGAAAGAGACTTGGGGGTCATCATTGACCACAAGATGAACATGAGCCTGCAATGCGATGCTGCGGCTAGTAAAGTGACCAAAACACTGGCTTGCATCCATAGATGCTTCTCAAGCAAATCCCGGGACGTCATTCTCCCCCTGTACTCGGCCTTAGTGAGGCCGCAGCTGGAGTACCGCGTCCAGTTTTGGGCTCCACAATTCAAAAAGGATGTGGAGAAGCTTGAGAGAGTCCAGAGAAGAGCCACGCGCATGATCAGAGGTCAGGGAAGCAGACCCTACGATGACAGGCTGAGAGCCCTGGGGTTCTTTAGCCTGGAAAAGCGCAGGCTCAGGGGTGATCTGATGGCCACCTACAAGTTTATCAGGGGTGACCACCAGTATCTGGGGGAACGTTTGTTCACCAGAGCGCCCCAAGGGATGACGAGGTCGAATGGTCACAAAC
Source organism: Alligator mississippiensis (assembly GCF_030867095.1). Lineage (NCBI taxonomy): Eukaryota > Metazoa > Chordata > Crocodylia > Alligatoridae > Alligator > Alligator mississippiensis. Next base: position 68,003,781 of record NC_081829.1, read on the forward strand.
TACTACAAGATCGTTTCAGGCTGGACATAAGGAACAATTTCTTTACTGTCCGAGCCCCCAAGGTCTGGAACAGCCTGCCACTGGAGGTTGTTCAAGTGCCTTCATTGAACACCTTCAAGATGAAACTGGATGCTTATCTTGCTGGGATCCTATGACCCCAGCTGACTTCCTGCCCTTTGGGCGGGGGGCTGGACTCGATGATCTTCCGAGGTCCCTTCCAGCCCTAATGTCTATGAAATCTATGAAACTTGAAATAAATTTGCTTTGAAATCAAAGCCTCCACTACAAATATGGTTAATTTTTTTTTTTTCCTGAGAGGAAATTGTAAAAGGGACAGCATGGTGCAGAAACATAACACTTCCTCTCCCTTGGTCTTATAAATATATTTTATAGTTGGGAGGAACACAGATTGTGTCCTGTAGTCAGTTAATATGATAATTCAGACATAATACCTGGGATGGTCATTCACACATCTTAGAATTTCATACTATGCCATATTTAATGCATTTAGGCAAAGCAATCAAGTTTTGTCAAAATACAGCATCTAGTGATTCGACCTAGTAAAAATAGGTTCAGATCCTTAAAGCTGCTTACCCTAAATTTCACAGAAATAAATAAAATTAAATACATTTCAGGATCTGGGCCAAAGTTCCTTGGATGATAATTTATAATCAAATGAGATGATGTGAAGGAGCAAGCATGGCAGCAGAGAAAGGACCCGAAGAATGCTGCTTCCTGAGCCAATACCATATAAGGTTAGGAGCTCTGAGATCGGAGCGTGGTGACGGCAGTGAAAAGGGAGCCTCAACAAGAGGAAAAAAGGAAAAGAGAGAGGAAAGGGGATCCCCAGGGGATCAGTAACTTACCCGAGGGCTTCTCACAGCGTTGGTGGGAAGAATGGAGCTCTGGGAGCGAGAGGCGGATCCAGGAGGAGATAAATACCGTGGGACACGTATTGTACTGCCAACCTGGAAAGAAAGCAAAGGAAAAGAAAAGTGAAATTGACACATGATTATTCAGCTGTGAAGACAGTGTCTAAGTGCCCATCAAAAGGACCCAAGGCATCAGACACACGTAAAAAAAAAAGCAGGGGGGGGATAGACTTATCAGTCAATGAAGTAAAGAGGGAGTATATAGTGGAGTTTGAAGATAAAAGCCCACAATAAGAATAGAAATGCAAAATGAACAAATAGGAAAGAGACTTTGTTTATTAATACTAGGTTCCATTCAGTCAAATTGATAGCATAAGAACAGTATATAAATAGAATCACCAAGTTGATAAATAAATAAATAAAATAAATAAATAAATACAAGTTTTGATCTGAATCAGAGTACGATTATCCATACCATCAAGTGCATGCAAATATAAAGAGAAGTCAGTGAGAACTTACTGATAGTACCCATGAAACCCTAGTAGAGACCAAAAAAATATATATTTTTGAACTACCCTCCCAACTAGTGACATCAAAAATTTGAGCGTAGAATAATAACATCCAAGACGTGGCAGACGGGAAAGTCGGGGTACCAGCGGTTCATTGCGTGACTATAGAGAGTGGTAAAAAGAGACATCCTAAGTGCAACCAGCATAGTGGTGCATTGGCCGGGAACTCTGACAATGGGCTGATTGAAGGATGACATGGAGAGACAACCGAACCCTATGGGGAATCCAGAACCTCTACAACAAGCCCTACATTTGGTAGTTCAATTATAACGCCAACAACAAGTCACTCGACAAATCGCACTTGAAGAAAAATGGATACAACAACAGTCATGGGCTCAACAGCACCAAGTCGAATTAGGAGTCCTGAAGATGACCCTGCAAAACAACCCAGAGGCCTTCCTAGAATGTTTTGAAAGAGCGGCGTTAGCATCTGGGTTAGAGCAAAGCTGTTGGGCTAGCCAATTAGGTGTGCTCTTGATAGGAAAAGAACAAGCCACCTACCGGGCTATGGCATGGGGCAAAGCGACAGACTATGACAAGGTTAAGAACGAAATTCTGTGCTATTTAGACATCAACCTGGAAAAATACCAAAAAGCGTTCTGGATGAAAAAGAAAAGGGAAGAGAAATCCCCACGGATTCTGTTACAGCAACTGGCTGATTTGTTAGAAAAGTGGTTAAGGCCACAAGAGGTATCCAAGGTGGAGTTATGCGACCAGATCCTATTAGAGCAGTTCTTAATAGATTTGGATGAAAATACCCAGTGTTGGGTGCAGTGTCATCACCCAAAGTCATCAGCAGAAGCTCTATGGTTGGCCAAAGATTTTGATAGTGCACAAACGGATAGCAACCGAGAGAGGGCCCCAAAGTCTGGACCAGCTCAAATAGCATGAGACAATGAACAAAAAGAAGTATGAGAATGGAGAAGAGTGACCATCATAGATTCATAGATTCATAGATGTTAGGGTCGGAAGGGACCTCAATAGATCGAGTCCGACCCCCTGCATAAGCAGGAAAGAGTGCTGGGTCTAGATGATCCCAGCTAGATATTCATCTAACCTCCTCTTGAAGACCCCCAGGGTAGGGGAGAGCACCACCTCCCTTGGGAGCCCGTTCCAGACCTTGGCCACTCGAACTGTGAAGAAGTTCTTCCTAATGTCCAATCTAAATCTGCTCTCTGCTAGCTTGTGGCCAATATTTCTTGTGACCCCTGGGGGCGCCTTGGTGAATAAATACCAATTCCCTTCTGTGCCTCCGTGATGAACTTATAGGCAGCCACAAGGTCGCCTCTCAACCTTCTCTTGCGGAGGCTGAAAAGGTCCAGTTTCTCTAGTCTCTCCTCATAGGGCTTGGTCTGCAGGCCCTTGACCATACGAGTTGCCTTTCTCTGGACCCTCTCCAGGTTATCCGCATCCTTCTTGAAGTGTGGCGCCCAGAATTGCACGCAGTACTCCAACTGCGGTCTGACCAGCGCCCTATAGAGGGGAAGTATCACCACCTTGGACCTATTCGTCATGCATCTGCTGATGCACGATAAAGTGCCATTGGCTTTTCTGATGGCTTCGTCACACTGCCGGCTCATGTTCATCTTGGAGTCCACTAGGACTCCAAGATCCCTTTCCACCTCTGTGCCACCCAGCAGGTCATTCCCTAGGCTGTAGGTGTGCTGGACATTTTTCCTCCCTAGGTGCAGCACTTTGCATTTCTCCTTGTTGAACTGCATCCTGTTGTTTTCTGCCCACTTGTCTAACCTGTCCAGGTCTGCTTGCAGCTGTCCTGCCCTCCGGTGTGTCCACTTCTCCTCATAGCTTTGTGTCATCTGCAAACTTGGACAGAGTACATTTGACTCCCTCGTCCAAGTCACTGATGAAGACATTAAAGAGTATCGGTCCAAGGACCGAGCCCTGCGGGACCCCACTGCCCACACCCTTCCAGGTCGAGACCGACCCATCCACCACGACTGTTTGAGTGCGACCCTCTAGCCATTCGCCACCCACCGGACTGTGTAGTCATCCACATCACAGCCTCTTAACTTGTTCACCAGTATGGGGTGGGATACCGTATCAAAGGCCTTCCTGAAGTCTAAGTATACGACATCCACCCCTGCTCCTGTGTCCAGGCGTTTCGTAACCTGGTCATAAAAAGAGACTAGATTGGTCAGGCACGATCTGCCTGCCACAAACCCGTGCTGGTTTCCCCTCAGCATAATTTGTCCTGCTGGGCTCTCACAAATGTGAGCCTTGATAATTTTTTCAAAGACTTTGCCAAGGATGGAGGTGAGACTGACTGGCCTATAGTTGCCCGGGTCCTCCTTCCTCCCCTTTTTGAAAATGGGGACCACGTTAGCCCTTTTCCAGTCCTCCGGGACTTGGCCCGTGCGCCACGAGCATTCGAATATTCCCGCCAGTGGCTCTGCAATGATGTCGGCTAGTGCCTTCAGCACCCTCGGATGGAGCTCATCCGGGCCTGCCGACTTAAAGGCATCCAGTTCTTCCAAGTGACTCTGCACCACCTCAGGATCTACGTATGGAAGTCTGGCGCCTTGCTGCTGCCTCTCTACAACCTCAGTGAGAGACTTGTTGTGCCCCTCACTTAGGAACACTGAGGCAAAGAACTCGTTGAGGAGTTCAGCCTTGTCCCCCCTGTCTGTCACCAATTGTTTCTGCCCATTTAGCAGAGATCCTATTCCTCCCTGGGCCTTCCTTTTACTCCCAATATATCTAAAAAACAATTTCTTGTTGTCTTTTACTTGGGTTGCCATCCTCAGCTCCATGGTAGCTTTGGCCCGCCTAACTGCCTCCCTACAAGCACGAGCAGAGGAGGTATATTCACCTTTAGTGATCTCACCCTGTTTCCACTTTTTATGTGCTCCCCTTTTGTCCCTTAGGCTGCCCTGGATTTCTCTGGTCAGCCATGGAAGCCTCCTGGCCCCTTTCCCTTTTTTGCCTCGCTCGGGGATCGTCTTGCTTTGTGCCCGAAGGATCGTTTCCTTAAGGCACAGCCACCCTTCTTGGGCTCCCATCCCTTCAAAACTCCTACTTTACAGTGCGTCCTTGACTAATCGCCTGAGTGCATTGAGATCAGCTTTCCTAAAGTCTAGCACTTTCACCCTACTAGTTACCTTACCCACTCGACGTCTTATGTTGAATTCTATTATTAGGTGATCACTGTCTCCCAAATGGCTACCGATCTGGAGGTCCCCTATCATGTCATCTCCATCATATGCTTCAGATGTGGAAGAATCAGACACTTTGCAAGGGAATGTACAATCCATCCTTGCCTGAGTCCACAACCAAGGGAAACTCCATTCGACATAAGAATGCAAAAAAATGAGTGGGCTAACAATGGGCAGATGGAAATGATGGACTGCAGCATTTGGGAAAACACATTGGGAGGCGTCAAAAGAAAAGCCCATCATTTGGGCCTGGGTTGGAGGAAAGAATATAAGAGCCATAGTTGATACGGACTGTGCCCAAACGTTGATTAGAACCAACATAGCTCTTTGAGGTTGGGTTCTGAGTGCAAATACCATAAGGATGGTTTGTTTGCATGGGCAGCTGTCCCTCGCGGGAAATATCTGGTGGAAATCTTAGATACCGCCCGGGAGATGCCAGTGGGTCTGGCCAATGACCTACCTTACCCAGTGATATTAGGCAGAGATTGGGAAGAGATTTATAAAGTCCTAGACACCGTGAGGAAGCCAGGAGACAAGATAGAAGGCTTTGCCAGAGAGGACAGCGAAACTTACACAGAGTCCAACACATTGGATCTGGAGAGTTTAGCAAACAACTCATGCTTTTGAGAGGCTCAGCAAGAGGAAGACCTGTTTCAATTGATAAGGCATATGGAGCTGGCCAAGCAAGATGATCAGGTAATATGCCCAGAGCGATGTCGTGCACTTCCCCAGTATGAGCTAAGAAAAGGCCTACTATATAGAATAAAGGCGGGACAAATAGAAGGAACAGAGGTACCGCAACTGTTGATACCTCAAACCTATCGGGAACCCCTCCTGAAACTAGCTCATGCAAACCCACTAGGATAGCACATGGGAAGGGCCAAAATGGAGGCCAGGTTATCTAAGTGGTGTTTCTGGCCAAGGCTGTATGAACAAGTCAAAGACTACTGCAGAGCCTACCCAAATTGCCAGAGGGTCAGCTTTCAAAAGCCATCACGAGTGCCCTTACAACCCATGCTGGTGATAGAAGACCCTGTATAGCTCCAGACATTATTGGACTGCTACCGAAAAGTGCGACTGGTTTCCAATTTGTACTCATCATGATAGACTATGCCACTAGGTTCCCAGAAGTCATCCCATTGAGGACAGTCACTGGGACTCGAATAGCGGAAGAATTGCTTAAATGGGTATCTTGCTTTGGTATTCCTAGGGAAATCATTACAGACCAAGGGACAAATTTTATGTCCCATGTTATGAGGAATCTGTGTCAGGCATTAAAAATAAGACATTTGTGAACCACGATATAGCATCCCCAAACTAACGGGTTAGTAGAGAGATTCAACAGGACCCTCAAAAACATGATGCGCAGATACACACAGGAAGAACCGCGGAAGTGGGACTTAGTCATACCACCTCTGTTGTTTGCAGTATGGGAAGCTCCACAATCCTCCTTAGGGTTTTCACCATTTGAGATGGTATATGGGCATCGACCCCAGAGTCTGATGGATGTGGTCTGAGAGGGATGGGGGAAAAAGGAGGGAGCCCAGGGGTGAGGCCCTCCAAGTATGTCAGAGAACTGAAGGAATGGCAGAAAATTTAGCCCAAGATAACCAGTGACAAACCCAAGAAAAACAAGTTATGACAGAAATACAAGTGAGAGAGACCTACAACCAGGGCAAAGGGTGTTGGTTCTCCTCCCGGATACTACAAGTAAGTTTTTAACTTGTTGGCAAGGTCCATTCATGATACCCAGTTGTGTTGGACCAGTTGACTATGAGATCCTTTGCCCTGGACAAAAAAAGGAAAAACAAATCTTTCATGTCAATTTACTAAAATTGTGGAAGGAACGAGAAGGTTTAGTAGCTTCCACTATGGGAGGGCAAGCAGAATGTTAGAGTGTAATAAACAGGGAACAGCAAAAAACATTTGACAGTTCAAGAAGTCTGTCTAGGAACCCAATTGACAGCGAACCAAAGAGATCAATTAAGACTTCTTGTATGGGACTTTAGAGATGTGTTTAATGAGAAACCTGGCTGTGCTACCAGAATAAGTCATAACATCATTACACCGGAGAGCAGTGTGATCAGGGAAAGATGGCAGAGGATACCATATCATAGGTATGAAGTAGTAAGAGTGGAGATAGACAAAATGTTAAAGTAAGGAACAATAACAGAATCATGGAGTCTGTGGCAAAGTCCATTGGTACTCGTGCCTAAACAAGACGGGTCCCTCCTTTTATGCGTCGACTTCCGAAAATTAAATGTAATTTCAAGATTCAATGCTTTTCCCATGCCCCAAATCAGTGAACTACTGGAGAGGGTAGGCCAGGCCAAGTACATATTCACCCTAGATTTGACAAAAGGTTATTGGCAAATACCTGTACATAAAGAAGACCAAGCCAAAACTGCTTTGGGCACACTGTGGGGTTTGTACAAATTTAAGCGAATGCCATTTGGTGTACATGGAGCTACAGCCACTTTTCAAAGATTCATTGATTGGGTCTTAGCGCCCCACCAACAATACGCTGCAGCATACATAGATGACATTATAATATATATCGAAGAATGGGAACAACATCTGAAAGCTCTATGCACCATCCTCCAAGAGCTCAGACAAGCAGGCCTTACAGCCAACCCAGGGAAATGTGCCTTAGGCAAAGCAAAAACTAAATACCTCAGCTTCATGGTAAGGCAAGAGCGCCTGTGCCCCTTAGTAGACAAAGTGGAAGCAATACAGGACTACTCTCCTCCACAGACAAGAATACAGATGCATACCTTCCTTGTCTTAGCTAGTTATTACCTCAGGTTCATATCACATTTGTGGAGATAACAGACCCCTTAACTGACCTACAAAAAGGCCATTACAATGGGCCTATAAAGTGTGAAAAGAAACATTTAGAAGCCTTTCATAAGATTCAACAAGCTTTATGTAACGACACGATCATTCATACATCTGACTTTACGAGTCCTCTCATCTTGCAGACAAACACTTCAAATTATGCCATGGGTGCCATGTTGACACAGGAAGTGGAAGGGATAGAGTGCCCGATTGCCTATGTTAGCTGGAAACTTAATCCACCAGAACAATGGTATGCTACCATCAAACAGGAATGTCTGGCAATAAAATGGGGAGTAGAATATTTTCAGGATTATCTCCTGGGCTGTAGATTCATTTTGATTACTGATCATGTACCCTTGAAGTGGTTGAAGACCACCCAGACAGATAATACCTGAAACACTCGGTGGGCTCTGGCCTTACAACCTTTTCACTTTCATATCAAATACAGGCCTGGGCATACGAATGTGGTGGCAGACTTCCTCTCTCAATGTCTTCTGGATACGCAATCACTGGGGGCCTCCAATGCCCAGGACATTGCAACTCCTGATCACCCTGAAGGCCCAGATAAACAACAAAAGGTGCCTAGTAGCGTCTTAAGGGGAAGGTGTGTAAAGGAGCAAGCATGGTGGCAGTGAAAAGACCCAAAGAATGCTGCTTCCAGAGCTGATACCATACAAGGTTAGAAGCTCCGAGATCAGAGCGCGGCGATGGCAGTGAAAAGGGAGCCTCAGCGAGAGAAAAAGAGGAGAGAAAAGAGAGAGGAAAGAGGATCCCCAGGGGATCAATAACTTACCCGCGGACTTCTCACAGCGTCGGCAGGAAGAAAGGAGCTCCAGGAGCGAGGGGCAGATCAGGGAAGAGAGAAACACAGAACGCATATTGCACTGCCAACCTGGAAAGAAAGCAAAGGAAAAGAAAAGAGTGAGATTGACACCTGATTATTCAGCTGTAGAGACAGTGTCTGAATGTCCATCAAAAGAACCCAAGGCATAACACACACACACACACACACACACACACACACACATGAAAAGGGGATACACTTATCACCAATGAAGTAAAGAGGGAGTATATAGCAGGGTTTGAAGATAAAAGCCCACAATAAGAATAGAAACGCAAAATGGACAAATAGGAAAGAGACTTTGTTTATTTATACTAGGTTCCGTTCAGTCAAATTGATAGTAATAGCATAAGAACAGTATATAAATAGAATCACCAAGTTGATATAAAAAATAAATAAGTAAATAAATACAAGTTTTGATCTGAATAACACTACAATTATCTATACCATCAAGTGCGAGTGAATATATAGAGAAGTTAGTGAATACTTACCGATAGTACCCATGAAACCCTAATAGAGACCAAAAAAAAATTTTTTTTATTTTTGAACAGCCCTCCCAACTAGTGACATCAAAAATTTGAGCATAGAATAATAACATCCAAGACGTGGCAGGCGGGAACATTGGGGTACTGACAGTTCATTGGGTGACTATAGAGAGTGGTAAAAGGAGACATTATAAGTGCAACCACCACAGACGACTACTTGTATTCCTTCACAAGCTGAACATGAATTCCTTCATGTAAACTGAACCCACTCATCCTTGGAACATTATTTTTCAAATGAATTTCATAAATCCATAGTAAACTGACAAAGATAACACATACAGCTACTGACCAGAGCCAGAAGTAAGCAATATTTCAAACGTTGAACATGTATCTTAATCACGTTTATCCAATCAATTAGTGACATAACCATGAGTTTAGAATTTGTATTCATTTTTGCATTAACAGATGAGTTTGAAAGAGGGGAGTTGATATAGGAAGAATTCCTTTCAAATTCCCAGTATTAGGTTTTTTTTTTAAATATCTTCTTTAAAATGAATTTTGTATATGCATTTTCTAAGTAGGACCTTCTAATTTGGGAAACTAGAAATAAAAAGAATCTCATCTTAATTGCTTTAATTGCCATTTCCTGACAAGACAATCCTGAAAACAGTCTCTTTCTACTAATAAAGGAAAAAAATATAAAGCTAAACTCCATTTCTAAATGGAGAGACTGAAGGTTCCTAACCACTTTCTGTCAGCTCTTTTATTAACTTTATAGTTAAAAGTGAGTCAGTTAAGTTGGATGTATCCCAAGGAATGCGTTTGTTACTCCTCCCTGGAACCTTTTAGCTAGCTGTAGGCTTTGAGATTTAATTGTGGTAGACAAAAGTAGAATTTTTTTTGGAGAAGGACAGTAAATAGATTTGCATCAAATGCTAAAACTCCTCAGAAATGCTTTCTAATGTTTTAGACTCCTGATAGGTCACTTCCACATGAATGACATCAACTGTATTTAGTGTGAAACTCAGTTCCTAATTTCACAGGCCTTCAAGCAGGAATGTTTTTTAAAGGTCTGTTTGAACCAGAGTGTGGCTTGTGGTTTTCTTGCTTTAAGTTGTTGCTTTGGGCTATGGACAGACATTCAAAAAACCTGAATTGATTCAATCTTCTCAAGTTAGTCTAACCTGGCTAGGCAAAATCAGTTTTATGTAACCAGACAATCATCCCAGAAATGCAGTCACGTGCCTGCAGTAGCTCAGGCTAGAAGCCAGGGTGGGGGGGGACTAGAGCAGCCCTCCCATCCCTTGCAAAGAGCAGAGCTGAGGGGGGCACGGCCAGGCTCTGGCAGGACACTGTGATTAGGGAGGGTCCCCCCCATCTTGGCAGAACACTGTGGTTAGGGAGGGTCCCCCACTTCCTGAAAAGCCCAGCAGGGAATGTTTATCACCCCATTAAGAAAACAGAGGGACATTACCAGCTATCTGTTGTTTCTGCCATTCTTCTGTGTGCCACAGTTCAGAGGTAGTCAGCATGTGGTCTGCTGCTTAATGCTGAGAGGTATCTGTGAGGGACAGAAAATGCCTGCTTGGGGTGGGGGGGAGGTGCAGAGGCTGCCAAGATGCAGCCAGGGAGCAGAGCAGAGGGGAGGGAGGGACCAGCACTGCTGCAGAGCAGAAAGCCCACCCAACCCAGAGAGCATACTGGGATGCTGGGGGAGACTGACTTAATTAAAACCAGCAAAGGGGCTGGGACAGACATTACATAAACCAGTTTGAGCGAAATCAGTTAAGTCTGACACTATATTCAACCAGGTTTATCTCAAACCAGTTTCAGCCATTCTCAAACTGCTTTATATGCACTGAACAACTGTTTTGTTACAGGTTTTAAACAGTTTCTGATCACTTAAACCAGTTTATGTATAATGTCTGTCCCTAGCCTTGCAGGCTGAGTTGACCAAGCAACATAATGATAATCTTGGAGGGGGGGCGTTTTTTTTCCCAAGGCATATTCCAATGTGCATGTGTAAGTCTTGCTTTTTAGAATTAAATACTAGATCCTGCATCAGTCAAAACATAACCTTGATTTTTATCTACTAGTACTGTCAGTAATGCTTTTTAGTAAAATGTTTTTCATGAACATCCATACCACACTTTTGTATTCTGCAGTCGATTTATGTAAACTCCAACTGCTACATATGTTTATAGATATCAGTATTACAGAAAGAAACAGTAGATAGCATAATATTAGCAGCTATAAAGAGGCTAGCTAATCATAACAAATTTATGTTTATTTGATTAATTAAAAACCTCTATTTGTGAATATCTATGAATAGGGTTTTTGAAGTCCATTTTTAGAAAGTTGTGTATTATTTAAATTATCTGAATAGTTCATACAAACTAGGGTGGCGTGAAGCTTCACTGGCTGTCTCATTTTGATGCTGTTTTGACTCGTTTCAAGCTCAAAACAGTGAAATCGAAATGAAACAAAGGGCTTTGAAACAGCCTCAAAACAAAATGAAGTCAGTCAAAACATTTTGAAATGTTTTGAATTTTGAAGCAGCCAGCCAGATCGTGGGAGGCAGGGGAGAGCCAGGGTTGTGCTCTGAGTGGCTCTGCAGCCCCATGTGGCTTAGTCTGGCGGACAGCTCAGGCGTGGCTCTCCCTGCCAGCAGGCTGTGCTCCGTGGGGCTGGTGGAGCCACTCAGAGCCCGGTGCCAGCTCTGCCCACCTCCTGCCACTGGGATGCACTCTGATTGGCTCTGCCAGCCCCATGGAGCTCAGCCTGGTGGCAGAGGGTGGGCAGAGCCAGTGCTGTGCTCCGCCTCCTGCCACCAGGCTGAGTTCCACGGGGCTGCAAGCTACTGGGAACTCAGCCCAGCATGGGGGAAGTGAGTCCTGCTGCCAGGCTCAGTTCCCAGTGCTGGGGAACTGAGCCTAGCTGGGGGAAACAGCTCCCACAACTGGGCTCAGTTCCCCAGCAGTGGGAGGTGCTTCCCCCAGCCCAGCGACAGAAGCCACTTCCACCAGCTGCGCTCAGTTCCCCAGTGCTGGGTCCCAGGTGGCAGGAGTAGCCTCCTGTGATCTGACAGGCAGATGAAGGGCCATCTGCACCCCTGGGAGGGCTGTAGGGGCTCTGCTGGACTCCTCCCAGGGGTGCGGGCCCCCAATCTGCCTGCCGGACAACCTGCTCCCCAGCTCCTGCTTGCCAGCAGCTTGACGTGCAGTTTCCTAGAAACCTCTGCACCTATCTCCTTGAAGCTTGGCAGGCTTCATGCCCTCCAAAGGGGCTAGCACCCATGCAAGTTTTATCAGAATTGGGGAAGAAATAACAAAGTTATAGGCTGTTTTGTGCTTCCCCATTATAGCCTATGGGCAAAATGTCGAAACAGTAAAACCGTTTCAACGGAACAGAATAGTGCTTTCAAAACAAAACAAAACTCAAAACGAAACGCTGTTCCATTGAAACAGAAGTCAAAGTAGAACACTGCTCTTTCACACAGCCCTAATACAAACATATTTAAATGTATGTCTTACTTGGTAGTTGTTTAGTTTCACTACTATTTTAAATATTTGCAATTCTTAAGAGTAAGTAATACTATAGCTTTCTCACCTAAATCGCACAACTATTTTCCTACATCTTGACTGTATGTTTGAAATGTTATAATCATTGGCTCACTCCATAAGCACTCACATTCACTATATATATATACAGTGCATGTGCGTACTTATGGAATGACGTCATGGTTCCAATTTAGGGTTTTCTTTTTGGTAGCACACACAATTACATGTTCCAGCCTTCTTAATCTGTTAGTCCTTCACAATCAATATGGATATAAAAGGTCAGGCAGTCAAGGTTTTTGACTACCAATTCTTTTCTCTCTGTTTTCTATTTTATTTTGTCCTTAATTGTTGACACCAGCAGCTTAAGAAGTAAATTGATCCATTTCATGCTGTCGTACTGTCGCAGGGCACCTTAGTGCCTGCTCCTAAGAGAGGAGAAACTGCCAGGGAGAGAGCCCTGGCAGAACCAAGTGAGCACAGCTGTGGGTTGCCGGAGCAACTAAGCGGAGCCAGCTGCCTGTAGGGGGCAGGGCCTGGCCCTTATAAAGCCCAGGGCCGAAGCCAGGCTGGCAGTTCTCTGCCAGCAGCCGGAGAGGCAGGAGCTCCCTTGGCCGAGATATGGGAAGGAGCCTAAGTCACAAGTACAGCTCATGATAGCCCTGGAGGCTTGAGCTATGATGATGAGTTATGGCCACGCGGCTTGCATTTGTGTTACAGCCTAGGGGCTTGTGGTTTTGCTTTGTGTTTGTGTTATTACACCCGGAGGCTTGGGTGAGGCTGTAGGGGTTGGAGGAGGCCTCAACTATAGGGACCCCAGAGAGTGTGGGGTGCCCTAGCGCCAAGAGGGCGCATTATCTACATAGCGCCAGGGAAGGCGCAGCTCGCACGCCAGTGTATGAGCAACTGGCGGCGAGGAGCGCGGCCAGTAGGTCGCGGGCGCAACCCGTAGGTTGCAGACGGGGACCGAGACCCCGGATTGTGTGTGGGGGAACATAGACCCCGAAGGCACAGCTCGCACGCCACTGCGCGAGCAGCTGGCGGCGAGGAGCACGGCCAGTGGGTTGCGGGCGCAACCCGTAGGTTGCGGACGGGGACCGAGACCCTGGATTGCGTGCGGGGGAGCATAGCCCCCCGGCCCCAGGAAAGGGGCGGTATTACTGAGTAGCCCTGTGTGGGCGCGGCGAGCCCTGGAGAGGAGGAACGCCATTGTGTATTATTGAGTAGCCCAGTGTGGGCGCGGCGAGCCCCCAGAGAGGGGGAACGCCCTTGTACGTTATTGAGTAGCCCCGTGTGGGTGCGGCGAGCCCCAGAGAGGGGGAACACCATCGTGTTTTATTGAGTAGCCCAGCGTGGGCGCACGGGCATAGCGAGCCCAGCCGCAGGCTAGTGCGGCAATACCCTTCAGACCAAGGCAGGGCGCTGCGGTTGCCCCTGAGAAGACAGGGAGTAGCAGCACGGGGAGCCAGAGTCAGGGAGGGTATCCGTGCAGTTGGCCCATAGGACCGGAGGCCCACTAGAGAGTCCCGAAGCGGAACCACACCAGCAGGGGAGGCCCAGAGTGGGCCAGACGAGAGTCCCAGCAAGAGGCTGGGCATGAGAGAGGGAGCCCAGGGTGGGCCGCAGTAGAGAGACAGACCGGACAATGTCTTTTACATCTGCGAGGCTTGGGGCGTGGTATCAGGGGAGGTAGGAGCCACGCATAGCCCATAAGGCTAGGGCGCTTGGGTAGCGCCCATTGTACAGGGAGACCCACGAGGGGTCCAGGAGCTGACAGGTCCGAGGAAACACAAGGCAGCCTCCCTATTACATATTCGATCAAGACGTGGTGGGCGAGAGTGGAGGGTGCCCTCGGGCCTAAGTAGCGCGGTGAGAGGGCCTCAAGGAGATCACGGCCCTCCGCGAGGACCCCGCCGTGACACGTACAAAGAACTTGCTCACATAAGAGTTTCTTTTTTTAATTGCTTTGTCTACTCTGAGGCCTCCCTCTTTTTCTTAAACCCTTTCTTATCAGACTAGTTGACTATTTTTTTTTTTTCATTCTTCAGATCTCTCTTAACATTCCCAAAGTAACGTGTCTTAATGTCGGCACTCACCTCAGATAGTCTGTTAGCCCACATTGTGGAGAGGGAGTTCTTAGTACCAGGTAGGGCAGTGATATATGGAGACATAGATATAATTATGGAGTATTTCATACATTCAAAAATTTAAGTATGTTTTCCTTTCCCTAGTAAATGTTGAAGCTTATTTTCTTTTTAAAGTGTAGATGCATAGATATCACTTTAGGAATATTATTCACCTACGTGCAGAAAAGCAGCACAAGTCCTATGACACTATAAAATCCAAAATACACATTTTTGAGGTCTGCACAAAAGTGAAATTCAACCTAAAAATAACACATTGACGTTTAAAAAAACCAACAAAAAACCCTACAAATCTGCAGAAACACTGTAACACAGTTCAACCTTGACTTAAAGTTATCAAATATAAGGGTGACAAAGTAGTTGAGTTGCCATTAATATTGAGTCAGTCCTCTTTGCCAACAAAGATTTTGGTTGGTATTACAGGCAGTCCTTGACTTACAATGTTTCGAGTTTCAATGTTTCACACTTACAACATTTATAAATTGACACCCTGTTTCAACTTTATGACATCAGTTTCGACTTTACAACACTTGATCTGACACCACGCCAGCGAATAAGTTCACTGCGTCACCCATCTCCTGTCTGTCCAAACTTCCTTGGACACTTTAAGACAGCATACAAGACTCCAGAAAAACCTGCATCCAAGACTCCTGAGAAGATGCCAGCTAAGAACCCTTCAAAAAGTCCTACCAGGACCCTTTCAAAAAGTCCAGCTAAGTCACCTCAAAGAAGTCCTTCTAAATCAATATGATTGCTATTTACAATATAAATACGTTAATGTAGCTATATTACTCATCTATACTTGATTGAGTACAAAATTCTGGGTGCTTTTTGGTGAAAATAGGGTATCAGGCCTTGATTCAGGAACAAATCCCCCATTGAAAACATTGTTTCCTATGGGAAAATCGGTTCAGAGTTGCAACGTTTTGACTTAAGACGTAGTTCTCAGGAACCAATTGTGTCATAAATCTGAGGACTGTCTGTACTTATCTACCAGGTATCTGGACTGAGAGAACAGTTCCCCAAAATAAAGGCTGTTAAATGTATATGACTTACATTGATGGATGGACCAAACTCAAAAAAGAACCCTTACAGTAGATTTCCCCAGGGAGCCAAGTTGGGTTGTATTTATTTTTGTTACATGGTTTGGAAAACTTAGAGTATTTGATTATGAAAGTGCCTGATCTCCAGGTGATATTTAAACATCACAATGTTTAAAATAAACCCGAAACATCATTTTTTCTCTCTCTTTTTTTTTTAGCTAAACTGGAATAAATGCTTCATAGAGATGTCACAGTTCATTAACATAAATACTTCTGTGGGGATAATGAAGGCTTGGCTACATACTAAAGACAAAGATTGCTTCTGTAGATCCTATGACATTTCTTCTGAATGGAATGGCTTATTGCAAGGTTAATATATACTTAAGTGCTTCCAAGTCTTGGTAAATGTTCTAAAAAATATTGAATTTAATTTGATACGTAAATGATTGTAGCACAATTGTAACGCCCAATGATCAGAATATATTGAGGTTTGCCAGCTTTATCACTGGGACTTCTAACTGTCAGGCTTGTTATGCAGTTATCTAATCAATACCCTTAACTCTTGTTGTAATACATTGCATAAAAGCTAATGTTTTTTATGTCAGTACTCGGGTAAAAATAGCTTTCATCAAATTAGGATAGAAGCTAATTTGTCACTATGAAATCAGTGACAAAACTCTTATTGATTTTACTGTGAGCAAAATATGCCTTTATTTGAAGACCATTGTTTGCTGACTCTTGGCAGCCTAGATGTGGAGGTTTAATATACAGACTATAATCTCCTCCACAAATAGATTGAAACAAATCTGCACATTTTTGTCATGCTTATGACTAGCAATGAAAGAAAAGTTGGGCCACTTATTTTCATTCCAGTTAGTGTGTCTTGCTGGCTGGATTCAGGCCTGCAGGCATGTGTGGCTTGTGGTGCCACAAACCTCTTTGCAGTGCCACAAACTGCATGAATTGCATGTTAATTGGTGCGTGGCACTCCTATTTTGCAGCACTCGGGCAAATTTGCTACCAGGGCCTCAGTGTCAGGGCTGCCTGCACACTAACCCTGTGCTGAGGCATCTTGTGCCCCAGCCAGCCCTCCCTCTTCCCCGTCCCCACAGCACATAGAGACAGGGGAGCAGGCAGCCCTGGTCTGGCTGCTCCCCTGTCTTGAGGCAGACTGCACCCCAGCCAGCTGCTCCATAGTTCATTGCATAGTCTCTGACCAGTCCCCCAAAGAGTCATCTCCCAAACAGATAAACTTTTTACTCTTAAAGCTAAGAATTCCTTTGTGTCAGAGGAGAACAGTTGTTAAAGGTCTCTGTTCTGGAGCTTAAATGGTCTTGTATCCATGTCCCAGACGATAGGTACTTTGAAGATAAAGACTAACACCTAGACCTTTATTTGACACCAAGTAGTTAAAGGGTATTAAGAATATAGTATTTTAAAAGGATGCTGAGGAGATGCAGTGTACCCTTATGGATAGTTTATGATTCTTACGCTAAAGCTGTAATGCCCAGATATATTGCCTAAGCTTGTCCTTTGAAACCCAACACACCTGAATGGGGTGCACTTCACTGCTGGGCAGCAGGCCAGCACAAAGTCTATGTGATTGAAAAAAATCGGTGAGATGTTTCAGATGACAAATGACTTTTGTGAAAACAAGACTTTCTAAAAATCATGTCAATTGTCACTATTTCTTTTCAACAAAAAAGGAATTACCTGAAGTCAAATGGGGCATTTTGTTTAACTTTATTTATTTTCATTTCATTCAACATTTCATTTTTTTACTTTCCTGGCCATCTGGCTTATATTCTCCTATGTGGAGATACCTAATCTCCCACTCCTCTGCTTTACCACCCACGAATGATGGGGTGCAAATCAAGTCAGAAGAGAAGGTTGCATTCAACATTTATGATACAAACAATAGAGGTATAAGAGCAATATTGTAGTCAAGATGGTCCAGAAATTGAGAGGCAAGGATTTTGTAGGGTGATATCTTTTATTTGAACAACTGTATAGTTGGGATAGTTAGGCAAGCTTTCAAATGTGAAAGCTCTTCATGTCTGACTAGAACAAGCCAAGCAGAGTCATTTAAGCCAGTTTGTAACAATCTCCAAAGGAGCAACAGCCAGATGGGGCTGAGAATACAACATTCTCTTCACTCTATGCCACAGGCAGCTGGAGCAAGTGAAAGATGGGCCCCAGTGCTGGCGTAGGTAGATCTCAAGGTGCAAGATTAGTCCAGCAAGCTGATTTCATTTGTGGGAATTGTCAGGGAATTTTCTGCTTTAATATTAAGCTCATCGGAAGTAGTAAAAAGATAAATCATTAATATTAATATTGTTAAATAGGAAAATAACATATTTCCTATGTCCAGAGCCAATGTTAATGTCAGTTCATATGGATAATATTCTAGGAGTATTAAGAGACCTTCCAAAAAGTCAAAGTTAAAATTACTCAGGGATAATGTAAGACTAGATAATGCTAAGTGTAGCACTCCTGATTGTGTGATTTTTATTCCTTTCAGTTTAAATCACAGGCCTTTTTACCTTAAAACTATAAAGAAGAAAAAGGTCTGTTAAGGTTCAAGCAGCATTGATTGGATGAAATGTACGAATATAGCATAGTCTTTTCTGCACAAATGCAGTCATGACAAGGTTGCAAGCTGAATGATATTTACGCTTGTTGGCCTTGGAGAGCAGTATAGAAACTTTATTAGGGAAAGAAATGATGTGTCAAGTCCATAATACTGTATCAGTACTTTCTGTCCATCTACAGAAGTAATCGCCTTTTGCAAACATTTATTGGTTAGAATACCAGCAATAAGGTCTTTATATTGGCATTTATTGACACAGTACAATAGTTCTGTAAAAAAAAATATATATTTGGATATGTAGTATATATATGAATAACAACCCTAAAGAGACCTGTCAGTGGTTTGACAAGGATATGTAGCACTGTTAATTGTTTCCTTCAGTCAAAAAAGGTTCTTACGAGATCTCACAAGATCATCTAGCCCAGCTCCCTGTTCAAGACAGGATCTTTCTTGACTAAATCATCCAAGCCAAATGTCTATCTAACATGCTCTTGAAAACTTGCAAGGAGGGAGATTCCATAGTTACTCTAGGTAGCCTGTTCCAATACTCAACAGTGTTAAGTCTCTTAACAGTTTCAAAATGGGGCTAAGGAAAAGGTATAAATAAGTATTTGGTATATATATTTTTTTGGTATACTCCTATTAAAATGAGGGGTAAACCCTATAAATAAGTACAAGTACCTTTTTTCATTTTGACATTCTTCAGCCAGTCATTGTCTTTTTCTAGCTTGTTTTACTTTGTCCCCCCAATCCTCCCCACCACCCCAAGCCCCATGGCATGCATGGCCAAAGGGGCCTTCTGAATGCTACTTGCTATTTTCAATCCTTACTGGATACATAAATCAACAATTCAGCCAATGTCATGTTAAACTGAATGAGCGCATCCACACATGCAGGCACGTGTGCTTGCAGCAGCTCAAATAGGAGTAGCACAAATTTGTGCCAGGGATTTTTGCCTTGGTGAACATGCCCAGACATGCACTTTGTGGGGCAAGCTGTACCACTTGGGGCAAAATGACCCTTCCCAGCTGCTCCTGGATCTGCAGCCAGGGGGAGCTAGAGCCCAAGGCCAGCACATGTGCTGGCTCCAGCAGTATAAAAACCTGCCCTCAGGAGCTTCTGGGGAGAAGTTGGGTACACTCCTTCCTGCTCCCACATCCCCACTGCACTAGACTCTAGCACCACAACCCAGCTTTTGCACTCCCATTCTGGCCTGCTGCCCAGCCCTCCACCAAGCCGTGGCTAGGGGAGAACCTGGGGAAGGGGCTGCACTGCCTGTGGGCCCTTCCCCCAACACCACTGCTGGCACCTCACCTGCCCCAGCTGCCTGGGCAGGCCACCCCCCACCTTCACCTGAAACATACCTTGGGTGGCTGCCCTGGATGGCTGCTACTTCTGCTGCTGCTCCTTCAGGAGAGGGGGGAGAGAGGGAGGGATTCCCTGCTGCACTGCCTTGCACCACACCTGCACTGGATTACTATTCTAATTGATTGTTTGCTCCTGCACTCCCTCACAGCTGCCTCACCACTTCTGATCCTATGCCTCATTTCCTTCCTGCTGCCCTGCTGCTAAGTGCCTGGCTGGAGACCTGAGGGGCTCCTGGATTGAGCTTCTACAAACAGAGCCCCTCCACTACTCCAGCCATCTTTTATTCCTGCCTCAGCAGCCTCCCCTTGTGTGGTAAGTCCTGTGTTCCACTTCCCCTGCCCTGGTGTTTTGTTGTGTAGCTGAGTAAGCTAGCGAGCATCCCCTTCCTCCCTCCCCTGCTCTCTGCACAGCCTCAGCCTGCCCCAGTTGGATTCACTGGCCCTTTTGTATTCTTGGGTGGTTGGGTTTTGGTTTTTTTGTTTTTTCCTCTCCCTTATTCCCTTATTAAGCAATGGCAGGGCAAGAGCCTTCTTGGGGGGACAGACACCCCACAGAACTTCCTGCAACCCCCATTATGGGGGCAGATTCCAGGCAGGCCCCTGAGGGGGTACATGCCCCCACAGCCTCCACCCTGGGGACAGAGTCCAACTGAGCCCCTCTGGGGGGTAGACAAGCCTGTTCCCCACACTGTGGGGGCAAATAGGACTCTAAGAGGGGATCAGGGGGTCTCCCGCAACCAGACCCTACCGCAGAGAGGCTGCCAAGGACCCCTCCCATTATCAGGAACCAGGGCAAGGGCAATGGGAAGGGCTAGTCTTCAGTCTTTCCACAGCTGGGAGTGGGAAGGGCAAGGGCCCCACCCACCAGCACCTGAGGGGACCAGGTGTGTTACAACAGCCAGCATGCCCACTCAGCCTGTCCCTGGCCTTTGCCCTGGCACCACCAAGGTGGCCCCCATTGAGGGAGCAGCAGCTATGCCCAGGTGGCTGCAGAGCAACCCTCCACCACTGGCCCTTCCAGCTCAGGAAGAGGGGCCCCCTTTCTGTCACTCATCTGCAGGCATGGGTGAAGTGGCAAACACCCAAGCAAAAGAACTACCTGAGCAGTTCTCATCTCCATCCCACCCCATATTCCTAACTGGACCCTACTCCCCCAGCTCCAAACCCTGGGGAGGGTTATTTCCCTGGTCATGGCCCTTCTGCTGGGGTACCAAGACACCAGCTTCCACCACGTGCATTCTTTCTGCTGCCAGGTCATGATCCAGCTGGCAGCAGGAGCAGGGCTGGAGGCCGAGGGGTGCCTCATGATTTCCTTTCAGGGGGCCCTGGTGAGGGTGTTTTATATAATGGGGGACCTGCCATGCTTCTGGTGCCATACCCCGTGGCACTTGGATTATGAGTGGCCCATGGGCCAGGCAGGGAAAACATCAGCAGGTCTCACTGGTAAGAAAGGTGTCCCTGCCACTGGGCCCCCATCTGTCTCATCTCATCCCTCTTGGGGGGGGGGAGCCTGGCACCTCAGGCACTACACCTGGCCCCCACCCATGAGCTCAGGGGACTCCACCCCCTTAACCAAGTTTGGCGGGTTCCCAGAGAGGGAGGCAGGAGCCAAGGGGAGATAGTAAACAGGGCCCCCCAACCCCACTTTCTCCTGCCACAGCTTGTCTACCCGAGGGCCACCCCATGGCTGAGCAGGTGAAGATCCCTCTGAATGCAAACCCAAGTGGAAGGCCCAGATGCAACTAGAACCCTCTGAAGTTGAGGACCCCCCGCCGTCCCAGGACCTCTATGTGAGGGGAAAGTGACCCAGCTTCCAGGAGCCTCCACAGCTGCACTCAATGCCCCACCTCTGGGAAACATTAAAAGGATAATCCTGGTGGAGGGGGCTTCAGGACTTCTGGGCAGTCCTGAGCAGGAGCCCATGCAAGCCAGGGCCTGCCCCCTGAGACCATGGGCACTGAGGTTGAGTCCTCGGCCAACCCAATGCTAGGAATGGTAGTGGAACCCTCCCCCTCCAACCTGGGGAGATAGGGGCCCTGGGGCTCATCGACCCCACCCTGGTGCCTCATGGCCTCAGAATAGGGGGGTTTTCATAGATCCATAGATTCATAGATGTTAGGATCGGAAGGGACCTCAATAGATCATAGAGTCCGATGCCCTGCATAAGCAGGAAAGAGTGCTGGGTCTAGATGACCCCAGCCAGATACTCATCCAACCTCCTCTTGAAGACCCCCAGGGTAGGGGAGAGCACCACCTCCCTTGGGAGCCCGTTCCATACCTTGGCCACTCGAACTGTGAAGAAGTTCTTCCTAATGTCCAGTCTAAATCTGCTCTCTGCTAGCTTGTGGCCATTATTTCTTGTAACCCCCGAGGGCACCTTGGTGAATAAATACTCACCAATTCCCTTCTGTGCTCCCGTGATGAACTTATAGGCAGCCACAAGGTTGCCTCTCAACCTTCTCTTGCGGAGGCTGAAGAGGTCCAGTTTCTCTAGTCTCTCTTCGTAGGGCTTGGTCTGTAGGCCCTTAACCATACGAGTGGCCCTTCTCTGGACCCTCTCCAGGTTATCCGCATCCTTCTTAAAGTGTGGCGCCCAGAATTGCACGCAGTACTCCAACTGCGGTCTGGCCAGCGCCCGATAGAGGGGAAGTATCACCTCCTTGGACCTATTCATCATGCATCTGCTGATGCACGATAAAGTGCCATTGGCTTTTTTGATGGCTTCGTCACACTGCCGACTCATGTTCATCTTGGAGTCCACTAGGACTCCAAGATCCATTTCCACTTCCGTGCCACCCAGCAGGTTACTTCCTAGGCTGTAGATGTGCTGGACATTTTTCCTCCCTAGGTGCAGCACTTCGCATTTTTCCTTGTTGAACTGCATTCTGTTGTTTTCTGCCCGCTTGTCTAACCTGTCCAGGTCTGCTTGTAGCTGTTCCCTGCCCTCTGGCGTGTCCACTTTCTCCCCATAGCTTTGTGTCATCTGCAAACTTGGACAGAGTACATTTCACTCCCTCATCCAAGTCACTGATGAAGACATTAAAGAGTATTGGTCCAAGGACAGAGCCCTGCGGGACCCCACTGCCCACACCCTTCCAGGTCGAAACCGACCCATCTACCACGACTCTCTGGGTGTGACCCTCCAGCCAATTCGCCACCCACCAGACTGTGTAGTCATCCAAGTCACAGCCTCTTACCTTGTTTACCAGTATGGGGTGGGATACCGTATCAAAGGCCTTCCTGAAGTCTAAGTATACGACATCCACCCCTCCTCCTGTGTCCAGGCGTTTCGTAACCTGGTCATAAAAAGAGACTAGATTGGTCAGGCACGATCTGCCTGCCACGAACCCATGCTGGTTTCCCCTCAGCATAATTTGTCCTGCCGGGCTCTCACAAATGTGAGCCTTGATAATTTTTTCAAAGACTTTGCCAAGGATGGAGGTGAGACTGACTGGCCTATAGTTGCCCGGGTCCTCCTTCCTCCCCTTTTTGAAAATGGGGACCACATTGGCCCTTTTCCAGTCCTTGGGGACTTGGCCCGTGCGCCACGAGCTTTCAAATATTCCCGCCAGTGGCTCTGCAATGACATCGGCCAGTGCCTTCAGCACCCTCAGATGGAGCTCATCCGGGCCTGCTGACTTAAAGGCATCCAGTTCTTCCAAGTGACTCTGCACCATCTCAGGGTCTACGCATGGCAGTCTGGTGCCTTGCTGCTGCCTCTCTACAACCCCAGTGAGAGACTTGTCATGCCCCTCGCTTAGGAACACTGAGGCGAAGAACTCATTGAGAAGTTCAGCCTTGTCCCGTCTGTCCGTCACCAGTTGTTTCTGCCCATTTAGCAGGGGTCCTATTCCTCCCTGGGCCTTCCTTTTACTCCCAATATATCTAAAAAACAATTACTTGTTGTCTTTTACTTGGGTTGCCATCCTCAGCTCCATGGTAGCTTTGGCCCGTCTAACTGCCTCCCTACAAGCACAAGCAGAGGAGGTATATTTGTCTTTGGTGATCTCTCCCTGTTTCCACTTTTTATGTGCTCCCCTTTTGGCCCTTAGGCTGCCCTGGATTTCTGTGGTCAGCCAGGGAAGCCTCCTGGCCCCTTTCCCTCTTTTGCCTTGCTCGGGGATCGTCTTGCTTTGTGCCTGAATGATCGTTTCCTTAAGGCACAGCCACCCTTCTTGGGCTCCCATCACTTCAAAACTCCTACTCTGCAGTGCGTCCTTGACTAATCGCCTGAGTTCATTGAGATCAGCTTTCCTAAAGTCTAGCACTTTCACCCTTCTAGTTACCTTACCCACTCGACGTCTTATGTTGAATTCTATTATTAGGTGATCACTGTCCCCCAGATGGCTACCGATCTGGAGGTCCCCTACCATGTCATCCCCCATTGCCAATACCAGATCCAGTATGGCATTCCCCCTAGTGGGACCGTGTACCTCCTGTGTCAGATGGAGGTCCTGTACACAGGTTAGAAACCTGCGTGAATGGTGGGACTTTGCTGTCTGTGACTCCCAGCAGATGACCGGGTAGTTTAGGTCCCCCATGACGGGACGTAAACGGGGTCGAGGAGGGGTCCCCTGACCAACAGGCTGATCTTGACAGGGACCCTGCACAGAGCCCCTGGGGTTCCAGCTCTGCTCTGCCATCTTGTGAGGTAGTCCCACCCCCACCCTTTAACCCCACCCTTGTCCCAAGGGGCTGCAGAGCTCTCCCAATCCCAGCCTGAGTCATGGGCCGTAGTAGGCTGGGGGGTTCAGACGATGTCCAAGGAGCCCTCTGAGCCCTGGGACCAGGAGGAGGATGACAACTGGTGGCCTTCATGGAGCCTGCAGACCTCTTGGTCCTGGCAATCCCCAGGGGCAAGCTACTTGAATTCCTTGATTGTGAGTACACCTGGTGGTCCACCAGCAAGGTGCAGCTCACCTTGGATTGCTGGGGAGATTTTGACAGCATCCTTGACACTGCAAGGGTGCTGTCAGGGGAAGGCAAGGGGCCCAAGCACTGCAATGCCTGGATCTATAGGCAGGACTGCAATTTTGTAGATGCCCTCTATGTCTATGGGAGGGGACTGGTGAACCCCACGCTGGGTGTTGAAGTGTGCAAGGCCTCTGCCAAACCATCTAATTCCCCGCCACCCCCAACAGCCATGAGGTGGTTTAAGATTGTGACCCTCAACATCCGTGGCTGCAGGAAGGATCTCCAGAGATGCTGGGTGCTCTCCTTCCTTCAGGAGAGGGGTACCCCATAGTATTCCTGCAGGAGACCCTGACAACTCCAGCCAGTGAGACTAGCTGGTGGCTAGAGTGGGGAGACAGGGTCTTTTTTAGTAACCTTTCAGCCAACTCTTGTGGGGTGGCCACTCTGTTCTCCTCAGGCCTGCAGCTGGAGGTTCTTCAGGACTTTGAGGTGGTGCTGGGCCACCTGCTGCACCTCCAGGTCCAAGTCAGCTGGTCCTGAACCTTCTGAATGTGTATGCCCCTCCAAAGGTCCCAGAGTTGGCAGAATTATTCTGCCAGGTGGCCACTTACATAGGCACCCTCAACACTCATGGGTGCCTGGTCCTTAGTGGGGAATTTAGCATCACCCTGGATGCATGAGACTTGTCTGCTTTTCCACCATCCATCGCCACCACCTCTACATGCTCATGCACCACACTATCCACCATGCTGCCCTCATGTTCCACCCAGACACCAAGTAGTGGAACCTGCTCAGCAAGGGCATAGCTGGGGTGCCCCAGTGGCTGAGCCTATACTCCACCCTCATCCCACTAGCCACTGGAGACTTCAGCTGGTGGCTCCCCCATGGATCCAACACCATGAGCATATATGTGGTGAGATTTACCAACACCCCGGTCTCCTGTCCCTTCTGTGGGAGGAGGAAGACCCTGGCGCACATGATGCTCAAGTGTGCCAGAATACAGCCCCTCCACCTCCACCTTTGGAACCTTCTCCTGAGGTTCTGGATGAACTTTACCCCCTACCTTTTTATTTTTCGACACCCCACCAAGTCCTGGGACCTCCTGGTGAACTTCTTCCTAGCCCTGGCTAAGTAGGCCCTATATGTGACGAGGAAGGAGGCTCTGGACAGGAAGGTGCCCAGGACTGTGGGGCTGCATTCCTCTCACTGTTCTGCACACATTTCTGGGTGGAGCACCACTGGGTGGCATCCACCAGCTCCTTAGATGTCTTTGAGGACTGGTGGTTGTGCCCCAGAGGGCTCTGCTTGGTGACCCCCTCAGGAGTACTCATTTTCATGCTTTGACCTTTTGACCCTCATGTCACTCCTGTTCTGTTTTTTGCCTTTGTTGTGACCAGAATTTTGTTGTGTCATTCATCTATTAGTCCCTGTACAGTAGGGGCTACTAGTTAGCCAGGTGGGCTTTGGGGCCCACAGTAATTGAATGAAACATAGACAGGAGCTTCTGGGGTCCAGACAATTGGTATCTGGAGCCACTAGCCCCTTGTGCCAGCTGAACTGCTGAAGCAGCCCTAACCTGGAGTGGCCCCTGCACTTTCTACCTGCTGCAGGAGTCTGGCAGTGGGGCTGCTGCCTCGCTTTGACCTGCTGCCACCTGCGACAGCATCTGCCCCCTTGGACCTGGAGCCCCGTGGCTGCATGTTGTGTCTCTGCAATGCCATCTGGGCAGCTATCACCCAGAAGATGTGCCCTTGTGGTGGCCCACTTTGAACTGTCAAAGCATGTCCTTAGCCACAAATGGCCAGGAGGTCAGCCACCTTGTCAGCCCTCCAACTGGGCCCCTGGTGCTGGCCCTGGACAGGCTCCTCTTCCCAAGTCTCACCACTTATCTCAACAGCAGAGATCCTGGTGTTCCCCATTTTTAAATTGCAAATTCTATGATAAGAAACCCAAATTCTCTTATTAAAATAGCCAAAATAGTCTTCTTTTGCTATTAAAATGAAATACCACTATATATAGAGAGAAAGATCAGTTGGTCAATGTTTTATTGATATATTTACAAGTTTAAAGCAATTTGGAAGTGCCTACCAGTGCCTTTATCATCATAATAAAATGGATTCTAAATATCTTGGCATTTACTTTTGCTTTTTTTGTCATAGAAAAATCAGAGCTGCCCCAACCCCTTTCCATGGGTAACTGGTGCTTCCTGAGTCCGGGGCGGCACTTGCCCCCACAGCGGCCAGTCAGTGACTGTGGGGGAGAGGAGTCCCCCCACAGCTGATCCTACTGACCCATGGCACTTCCGGGCACACCACTGACACTTCCAGGTGAGCGTGATAGACTGCAGGGATTGCCTCTCCCACTCCCCAGCCGGCAGTCTCAGTGGGGGCACCAGTGCTCTCACCTGCCCATCCTACCTGGGAACGCTGGCTCTCAGGGGGTGTATGTGCATTCCCATGCACCCCCTGCATGTTGCCACTGCCCCCTTCACTCACCAGGATGTGGCACTGATATGCCAGTGCCCTGCCTCTGCCCTTGCCCCTCACAATCAACCCACAGCCCCACCACTCCCCTCTCCAGTCCCTCACTTCTGATCCACAGCCCCTGCCTGCTCCAGCTAGCTCCCTCCCAGCCACAGCTCTGTCCCAGCACGAGGACATGAGTCCAGCTGTAGCTGTACCACCCACTGCTTTGTAGCTTCAAGATGTGCCAGCCCTTGCTGTTCTGCTTCCTGCCCCACACTGTCCCTGGGAAGCCCTCAACTTGGGATCAGGGGCTGAGCTGGGCCCTTTCCTCCCAGGCCAGCCTCCCCCTACACAGGCTACTGTAGGGGGGCTCTAAGCCTGACTCTAGAGGCCTTTCCTACCCACAATACTCCCCCACCACCTGCCCCCATCTCTCTCATACACAACTGCTGCCACCTTCACCCCTCCCCACAGCTCATCACACCCCCTCCCAAGTGATTCCTGGGGTCAGGAACCACCCCAGGCTTGGACTGCATGTCCCAGCACTGGTGTGGGCATAGGGTAGGGCTGCAGTATAGCAGTTGCCCCTGCAGCCACAGCTCCTGCCAGCAGGTCCCATCCAATCCCATATAGATGGCTGGGCATGCAGGATGTGAGATTTGGAGGGGAGGGGTGTGGGGAGGTTGGGGGCTTTGTCGGTGGGTGTAGGGCTTGTGGGGGTGATATTTGGGGTTTGTGGCTGGGTATGTGGGTGAGGGATGTGTAGGGGTGGTTTGGGGATGGATTGTGGGGGACTTTGTGTGTGTAGGGGGCTGCTCAGGAGGGGTGGGTCCCATGCCCTCCCTGAAAGAGGCAGCCCCCCCTATATAGCTCAATGACAGCTCCCCCCACAGGGCACACAGACCCCCCCTCCCCCAGCATGGCCCACAGCCCCTATGCAGCAGCAGCAGCAGCCATTGGGGCACTGGGGGGGTCCTCCTGGCACAGCCCCACCCTGTGGCACAGAGTAGTATGGGGCAGTGCAGTGTGGCCTGGGCCACATTTGCACAGGCCCAGTGCTGGGTCATGCACCTTCAGGCAGAACCAGGCCACTTGGGCTGTCACCTGGAGCCCAGCACCACTCGCAGGGACTGTGTCATGCCAGCCCAGGTCCTGAGTCTATGGAACCAGCCTGGCCCAACAGCGTGTGGGACCCTTGGAGGCAGGACTTGGGCCAGCATGACATGAGGTCCCTGAGAGTGGCACCAGGCCCTGGGTGACAGCCCAAGTGGCCCGGTGCTGCCCAAAGATGCATGACCTCACGCAATGTGGCACAAGCAGCACCAGGTGCCAGGCAACCTGGGCCATGACACGCCACTCCGCACTGTGTGGGGGCTGTGCCAGAAGGGCCCCAAGTGCTCAATTGCTACTGCGGGGGGGGGGAGGGGCTGTGGGCTGTGTGGGGCGGCAGGTGGGGGACCTATCCCTCTCTGGCAGCCCCCCATCACACAGTCCCCTACACCCACACAGCCCTTGCTCCAGTTCCCCCCACCATCCCCAGTCCCTACTTACTTGGGGATGGAGTGCGGGTCCAGGTCACTGCAGCCTGCACTGCTTCTTGCTCCACCCGGGGAGGGAGTGTGCTGCAGCACTGGGGCAAGGGGAAGCCATAGAGATGCTCTGGCCAGCTGTCAGAGCATCTCTTTGGAGGATCCCAGCCTCTAGTTGCCTCAGAACATGGTTCTGGGCCATGCCCTGCCCCGTTTTTTTTTGCAGGATTTTTTTTTTTTTGATACCTCTATTTCCAGGTATCAAATTTTGAGCCCCTACTACAAATATGTAGTGCAGGGAACTAGTTTGAGATGCTGCAAGAGGCATGTCTAGGCTCATCTGGATGCACCCAAGGTGAGTGGAAAGAGCCAGTAGAGGTTCTTCATAATTTTGGCAGTAGCAGTGGGAGCAACCACTGTGCCTAGAGAAATCTGGTGTGCTTACACACAGTTCACTTCTACTCTTAACTGCTTCACTGATTGGAAAACTACTCAATAACACTGCTGAGTACAACAGGACTGGGATTTCAGAAATCCCAGAATATAAGACATGCTGTGTCTGGATGTGTGTCAAAACCATACTTTTGGAAACAGCATTTAAATGCAAAAGTGAGACACAAAAACATATCATTCAATCACTGCCTTTGCATTGTTTTTTCCCCCACCTAGCACAAATTTACTCTATCTCTCTCAGGATTTTGATTTATAAATTTTTTAAAAATTTCTTTACGGGAAAAAAAATTAAGAGATCTGCTGCTTGTTGACAAAAAGTCTACTGAATTCAAAAGATTTTTGCATACCTTGATAAATATTTTAATGCATGTTCAATATGATACCATTTCAACTTCAGCCTCAGTAATTTTCTGTGGAAATGAATCTTAATGTACTCTTTGGGTTTTTCTTTGAAAAATATTTGTTGATGGCTTCCTTGAAGTTACTTCCAGCACTTACCTGGTGGAGCTGCTCTCTGGACTGCCTGGGGCCATGTACATGTACATGCATGTGGTGCCCTGTCTCTCCACCTTCCTCCCACCCCCTCCCAGCTCCCTGCAGGCTAGAACTCTGCCAGCCTGCATGGAGCTCATTACAAAATTGCAAAATCCACATGTTTCTCTGGTAAAATGAGAAATCCACATCTCATAAAATGAGAAATCCTGGTAAAAGGTAAAATCTGTTCATTTTTCCATGGGAATCTGCTCCATTTTTCCATGGGAAATGGAAAACCCAGATTCCTGTCCTCACCAACCATAACTCAAACACCAGGTGACATGGCTGTGCTCTATTGGTCCATCAATGCTTTGCATCCAGCCTCTTTCCAGTTACAATACTTCAATCAAGTTCACAATAGCTTAGTTATTTTATGGAAAGCTCCATTTTTATAGACTTTTTGGATAGGCATTTTTAGCCTCTTTTTATAGATGTTCCATTGGCAGCTCCAGGGAAAATAGTGTCCTGGGTGAGCTTGTATTTTGGCACCCCCTCCCCACTGAAGTCAGTGGTGCTGCTGCTGCAGGCAGAGACAGGTGGGCAGAAATGTGGGACATAGTTGGTAAGGAGGCAGAGTGGCATGGTGCACCAGGCAGCTGGACAGGTCGGCACTGCTGCTGCTGTGCAGGAGCAAGGCAGGCAAACTGGAGCAAGCACCAACCTGCCTGCACATGCCTAGCCTGGCTCCTCCTAAGCAGTAGCTGGAGGTGGTGGGGCAGGCTGGGCTGAGGACTGCTCCTCCTTGCTATATGGGGAATGGCTGTGGTGGGGCAGGTGGAGAGCACTGCTGTTCACATGTGTGTGTGGCATGCATATGTGTGGCACCCCCTTGACCATGGCACCTGGGGTGGTTGCCCACATCACACATCTATTAGGCCAGTCCTAGGCAACCCTGTCTGTGGCCCATGCAGTATGTGGCCCCCAGATGTCCAGAAGTTGGACAGCCCTGGTTGAACTGTTGAAATTAAACTTAAGAGTCATTCAGAGTTATGCCCTTTGCCACTAATCGACCAATTTCGTATTTTATATGAAAGCTTTTGCCAAGTGTTCAACAGAATGATCTAAACAAGACAATGGGCAGGACATTAAGAAGAGACATTTGGAACCTGCAAGCCATGGGGCAGCCAGCAGTACAGCACAGGTAAGCAATAAGCAGGTAAGAAATAAGGGGCCCCTTGGGATTCGGAGCTGGGGGGGCAGCAAAGGCACCAGTCACAGGGCTCAAGTGCCTATATACTAATGCTAGGAGCATGGGGAACAAGCAGGATGAACTAGCACTCCTGCTTGCGGAAAACACCTATGACTTAGTAGGGCTAACAGAAACCTGGTGGGATTCATCCCACGACTGGGAGGTACATATTGAGGGTTAAAGGCTGTACAGAAAGGACAGGGTGGGGAAGAAAGGGGGAGGGGTTGCGCTCTATGTCAATGAGCAATATACATCGACCCTCATCAAGACGGAATCGAAGGATGAGGAAGTAGAAGGATTGTGGGTTAGGTTACATGGGGGGCAAGGAGAAAGGGATTTGGTGGTAGGGGTCTGCTACAGACCCCCACACCAAGGGGAAGAACTAGATTTGGGGCTCCTGAGGCAGCTCTCGGAGACCATAAAAGCTAAGGAGGCGGTAGTCATGGGGACCTAAACTACCCAGACATCTGCTGGGAGACGCAGACAGCAAAGTCCCACCGTTCATGCAGGTTTCTAACCTGTGTACAGGACCTCCACCTGACACAGGAGGTACACGGTCCCACTAGGGGGAATGCCTTACTGGATCTGGTATTGGCAATGGGGGATGACATGGTAGGGGACCTACAGATCAGTAGCCATCTGGGGGACAGTGATCACCTAATAATAGAATTCTTCATAAGACATTGAGTGGGTAAGGTAACTAGTAGGGTGAAAGTGCTAGACTTTAGGAAAGCTGATTTCAATGAACTCAGGTGATTAGTCAAGGAAGCACTGCAGAGTAGGAGTTTTGATGGGATGGGAGCCCAAGAAGGGTGGCTGTGCCTTAAGGAAACGATCCTTCGGGCACAAAGGGAGACAATCCCGATGCGAGGCAAAAGAGGGAAAGGGGCCAGGAGGCTTCCTTGGCTGACCAGAGAAATCCAGGGCAGCCTACGGGCCAAAAGGGGAGCACATAAAAAGTGGAAACAGGGTGAGATCACTAAAGAGGAGTATACCTCCTCTGCTCGCGCTTGTAGGGAGGCAGTTAGACGGGCCAAAGCTACCATGGAGCTGAGGATGGCATCCCAAGTAAAGGATAACAAAAAATTGTTTTTTAGATATATTGGGAGTAAAAGGAAGGCCAAGGGAGGAATAGGACCCCTACTAAATGGGCAGAAGCAATTGGTGATGGACAGAGGGGACAAGGCTGAACTCCTCAATGAGTTCTTTGCCTCAGTGTTCATAAGTGAGGGGCGCGACAACTCTCTCACTGGGGTTGTAGAGAGGCAGCAGCAGGGTGCCCGACTACCATGCATAGACCCTGAGGTGGTGCAGAATCACTTGGAAGAACTGGATGCCTTTAAGTCGGCAGGCCCGGATGAGCTCCATCCGAGGGTGCTGAAGGCACTGGCCGACGTCATTGCACAGCCACTGGCAGGAATATTTGAACGCTCGTGGTGCATGGGCCAAGTCCCGGAGGACTGGAAAAGGGGCAATGTGGTCCCCATTTTCAAAAAGGGGAGGAAGGAGGACCCGGGCAACTATAGGCCAGTCAGTCTCACCTGTTGTCAGTTTAAAAGTACACAGTACCTTACTCATATAAATCAGGTATGGAACTATCTGGAAAAGTTAAAAGGTACAAACCAAGCATTCTGGATGATATGTATTCCTACAAAAATCAAGGGATTTGTAAAATAAGTGTCATGATTCAGAACTATGCTGTGAAAGTTAAATGTATTAAAGTAAATGTTAATTTATGTAAATATATAAATGTATTAAATGGAATGTACATAACTAATTATTTTGTAATTAAAGGAAGATAGAAAAGTGGGTCCTAGCAATTACTACTTGATAAGCCTAGCTTTTAATTTTAGTAAAATAATTACACCAACATTGAAAAAAAAAGTACTGTTCCATTTCTGCTACACAGCAACAAAATGATGAGAAATATGAAATATGAGTTTAGAAAGATTAGCTGTTATTACTTTGTTTGTTAATAATGGTCCATAAAACATTCATGCTTGAGTAATGGTCAAATTTTGAACCCAAAATTTAGATCCAAATTTTGAAAATAACTCTTAAGTAGCCTCACTGAAAGCAGAGCAAAAAAATTTATTGGCACAGGGAAAATTGACCTGTGCCATACAAAACATCTGGATTAATAGACTGCAAGACAGGCAGTATTTT
This sequence comes from Alligator mississippiensis, assembly GCF_030867095.1. Classification (NCBI taxonomy): domain Eukaryota; kingdom Metazoa; phylum Chordata; order Crocodylia; family Alligatoridae; genus Alligator; species Alligator mississippiensis. The sequence goes on from NC_081829.1 coordinate 68,036,510, forward strand.
ATCTACTGATCTAGGTTTCTTTATGGCCTCCACTTAGACTCTCTTACGGTACTAGGTGTGGCCCAAAACCTCAGCAAGGTATAGAATGCAGTTAGTTCAGTATGTCTCTGGTAATAGTAGCATTACTGACACGCACAACAGGCAGGCAAAACTACTATTGCCACATTAGAGGCAGTTGAGACTTCACTGTAGGTCATCTCCAGTGAATAAGAGAGACGCTTGTTTCTGTGTACCATGATGTATACTTACCATTTGCATTGCTCTCATCCTGGTATTTATCCCAGCTCTGAGCAGTTCTGCATGATTTGGTGAGTCGTGTCTGTGATCTCTCCTATGTATTCGTGGGAGGGGAGCTGTTAGCAGTGTCTAGAAAATACTTTGAAATTTGGGATTACTGGATCAAAATAGCAGTTCTCATACTTAATAAGAGCAACAGGTAGAAATAATTCACTTTATGTAGGAAAAGTTGAATTATTTGTGAGAACCTACAAAAAATAGCCCATTTTAATTATGCATCTTTGCTTTCAGTAACACAAAATTGTCCTCAAAAGTGTTTTTTGGGGTTTGGGGGTTTTTTTTAGGAAATAGGTGATGTATTGTTACATTCAGTGCAGCTGCATTTCTATTTCATTGCCATGGCAGTAACTATGGTAACATTTGAAATGATGGTCACATAAACCAGATGCTACATAATTACATTTCCATATGAACTGAAATAAAGATTTGTGCCAAGCCCTTTCACTATGTGCTTGTTACACACCCAAGGAGTCTCTTGTATAGGCTCTTGTAATGTTATTACTAGAAAAAATTCCAAAGAGAGAAAACCAATAGGTAGATTAGTTTATTAATCTCCTTATTTATTCATGTAGTCCAAGAGACAGGGCCATAGGACTTGCAGGTTCTTATGAAATCTCACTGGATTCTAAAATGTTAAAATACTGTGTGAGCTGGTCCAAACCAAACACACTTAAGACCTGTATGCCTCCATCATGATTTTTTTTGTTCCACTCTTTCAGCCATCATGGGCACAGACAGCTTTGGCAGTACATTAAGCGTTAATGGCAGAAAGTAAGTGGTGCATTGTTACCTTGATTGTTAATGAGAATATTAATAGAATGATATATGAGCCCTTTCCCATATAACTTTAGAACTCTACTAAAGAGAATGGGAAATCATTGGAATGCCACATGGATTGGAAGTTCTGTTAGTAGATCCCATTAGTGCATGTGAGGCTTTACAATAAAGCTCAACTTTCCTTTTTCTTTTTTTTTAGCCCAGTTTCATGGTAAGTAAATACAGCTGGATATGCCATAAATAATGTATTCAAATAGCAATATGAAATTATACTCTCCAAAATAAAGTTAACTTTAATCTTTTTTCTCATACCATTTTTATGACCTGAATGGAAGCATGATGCCTCATTTCCTCTTACTGTTCTCAGTTTAATTCTGGCAATGAAACACCAGAATGAATAACGCAGTTAATATACATTAGTATACATTAATATATATCTTATTTCAAAGTAGGTAATCCCTATACATTTCTAGAGATTATGTATTCCACCATCTAGTATTCTATATTCACAGAAGCATTTTCAAAAATTAGGTTATAGCAGCCACATCCACACAAGATGTTGACTGCGCAGTTGTTTAGTACTTTCATACCCAAGTACTAAATGACTGCACATCCCTGCATGGCTTCTTGGTGATGCTGACTGTTCAGTAGCTGCAAAGCTGTGCAGTAGTAATGAACTAGTACACAGTAAGCATCTTGTGTAGATGCAGCCAGGTATGCTTAAACATGGGGCGCGGGGGTCGGGGAATGGAGTTAAATCACACTATCACACTGAGTTTCTATATTGTAGTGGAAGAACTTGTATATATCTGCCTCCTGAAGGAATGACAGCTTTGGCTCTAAATTAAAATGTCTTTTAATTGAATTTATAAATCAACATAAATTGGAAAACTAAATTCAGAATTGAGCTGATCAGGTGCAACTCAGAAAATAACAATCCGAACAGAGGCATGTTTGGATGCTGATATTTTACGTGGAAAGTTTGTGCCTATTGCTTTACCTCTAGGATATTTTAATTGCTCAAGGCCCTTTGCTACACTTTTCATGAGATCTTAAGGAGCCAGTTAAAGAAACTTATGCTTTAGGACATGGAAATGATCATTCTTGTCTCAGTTAACCAGGATAAGTTCAAGGACAGCTGCTTCCCCCACAACATAGAAGAGACATTGGTAGGAAAAGAGTTGTTTGCCAACTTCCCCAACATCTTGGAAAATCAGATTAAAGTGTTTGCCCTGCTTCCAGCCTAGAGTAGTAAAAACCAGAAAACCCAACCCAAGCAGGAACACCTGCTTGGAGAAATAGGGTTGTTTGCTTATGAAGATTTATATATGTGAGAGGTTTTCCTGTTATTCTGCAAGCAGCTTTGTGAGGATGAAAAGGCACCTGGGAGAAGTTTTCTCAACATCACAGTCTGCTTTTATAGCATAGGATTTTTCTCAAATGTATAAACTAGTTTAATCACTTTCAAATAAGTGGGTTGACATGCAAGCACTTTCTCTAAAACCACTTATGTGACTTACGCACAAAAGGAGCATATTTATAGTTTTTTGGTTTTTTTTTTGGTGCTGCTTTTCTATGGAGGTGACAAATTACTACCTTTATATCAATGAAGTTGCAGAGAGAGTTTCAGTAAGAATAGATTTGTAATTTAAATGTAATTTAGGAGCATTAGGGTACAAATACCCCAGGCTTCTGTCTAGCTTCAAAATTATCGCAAAAGCATTTTAGCTTCTCCATGAGGGCTTTTTCTTTGGATTAAAAAAAATCTCAGCATATGTATATTTTAGATACCAAGTTTTCATTTTCCTCCCCACAGGCATTGATACTGAGAAGTTTTTCAGGAAACTTGAAGGTAAACTTTTCACACTTTCAGCTAAAATTATAAGGATTCAGCATACGCTAGGAAAAATGTCCTTATCATATGTCTGAAATAATTGCAGTCTCTGTTGTCTACCATACCTGCTGCTGTAGCTGTTGGCATGCCTGTATTTCTACTGTAGTTGGGAAATGGAAGAGTTTGTTTCAATCTGTATAGATCAAAATGCCTTTTCCTTTTCTCAGTCACAGGCAACACCCCTACCTTTGACTACTTGGAAACAGTTGCAGCCCATGGCAATAATGAAAATGTTTTTACGGTTTTCCAGTTCCAAACACCCATTTCTATTTTTTTTAAATCACAAAGCCCAACACCTGTATATGACTGGAAGAACTTTCTTTGTGCATTAAGCCATTAAGTAAACATAATATAAACACTGGATATTCTGGGTTACTTGTGAAAGTCATATCCTTTACAATCTTACTATTATTATGTTGTATTCTATTAGCATCTACAGACACTAGGAAAGTGCCTAGTATACTGTGGAGACATATTCTATGTCCAAGGAAATCGTAGTCAAAACCTTGATGTGTGTGTTTCTTAAAGGGTAGAAAATGACTAAAATACATTATTATAATGTGAATAGCTGTAACTTGTACCTTAAACACTTTAAACAATTCTTCAAATCACTTTCGCCATTAGTAGTGGTGCACTTTTTCATAATTTCTGAAGAAGTTTAGTGTTTTAACACATGAATTTAAGGCAGGCATTCTATGTTTATAGGACATCGTGGAAGAAAAGGTAAGGGCAGCTGTGGGCTGTGGGAAATCCCTTTTCCCTAACAGAGTTATACCCTACTTCCTTTTAAATTTGCTAGTTTATCTCTCTGGTCATATTTATTATAGTAACCACCAGCTATTCCTTAATATGAAAGAAAATAATATGTTACTTCTAAGAAAATATCATGAGAAATGTCAGATACAGAAAAAGAATAGTTAGTGCGTGAGGGGCTGGAAAGAGAATTAAAGAGCAAAACAGCTTGAATGTTTCTCCCTAGAGAGCAACCCTCCTCTTATATCCATTACTGTTATGATCATAGGGAATTTTCTACATTTATGATGAAAGATATGCTAATGGATGTAATTTAAAATTGACCTCAAAATTGATAACATACTTTTCAGCCTCCTCAGAGAGTCAGACAATTACATTGTTTGGCCACATGAGTTTTTAATCTCCTTCCTTGATAAAAGATGTGAAAGAGTCAAAAGTGAAAATTGAATGTTTATAGGGATGTTGTATGTAACACTCTCTGTAGGATGTGAAGAAAAAGAGTAGAGTAAACTAAAAAAGTAGCTTCTCATCTAGAGGTATAATAATGATAACTTTCTTCATGTCATTGAACTATTTTCAAATAGACTGTCAGCATTACAAATATATATAACCTTTCTGAGTCATACACATGAAGAGATGTATAAGCTGTTTAGAACCTGTAGCAAAACACTACTTACTCTCCATATAACATTAATTTCAGTTTTTGTGTTCATACCCTTCAGATATTCTTTACTATGTGCCTGGCAGAAAAACTTCTGAAATCACAGTCTGAATGGCACAACCAGATGAATGCATATTATAAAACAAGAGAGATGTACTTTATATGGCTACAAGGTAGGGGCCATATTCTGTGACTTCAGCATGTACAGATATTAATAGGCTTGGGGCTGCAGTACATTAAAAGTTAAACTGTGTTTTTCCAAATTCCATACTTGGAAAGCAAGGGTGAAAAAGTTCTTTGTACACAAGCACAAGAAAATCACTGAAGAAAACAAGTTTTCCTGTGGCTGTAGTTGGACTTAAAGGTCAGCTGAAATATACAGATAGAGAACATGGATTTGCAGAGTGAAAACTGTTTATATTCTACACATGTTTTATTATACAATATGGCTCTGATTTCTGGAGTGCCACTAGGGTAAGTTGCACAAGAATCCTACACCCTGCCCTGCTCTCTCTTGTCCCTGGCTTTGTTTGTTTTTTAATTTAGAAGACAACAATGGAATCTTCCATTTGATATAGATGATACAATATAAGCATTTTGCTTTAAAAAGCCACAAATATTTCTAGTCATGATAAAAGATATGCAAGGCACATAACAGAGTTCTGCGAAGGTAAAGATTACTTACTAGTTAAAGCATACTGGTCCTGAAAGCTAAATATTTATATTTTCCTCTTTACAAAACTCCTTAAAATAAGTCTGTGGCCCAATTAAGCATGTTATTTGATTAGCAAGTGTGTGTGAGGGCTAAGCCAGCCTTTTTTAGCTTAACACTGCAGTACACCTCTTTCACAAAATTTAGGTGAAAGAGGCAGTCAAGATCAATCTCTCAAGTTTATGATGCTGGTGGGCCAATAGATCTGTAGTGTTCTTGAGCTTTAGGGTCACTTTTACAACACAGCTAAAGCCATGCCTCTTCATGTGAGAATAAGTAGACTGTTGAAGAAGTTGCACTACATGATGAAGAGTTGCAAAACCCAATGAAAAGCTCAGAATAATTAAAGAGAAATATTAAATAAGAGTTGTTTGCTCTTCCAACCTTGATGCCTACAGCACTGTCTTCACTATAATCGTCTTTTTGTTGAGTTATTCATAGATTCATAGATTCATAGATGCTAGGGTCGGAAGGGACCTCAATAGATCATCGAGTCCGACCCCCTGCATAGGCAGGAAAGAGTGCTGGGTCTAGATGACCCCAGCTAGATGCTTATCTAACCTCCTCTTGAAGACCCCCAGGGTAGGGGAGAGCACCACCTCCCTTGGGAGCCCGTTCCAGACCTTGGCCACTCGAACTGTGAAGAAGTTCTTCCTAATGTCCAGTCTAAATCTGCTCTCTGCTAGCTTGTGGCCATTATTTCTTGTAACCCCCGGGGGCACCTTGGTGAATAAATCCTCACCAATTCCCTTCTGTGCCCCCGTGATGAACTTATAGGCAGCCACAAGGTCGCCTCTCAACCTTCTCTTGCGGAGGCTGAAAAGGTCCAGTTTCTCTAGTCTCTCCTCATAGGGCTTGGTCTGCAGGCCCTTAACCATACGAGTGGCCCTTCTCTGGACCCTCTCCAGGTTATCCGCATCCCTCTTGAATTGCGGCGCCCAGAATTGCAAGCAGTACTCCAACTGCGGTCTGACCAGTGCCCAATAGAGGGGACGTATCACTTCCTTGGATCTATTCGTCATGCATCTGCTGATGCACGATAAAGTGCCATTAGCTTTTCTGATGGCTTCGTCACATTGCCGACTCATGTTCATCTTGGAGTCCGCTAGGACTCCAAGATCCCTTTCCACTTCCGTGCCACCCAGCAGGTCATTTCCTAGGCTGTAAGTGTGCTGGACATTTTTCCTCCCTAGGTGCAGCACTTTGCATTTCTCCTTGTTGATCTGCATTCTGTTGTTTTCTGCCCACTTGTCCAACCTGTCCAGGTCTGCTTGCAGCTGTTCCCTGCCCTCCGGCATGTCCACTTCTCCCCATAGCTTTGTGTCATCTGCAAACTTGGACAGAGTACATTTCACTCCCTCGTCCAAGTCGCTGATGAAGACATTAAAGAGTATCGGTCCAAGGACCGAGCCCTGCGGGACCCCACTGCCCACACCCTTCCAGGTCGAAGCCGACCCATCCACCACAACTCTCTGGGTGCGACCCTCCAGCCAATTTGCCACCCACCGGACTGTGTAGTCATCCAAGTCACAGCCTCTTAACTTGTTTACCAGTATGGGGTGGGATACCGTATCGAAGGCCTTCCTGAAGTCTAAATATACGACATCCACCTCTCCTCCTGTGTCCAGGCGTTTCGTAACCTGGTCATAAAAAGGTTATTGTTTTAGTTCTGCATACCTGTCCAGATTGTTCTGTTCCCTGTGGCCTTCCTACGTGCTGCTTTTAAGCTTTACATCAGTAGTCAACATTTCCTGAAGCATCTAGAGTGCCAGAACATGACTTGGACAAATACATTATTTGGTTGTGCATGGACTTCACGTGGTTGGACTGGATTGTGAACTAAGTTTTGTTTTTCTTTTTCTTAATTACAGTTTCACTTTCTGAAGATCTTTTTCTGGCAAAAGTACAGCTTTGTTCAGTTTGTATTCATTTACTTTATAAGCCAATTAACTTAAACCACAAAAATGCAGCCTTTGAGTGAAATGAGTGTATCCACATGGGTGAATTAGTAAAGAAAGCTGTTCCACTTTAAATTCTCACTGGCTTTCTTATGCTAACTTCTCCATTAATTTTTCTGTTACATGGTGGTTTGCTTGCTGTTTGAAGTCTGCTTGAGGACTGTGTGTTGTGATGGGGAGAGAGGTCTTTCAACCGAGAGTGCAAGGGGGACTTCTGGCATTTGATCACTGTCAACACACAGTTTATTGTTGAGGGAACAAAGCAGACACAGGCATAAGATTGAAAAGTCTAGTGGTCAGCACCCAGAGAGCAGGAAACCAGAAGTTTAGGGAGTATTTAAGAGTAGTTTGGGGAATTTTCTCTTTTTTTTTCCTTTTTTTCTTTAAAGATGGAAAGAGAGGAAATATGGGAAGAGCAGGATTACTTCGGAGGCTTCACAGACAAGTGAAAATGTATAGACACTTCTTGAACAAGAAGGATGAGGAAGGTAATCCAGAGAAGAATACAACTTAGAAATGTTGTAAGTGTGAAATGTTGTAACTCGAAACATTGTAAGTTGAAGACTGCCTGTACAGCCTGTCCTACAAGAAGAAAAAAGGAAACAATGGAGCTAAGAAGGGCTAGGAAAATGAGGATGATACACAGGACATGGATAGGCGTAGAACAGAAGAAAGGGTGATACACCACAGATGCAAGAACAGAAGGCAGAGGACCAGAGATTCCCAGTGGGAATGTCTCTACATACACTTGAATACGCAGTAGCCTATTTTACTGAGCATTAGTGTGTCATGGCAAAACCTGTGCTAATACACTAATGTGCAGTAAAATTAAGCTACTTCGCATTAGACAACACTTTAAAAGTGTGTACTTTCACTACTGCACATTAGGAAAGCCTAATGTGCATTTAATTAGTACCATTAGAAGTACTAAAATGTAATGCACGGTAGCAAAAACACATTCATGAATGTGTAGACACACCTAGTGACATCCAGAAGAGGTAAGTTTAGGTGATTGATTATTATGAATAGTAATCAAGAGCACCAGAGTGGCTCTGGACACAAAGTTAAGGATATGGTGTATGGACTAGAGACTGAAATATTATCCTGATGGAAGTACAGAAAAAAACACTGTGGTTATCCATTGTGTTAGGTCAAATCATACTGCCAAAATCCCCATAGTAATGAACAGGGATCCTGGTTTTCTCTGTTTAAAAATCACACATCCTTTGATTGGAAAAAAAACAAAAAACCCAACAAATATTCTGATTTAAAAAACCCCAAATCCCAGTTTTTCCATGATTAAAATGAAACACCACTAATATATATATGTATCAATTGAACACAATGCTTTATTGATATATTTACAATTTTAAACCAATTTGGAAGCTCACCAGTGCCTCAATCATTATAATAAAATCAACTCTAAAAAATTATATTTTGGCATCTGGGGGTTTTGGGGGGGGGTTTGTAATCACAAAAAGTCAGAACTTTTGCGTCTGCTGCTTTGTGGCACTGAGCAGCCCTGATATACCAGTGCTCTACCCAGGGAGGAAGTGGGAAGGCCTGTCGCACCCTCCACCCTAGTCCGGGGCTTCCACACTGCACCAGGCAGCCTGGCCACCCTCTCCCCCCTGGCAGTGTGTCATGGCCCAGCTATGCAGCTACCCACTGCCCCCAAAGGGCACCCTCTCTCTGTCCCCTGCTGTACAGGCAGGCACCTCCTCCCCCACCTCCATGTCTTGCCACAGACTCATGCCCAGACACCTTCCCCCAGCACCGGCAGGTGCACACACAGCCTTTCAGACAGTCACCAAGACCCTGGACCTCCAATCCAACCCCCCACAGACTTACCTGTATCCAGCTGCCAAGGCTTCTCCTACCACCGTGCCTGGCTATATGCCAGCTACATGCATTCACAGGTTCACATGGCAACCCCTGCTTCCAATCACCCTCCCCACAATCCCCACTGCCCCAAGCAGCTCCTTGGGGGCTGGAAGGCTGCCAGCCTGCAAGGGGAAACCTGGTTTCCCATTGTTTTCTCCATTAAAAAGGAAAATCCACATTTTTCTGTTTTCTTCAAAGGAGAAAAATCCATATTTTTTGCAGCAAATGGAAAACCCAGCTCCCTGGTAATAAATAAAGGACAGTAGGCTATTGCCAAAGAATGTGTGGTTCATGTGATCTTCAGTGGCATTTTGGGGGTCTGTAAAAAAAAAAATAATAAAAAAGATGGGGGTGAACGCATAAGGAAATGATAATAAGAAAGATGGCTTGGGGACTAGAAAACTATGAGGAAGGTTTGGGATTTGGGATAATTGAGAACTATTCATGGAATAGTTCCTTGACAAACAGACTCCACCAGACTATCTGGAGATCAATAAGAAGAGCTTTAAACTAAAAATGTGGGAGAGACTTGTGTAATTTACTTTTCTGGTTTTAATATGCAGCAGGTGAAGAATCAGGTAAATAAAAACATAATGTATAAAGGAACATCAGAAGTTAGGATGATGGACATTAAAAAAGGAAAAAAGTTTAGTATTGATGAGAATAGTAGTCAGACAGGCAATACAGTTAGTGAAAGGACTGTAAGTATTCCAGTTTGGAACTGGAAAAAAATTAAGTTAGAGAGAAACAACTGAGATGTATACGAATGCAAGGAGCCTAGATAACAAGATGGAGAGATGGTGGAAGACATGAAACTGGATATTAAAGGAGCAGAAACCTGTTAGCATCACAATCATAACTGGCACAGATACTGAGGGGTAATTGCTGTTCAGGAAACAAATTTTATTAAAGATAGAATACTGTACATCTATATACATGAAATTGTACATCAATTATTGATATAGTCATAAGCAGGGATGCTGATTTCCTCTGTTAAAAATTGAAAATTCTCTAGTATAAGAAAATCCAGGATTCTCTGATTTAAAACCCCCAAATCCATGATTAAATACTACTATATATATATATATATATATATATATATATATATAGTGTGTGTGTATATATATATATATATATATATATATATATATATATATATATATAGTGTGTGTGTATATATATATATATATATATATATATATATATATATATATATAGGTATCAGTGGAACACAATGTTTTATTGATATACATACAATTTTAAAGCAATTTGGAAGCCTACCAGTGCCTCTATTCATAGTTTCATAGTAGCTAGGGTCAGGAGGGACCTGAACAGATCATCTAGCCTGACCCCCTGCCACAGGCAGGAATGAATGCTGGGTTCACAAGACCCCAGACAGGTGATCATCCAACCTCCTCTTGAATTTGCCCAAGGTAAGGTTGAGGACCACTTCCCAGGGAAGTTGGTTCCAGATTTTGGCCACCCTAACCGTAAAATATTGCCTTCTGATCTCTAACCTAAACCTATTCTCCATCAGCTTATTACCATTGTTCCTCGTCACCCCAGGTGGTGCTGAGGAGAAAAGGGCTCTACCTATTTGCTGTTGATCTCCTCTGATGAGTTTGTAGGCAGCCACCAGGTCCCCCCTCAGCCTCCTCTTGCTGAGGCTGAACAGATTCAGGTCCTTCAATCTCTCCTCGTAGGGCCTGTCCTGCTGCCCTCTCACCAAGCAGGTGGCCCTCCTCTGAACCCTCTCCAGGCTGGCCACATCCCTTTTGAAGTGCGGTGCCCAGTACTGGACACAGTACTCCAACTGCAGCCTGACCAAAGTCGCATAGAGGGGGAGTATCACTTCTCTGGACTGGCTTGAGATGCACCTTTGGATGCATGACGAGGTATGGCTGGCCTTGCTGGCTGCGGTCTGGCATTGGAGGCTCATGTTCATCTTGGAGTCAATAATGACTCCAAGATCCCTTTCCACCTCTGTGCTTTCAAGAGGGGAATTCCCCAGCCTGTATGTATGCTGTGGATCCCTTCTCCCAAGGTGCAACACCCTGCATTTGTCTACATTGAACCCCATCATATTCTCATCTGCCCACTTCTGTAGTCTGTCTAAATCTAGTTGCAGCCTCTCTCTCCCTTCAAGTGTGTCCACCTTGCCCCACATCTGTGTCATCAGCAAACTTGGACAGCGTGCTTTCCACCCCCTCGTCCAAGTTGCTGATGATGTTAAACAGTGCGTGCCTGAGGACCAAGCCCTGGGGTACCCCACTGCTCACATCTCGCCAGGTTGAGTACAACCCATCCACCACTACTCTCTGGGTGCGCCCCATCAGCCAATTTTTTACCCATCCAACTGTGTAGGCATCAATGCCGCAGTCACTTAATTTATTGATGAGGATGTGATGAGAGACAGTGTCAAAGGCCTTCTTAAAGTCTAGAAAGACTTAAAATAAAATAAATTAGAAATACCTATATATTCTGGCATTTGATTTTTTTTCATCATAGAAAATCAAAGCTTCCCCTGTCCCCTTTGCTCACCAGGACATGGGTCCACCTGCGGCTGTCCCCACTGCTGCTTTGTGGCACTGAGCACCTCTGACACACCAGTGCCCTATCCCTGTCCATACCATTGTCCCTCACTCCCAAGCCTTAGCCCCACCAGCCCTGCCAACACCCCTCACTCCCAACCCCAGGGGGTGGCTGTGTGGGAATAGGGTTGGGAGGGGCAGGGGCAGTGTGGAGCTTTCTGGAACTTGGTCCTTGCCCCAATGGTTCACATCTCATCCTTACCAGAGCTTGGCCCCTGATGGCCCAGACTGGCTCCACACCATTGCACCCCCCCCCCAGGGGTGTAGGGTCAGTTCAGGCTTGCCATAGCTTGGCCTCCAGCCCCATTGGTGCAGGGACAGTTCTCAAGCCCTGGCCTTCCAATGCTCCCCTCCTTCACTCCCAAAAATTTACCTGAATGCAGCTTCTATCACCACCTGACCTGGCTTTATTGACAACCCTACACAGCCATTGATGTACACACATACCCTGCCTCACAGCCCTGGATTTTTTTCCCTTTACCTCCCTGCTCCCTTCCTCTCTTTCTATAAATAAAATTGATGAACACTAAATCTAGCAGGATAAGTGCCCCCCCCCCCCCAGCTCCCCAACATGTTTCCAATGCCCAGCAGGATGCACAGTGCCAACAGCAGCAGCTCCCACAGGGAGTGCATCCTGCCATGCCCCATGCCTGCCAGTTTCTACTGCAGCCTTTCTGCTCCCACGCACCCATGCTGCTGCCACCCTGAGCCCCAAGGTCTGAGCCCTGTGCCCATCCCAGAGGAGGAGGAGAACCCAGATCTGCCTCTGATCATCTTCCCACTGCTCTCCTCAGCCCCAAGCAGCTCATTGCCAGCTGGAACTCTGCCAGCCTGCAAGGAGAAACCCACAGTTTCCCATTTCAAAGAGGAAAATCCTTATTTTTAAGGCAGGTGGGATTACCCTTTATAGACTAACTCATGCAGAGAATCATGAGCTTTCATAAGCTACAACCTACTTCTTCAGATGCTATGACATAGCAGCATGAGCTATCATATGAGACAGGCTATGAGAGCCATGAGCTTTCATAGGCTACAGCCTACTTCCTTGGATGCTATGTCATTGTCTGTGTCTGAGGGGTGGTTGGTCCTCTTTACCCTGCATCTACCCATGACTATAAGGAATTATGTCAGTATGGGAGACTTTAATTTTGCAGATAGCAGAACAAATGCTAATCATAATGGCAGAACAAAATTTTCTTGAAGTGGGTGACTTGATGTGGGTGACAAATTTCTTCATCAGATAATCATGGAACCTAGTAAAGATCATTGTGTTATAGATTTGGTTTTGGTGAGTAGTGAGAACACTGCAGAAGAGCTGGTCCTAGTAAAATACTGTGGACTGAATGATTTTGAGTCAGACAAAAATGGGGAAAATTTTAAACACTTTTTAAAAGTGCTATAATGTTTCTTTGAGCCCTTTTCTGAACAAAATGTTTTGACTTTTAATTTCAAGATGAAAATTTCTCATTTGACATTTACCTAAATTATAAAGAAAGAAAAATGTTTTTGAGCTGAACAAAACAAACATCTTTCATTTTTTCATTTCCTCAGAACAATTTATGAACCAAACCAATCTTTCTTTCTGAGAAGAATGGCTGCTGGATTGAAACATCATTATTTGTCCAACTGTAGTTGGAAATAACAGAGGAGGAGAAAGACCTGGGTTTATTATTTTACCATCGAGACCTATGAGTCTCCAGTGTGATACCAGTATGAAAAAAGGGAATGCAATCTTATGAGTTATTAAATGAGGTATTTCCAAAAGATGTAAGTAGTATTACTTCTATTGTGTAAAGTGGTTTGTGACTGTTTTGGTCATCCATTTTTAAGAAGCATTAATTCAAGTAGTAATAAATATGAAGGGGGGCAGCAACAATGATCAAGGGAATGAACCAGCCTGATATATAAGAAGATTTTAGAGGACGTTGGCTTCTTTAGTCTAGCAAAACACAGGCTGAGAAGGCTTATGTTTACTCTCTTTAAATACATCCAGTAGCAGGGTTTGGAATAAACACCAGAAAGAGAGAAAAGCTATTTGAAGTAGACTATGCTGACAGGAAAAAAATGGGCTTAAATCAGCCATGAATAAATTTACTCTGGAATTTAAAATGTTGCCAACCATCAGAGGAAAGAGATTCTTGAGTCTTCAATATCAGTAAAAAATTCAAGAAGATTAACCAATTTTGAGATGGAAATTGGGTGCCTGTAGTGGCAAGGGAATAGACTTAGTGATCTAAGAAGCCCCTTCCAGACATCTCTTTCTAATTTTTCTGTGTGGAAAGATTATACGTGCTAATTATGATGGGATAATTAATCTGGGGTACCTCGATTTTTGTGTGCCTGATTTGGAAACAGCTTAAAAGCCTTGATTAAGAATGTTATCTAACTACATACTATCTTTAAGTCTGGACCCTCTAACGTGTGTCAAACTGGGTAAATCATTAGTCATTTTTTTAAAAATGTAGACCAATCGGTGTAAGCTTTAATATTGCACCTGTCATGGGTTTCTGCAGATTGTCTATTGCTATAGGCACCTTCAGGTACACCAACACGGGCATATGGGTTTGAATAGTGGTCTCTTCTTTTCCTTCCTTGGGTTTTGGATTTCCATATTCCAAGTGAGTTTTTCAGCCAATATGTAGTTATCTGTTCTTGGAGGGTTGTCTCTCTCTGAGGATGCCTGCACAAGCAAGTTACTGAGAGGTAAGATAGATGTGGGCGCGATACAGGGTAGGGCTGAGGGGCCCAACGGTGCAAGTGCAGTTGATCTAGTCATGCTGTAGAGTTGCCAAATTCTCATCTGCCATGACTTGATGTTGGATGGTAGTTTACATGGGAGGTGTTCCGTTCCACTACAGCTTGTCTTTCATGTGCTGGGATTGGGCCTTCTTCTGGGGCTCCTACCTCTCCTATACCCCAACCATGAGCCACCCTGATATTACAGTGTCGATCTCATCCTTAGGTCTCACCAGGCGACTTTTGTTCTTTTCTTCAGATTTCTAGGCTCATGGTCTACTTGAGCCAGTCTTCCCTGTATGATGGCCACCTGTGCCCAAACAGCCGTCTGTTGGAGCATCGTAAATGTAAAGGAAATTAAAGCAGAACACAGGACAATTAACTTGAACTAAGGTAAGTTTCCCTAGTGTTTGGGCTCGGCAGCTTACAGACAGAGACCCTCCGCTGCCATCCAGTGAGGCTCAGAGGGTGCTGGAGGCTCTCCTCTCCTCACTGGTCTGGTCTACTCTGGACCACAAGGATAACAAAAGAAAAACCCCTGGCTGGGATTGTCTCCCTTTGATATGGAAGCCCCAGCCTTAGGTGCTTCTGTGCTGGCCTGGCGTCTCCCAGTCAGGTCCAAGCACCTCTGGATGGGGGCCTTCCCTTGGCCCTAACTGGCCATGGGCCTGGAGATGAGAACATGGCATTTTGCCTGCATCTCTCCCCTTACCTGTGGCCCATCTCCAGTTCCTCCCTCCTTAATCCCAGAGTCAGGGTCCAGCCTAGTTGGTGGCCCTCTGACAAGCCCCGGCATCCCCAAAGGAAAACCAAATACAGAAGAGAAAAAAAAGAAACAGGACCTTCCTGGACTCCGCCACCTCTCCAGCATCCACCTTATCCCCCGAAGAAGCTTCCCACCAGCTTCTGCAACTTTCCTTGTGGCAGGCTCAAAACTGGCACCTCTGAGCAAGGCTTCCTGCTGGCTCCCAGTGCTTTTCTTATGGTGGACTCAAAGCTGGCATCTCCTGGCATCCCAGAACCCTTACAAGCTCCTACGCTGGCCAGCAGCCAGCTTCTCATCCTCCGGAGTCTCTTCTCCAGCTCCTCCTCTCCTGCATCTGGGATCTTTTCTCCAGCCTATCCCCTCTCTCTCCCAGTCCCTGTGGTAAGCCAGAAATATCTGCACAGCTGCAGGGACATCTGATCTGAACCAAACATCTGCTGATAAAACATGGTTCCCACGGTGTCCTTTTGCTCTCCGGGCGTTGCTGGTTCCAGCATGGCAGATGGATCTCCGGCTGTTGCAGGTAGGAAAAGGTTATTTCTCTCTCCTTTACAATAGGATATCAGTTTACAACATAGTTGGTAATACAACCAATCTTCATGTGTGTCTGCAGTAAGTTCACTCTGCAGTAAGTGTAAGGTAGTCTGCTCCTCAATGAAAGTGTGTACACATGACAGGGCATCCATATGAGCAGTTACTCTGGGGTGGCTAACACAATGTAAAGTTCACGCTCCTGACTTTCCTGTCAGTAACTTGCTCATACAGTCATTCTTCTCTTTCTCTTATCATTTCCCTTTTTGATCAGAAATTCTATCTTGGACCTGAGAGGGCTTTTCCTGTCAAAACTGGTATTTCCATTGTCACAGTTTTTTGTTTTTTGACTAATCAGTATTTTTTTCAACCAGTGCTTTGTAACTGTTTCTATTTGTGAATGCAAAGGCTGCCATCTTTGAATCTGCTAATCACCTCCTAATCCAGAGGTGGGCAAAATATGGCCCGCAGGCCTGATCCAGCCTGCCAAGGGATTTTGTGTGGTCCATGTCAGATCCCTTGGTCCCATCTAACCCAGGCACAGGGGACAGGCTGGACTGCATATGGCTGGTTCTGCCACACCTGGGTATGAAGCAGGGCTGGGGTGGTGCAGCGGCTGGATCTGTTTCCTGGCAGCCCCAGTGGTGGTGGCTCCTTCTGGATGCCACCACCGCTGGACCTAGCCCTGCTGCCCAGGTTCCTTAGTAAGTCTGGCCCTGCATGTGCCCTGTCCATGCAGGACCTGCATGGACAGGGCACATGGTTGGACAGATAGGATGGGGCTGCAGGTGGGTGGGGAGCAGGATGGGCAGACAGGCTGTGGCTGGGGTTGTGTGGTAGTGATAGTGTGGAGCCAGAGCTCCACAATCCTAGCTCTGGCTCCACTCATCCTGCTCCCAGTTGCCACTCCCTACCCACCTGCAGCCCCATCCCAGCCAAGCCCAGAGAAGAACAGTGATCCACTGCTCACATGCACCTACAATGGGTGCCAGTTCTGCAGGCAGGGGTATGTGGAGAGCAAGTTGTGGCTCTTCTCTGAGCCCTGGCACCATGCTGTCACTGCCCTGTGATCCTGGGGTCTCCATGGAGACCAAATGGGACCTGCACAGGCAGGGCTCATGGCCAGGTGGGTAGGATGGCGTCACTTAGGGAGTTCCAGTGAGCTGTTGCATGGGAAGGACAGGGTGCTGATTTGACTCAGCCTGCAACAGCTCACCAAAAGTCCCTGTGGCCCGCAGGCCCAAATAATTGCTCACCCCTGTCTTAATCTCTCTAAATTCCCCCTACTGGAAAGGATGCTTCTCAAATTAGCAAAAATATTTCAGTTATTTTGTTTTCTGACAATAATAAAAGTGGCCAGTGAAAAATCATGCCAGAAAAGGAAAATGACTCATTAAAAAGTGACTCATTCTAAAATAAAAGTTCTTTCCATTTCATGGTAACTAAGTGTATACAGTCCCTTACTTTCTAGCCACAAGCATAATAGCTATCACTTTCATATATCACAGTAGGATTCAAATTGTCCTAAAAACTTGCTTTTTATTGACTTCACACTGGCTCACAACAGAGTCCCAAGGAGACTCACAATTGGATGACTCATACCTGACTGCTGTCTGAAAACTACCAACCGGGAAAATCAACGAGAAATCTCTCTCTAAGCAGCTGCACCATAATTATAGGCAGGCATGAAAATGAGACAGAAGCCACCTTTCTCTCTTTGGAAAGCTACACAAGGGCCATTTCCAACTCTGCTATCCTGCAAGTGTTTCTTAAAGATAATAAATGCAGGCATTCGAAAGTGGCTCTCATTTTGGTAGCCAAAAGTCAGAAATATGTTTCTAAATTATAGCATCAAGTTTCCCCATCATTAAAGACAGCATGATCTTAATGAAAGCAAGTACATTCCTCTTTTAGAAAAGTCATGGTATTTATAACATTCTAAAAGAAATATTTTTATAACAATTTGGATTTGGATTCCCCTTTGGTTTCTCTTTGTTTACATTGAAATCATCACCGTTTCTCCTCATTGTTATTCTAAATCATTATGATATAGCTTGCAATTATCGTAGCTTGGATTTTTTTTCTAAAAAGTTAATTTGCTGCTGCACAATGTACTGATCTGTAAATATTCTTGAACTATTCTTGCATATTTCTAGGGATGTAGAATTTATAGCTATCTTTAAATTCACTGTAACTGATCCATTTTATGTTGATTGAGCTTGTTTATTACTTCAAATTCCTAAAGCAGTGCTGATACTGATAAATAAATCCCATTGACACCCCTGAGCCAAGCATCATGTTGTTTACTTTGAGACCTAATGGTAATACATGGCAGTCTTTTAAAATGTCAGCTTTTCTGAAGTTTGCTAGAATGATGTGAAACATAAATCTTATCTAGCTTTATAGATGGAGACAGAATCACTTTTCCAACCCATGTTCTTCCATTTTCCTATTAAGATGGAAGGTTTGTGTTGAGCAGGGATTAATACAGTTATTAATTCAACTTTTACATAGTTTCATAGTTTCATAGTTGGTAGGGTCGGAAGGGACCCAAGCAGATCATCTAGTCCGACCCCCTGCCATGGGCAGGAAAGGATGCTGGGGTCAAATGACCCCAGCTAGGTGGCTGTCTAGCCTCCTTTTGAAGACCCCCAGGGTAGGGGCAAGCACCACTTCCCTTGAAAGTTGGTTCCAGCTCCTAGTTGCCTTGACAGTGAAGTAGTGCCTCCTGATATCTAGCCTGAATCTACTGTCAGTCAACTTATGGTCGTTATTCCTTGTTACTCCCAGTAGTGCTCAGGGGAACAGGGACTCTCCCATTGCAAGTTTATAGGCAGCCACTAGATCCCCTCTCAGCCTTCTCTTCTGGAGGCTGAACATGTTCAGGTCCCCTAGCCTGCCCTGCTGCCCCCTAATCATGCGAGTGGCCCTCTTCTGGACCCTGTCCATGTTGTCCACATCCCTCCTGAAGTGCGGTGCCCAGAACTGAATGCAGTACTCCAGCTGCGGCCTGACCAATGTTGCACAGAGGGGGAGGATCACCTCCTTGGACTTGCTTGTGATGTATCTATGGATGCATGACAAGGTGCGGTTGGTCTTCCTGACTGCATCCTCACATTGGTGGCCCATGTTCATCTTGGAATCAATAGTGATTCCAAGATCGTTCTCTTCCTCTGTGCTGATGAGAAGGGAGTTCCCCAGCCTGTAGGTGTGCTGCTGGTTCTTCCTCCCCAGGTGCAACACCTAGCACTTGTCTGTGTTGAAACCCATCCTATTCTAATCCTCCAACCTCTGTAACCTGTCCAGATCTAGTTGTAGCCTGTCCCTCTTTTCTAGTGTGCTCACTTCTCCCCACATCTTAGTGTCATCTGCGAACTTGAACAAGGTGCTTTTCACCCCCTCATCCAAAACACCAATGAAGATATTGAACAGTGCGGGCCCGGCCCGAGGACTGAGCCGTGGGAAACCCCACTGCCCACATCTCTCCATCATCTCTACATGAACCGTTCATCTCATGTATATTAAATTAAGCTGGTACCTTTAAGTTTACACCTGTAAACAAGATTCTTCAGTCTATCTTTGGCTATATCTATCTATAATTCCTAGGTTAGGAACAGCTGTTGCATTTGCCCCTGGCTAAATTGTGTTTTGCCTGTGTTTTGTCCTGAAATAAAATACCCTGGGATTAGTGTGTACACACATCACCATTCTAATCAGGGTTTAGTGAGTGGCTGAATGCACTGTCACTGTTCTGCCATTGATTCAATGATGCAATCTCAGGATAACTTTACAGATGTGCTTTATAATATCCTGTGATAAACGGTTACTAGCTCTTACCTGGGAAACTGTTTTAGCATTTATGCTGGGACAATGGACATGGATATCTATATGCTTGCACTTTGTCCTGGGATAAAATGGTTTATCCTAGGATAAACATGTCATCTGTTTTTAGCCTTAGATGTATTGCCATCACTGGGCACATCTACACATGCTATTAAGTCAAAGTAATACACTCCAGCATGATAGGCACTGGAGTTTATTGCTTCCCAGGGGGCCGCTTCTACATGTGCGCCTGGAAGTGCAGCATGTTGAGCCAGGTCAGAACAGCCCCAATTGGTGGATGGCCTGGGGGGTCAGCCTGCCAGCCTGGGGCTGCTCTGACCCAGGTCAGTGTGCTATAGAGGGGCTGGCTGGGGCTTGAGGTTGTTCCAGTGTGGGTCTAGCCAGCAGGCAGCCCTCATGCCCCAGCCAACCCCTCCAGCATCTACACTTGTGTTGCTGCAGAGTAAGTTTAGTATTTACAATTTCTATCTGGTTATGGAGTTAATTAGTTTACACCTGCCTAATAGCACTGCATGTGTAGACAAGAGATGTTTAATGCACAGCTATTTAGTCAACGCCTCAGTAAATGTCTTCTGTAGACATGCCCACCTCACAGTGGGCTTTTAAAGAAAATGATTGCTGAATGTACTAAGAGACTAACTAATGCTACTAAGTTATGCTAATATACTAATAGGGCTCCTATACATGTGTACAGAGCCTGATCTGATGTGCTGAAAATTCAGCGTGTCAGATCAGACTCAGTTAATCGAGTCTGGTTGAGCATGGAAGTTGACACGCTCCAGCAGCCATCCATGCACATTTCCATCTTGAAGAAAAGGTGGTGGGGTGTTTGAAATACAACAAGTTCGATGAACTTTAATTCAATGCACCCCATTGCCATTTTTTCAGTGTGGGGACACTGATACACGTGACACACGGGCACTTTTAATTAGGGCAGCTCGCTAATTAAAGTGCCTGGCGCCGCATCCCACAACACATGTAAAAATGTCCAGTGACCAACTAATTCCACCAAGGAGTATTCAGGACCCCCCCCAAAATATTGTTGTTTATACATCATCATCATTATGAACATACATCATTCTGGGAGAAAACTTGTGGTGCCCATGTCTGGGATAACCTGTGGCAGGTCCATTTCTTTTTAAATGAAAAGGAAAGGAGATTACTTACAGACAACTTACAAGAGAAATCAGATTGGCCCTTGCCCTTACCTGACTTAATATTCAGCATATTTGACTATCATTAGCAGCATATCATTTGAGTTGGAGTATTATGATAAAGGCCCACTGAAGTTAATGGGATACTAAGCAAATAGTTGTGCTTTAGACTGTCAGAAAATGTTTCAGTTATTTGTTTTCAGGAATGTCTGCTACTGCTGCAAGACCCACCTGAAGATAAATATTAAGCATCTGGATTACAATCAGGGTCTTATGCAGGCAAGTAGTGAAAGTAAATTCAGCTGGACACACTTAGGACCCAGCTGGTGAATAGCACATTTCCTCTTCTATCTCCACCTTTAAATCAGAAAAATGATGCAAACTGATCCTAATATCTTTTTTTATTACACTGATACTTCATGCCTGGTCTAAAGGACAAGGACATAATAGTTTTTTTTCAGAATAGGACTTTCCTTAGCACACTAACAAGGAATTTGTAATGTTCCTGTGCAAATTACTTGTTATGTTAGATAACGGCCATAATTTTAAAATGCCAGCTATAGCTATACACTAAAATAGGATGTAGTAATGTATTATTGTACATACCATATGTAATATTACTGAGCAGCCTAATGAGAACCTGAAACATGATTTCAAGAAATGGATGGTGAGTCAGAGTGACACTACAGTAGTCTTGATGTATTTGTATCAATGAGAGAGAGAGGCCTTGGAAGTTATAATTAGCTTCCTAGGTAGGAGGCTTATATCCTAGGCATCCACAGTAGCCTCTCCTGTGTTCTCAGTTCTTTAGAACAAGCCACATTAGGCAGAGGGGACTTCAGCATCTCATTGGGTAAAACTGTCAAAAGTGGCTGGGATACCATTATCAGAGTTCATCAAGGTAAACAACTAATAGTAGGGTGCTTTGAGCTTCCCAGATCCTGGCTGATGTAATCTGGGGCAGACCCTGGTGGATGCAGTGATGTAGTCACAACCCCTCTTTGATTCCTGTTCCACCCAAACTTTGAAACCTATGGGAGGAGCAGTGGAATTTCTATTGAGGCAGCACCAAAACCGTTGATTGAATCCATGGCTCATTATCATCACCCTAATTCCCGCTACCCTCTCTCCACTCCACAGGTGTTAAAGACCCTCTCTTTTTTGTCATGGTCTTGTTGTTCTATTTATCAAACTATCCTTTCTTCTACAACTTGCTGTCTGTTAGCCATCCTGGTAATGTCTCTCTCTCATTTCACAGCCCTAAAGACTTTTTCACTCTGGTTAAAAACCTTAACTCAAGTGGTTTAATATTAATTCAGGTGTAGAAATAACTAAAAATGATTCATTATAGGCACTGTCAAGACACTCAAGGAGGTTAGCTTTTTTTATGAATCTGAATAAGAAACCACATTTTATTATAATGATTATGAAACTAATGACAATATCTTTTGACTATTTTGACTCTTTTTTGCCTAGTTTGTTGTGGTTTTTTTAATTGATATATAATCTAGCAAATTAGTGCATGTTCCAATAGTTGTATTTTTTTTGCTTTGATCTTAAACTGAATAATATAGTACTAGCTCTGTAGTAATAAAGCTTCTAGTTTCTCTTTAGCTAGAGAAAAATGTGTTGTATTATATGTGATGTGCCACACCATCAGCACTCCCCTTTTCAAAATCCTAGATCTATTAATGACCTGGAAATGGGGAAGGAGAGCGGAGTTGTTAGGCAGGAAACCTTACAGGTCAAGAAATAGATCTAGCAAAGACTTTAGATGCCCAGTCCCTTGACTGGCATACAGAACCTGATGTAGGTGTCTAGGCTCCCTAGCCTGTGAGTGAATTTAGCATCTCTGGGTATGGACAAACAGACTTAACAGTAGCTTCAAAATGTGCAGAACGGTGCAGCAGCTGTTCAACCCAGCTTCATCCTGGCCACAGATTTAGCTAGCGCACATGTAAAAGTTACAGTGTGCCAGTTCCTCTGTGCGCCTGAGCAGCAGCTCCCCATCCCCTTCTGAAGTAAATGTATGTTTCTTCAAATCCTCACAATAGGATCCAAAACAGCCAGCAGGTTGAGGAGTTGCTTGATTGGGCCAGTAGGATAGGTTGAGCATTGGAGCACATGTCTGACATCATGCTCTTCTCCGGGCCATGCTTACCTCACTCAGGGCTGGTGAGTCTATGCACTTGGGATCCTTAGCCTGGAATCTTCTCCTGAGGATGGCTGCCTTCAACTATTCTTTCAAGGAACAAGTAGGGCTCTCTTTTCCTTTAAAATACTGGTGGTGATGATGGTGGTACCTCCTTTCTGAATGTGAGTCTGGCCCTATACATGGCCTGAAGTTCTTTATCCACTATCCTTGAATATGTTTAGATTTTCAATCCATATTTATAATTAACAGTTATAAACATTTCTAATCAAATTAACCTGGCTATTTATGTATGCACATACTAGCTTCGGCACAGAGTGCTTTTGTTTTGAAAATCCTAAACAGAAGTATCTTGAAGAAAGAAGGAAGTTAGTAGGCCTGTGCGAGTTGGCGGCGATCCAATCCGGCTTTGGATCCAGCCACTTCGGATGGCCGCGATCTGATCCAGAGATCCAGACTGGGTTTCCGCCTCGAATTGGCCAAAGTGGCTCTGAAGCTTTGGAGCCGCCTCGGAGATCCGACCATAGAGTATAATGGGGAATCAATTAAATATCTATAACTTTGTTGGGGTTTTTTCTGATTTGGATGAAACATGCAGGGATGGTAGCCTCTGCTGAGAGCATGAAACCTGCCAAGTTTCAAGAAGTTCGGTGCAGGGGTTTTGGGGGAACTGTACCCCAAATTTTTGAAAGCCAAACTCATGTCATGGCTGTGTGTTACAACACAGGGAGCAGAAAACTGCAGGGATGGTGGCCCCTGGTGAGGCCACAAAGCCTGCCAAGTTTCAAGAAGATCGGTGCAGGGGTTTTGGGGGAACTGTACCCCAAATTCTTGATAGCAAAACTCAAGTCACATTTATGTGTTACAACGCAGGGGATCAAAACTGCAGGGGTGGTAGCCCTTACTGAGGCCACAAAGCCTGCCAAGTTTCACGGAGATAGGTGCAGGGGCTTGGGGGGAACTGCACCTCAAGCTGCGAACAAGCAAAACTCGTGCCATGGGTGCTTGTGGGACTGACTGTCTCTGTCTTGGGGCTAGGAGACACTACTGCAGGCCTGGCTGCTAAGCTACTGTGTTACCAGTTACCAATCAATTGTGATTCACTCAGGGACCAGGTCAGAAAGGTGTACTAAACAATGCATTGATTGTTGAAATTATTATGAACAGGAGGCCATGGGAGTGTGGTGGTTTTTTATATGGCAAGCTGGTCGTACCGGAAACTTATTTTTTTCTCCTTGCAGTTAAGAATTCTTGAACAGCCAGGAGCCATGTTTCTTAACATAAGAAGAGTGTAGTAATGATAATTCAGTTGTGATTTGTTTTGTCATTATTATATTAAATCCCAAATTAAATGAGAACTCAGGATTAATTGTTGTAGGAAGCATTGCAGGGAGTTATTTGGACAATACAATTTATTTTATTTGAGAAAGAAATCTTTTTGATGGTGGGGTTATCTGCAAGATTATTTCAATACAAAAGGCTCAGACAGACAAGTGGAGAGACTTTTCTAGTAGTTGACAAACATTTTCTTTGAGGAAGCATAAGTGTATTGAGAAGACTAAGCCCTGATTCTGAAAACAATCTTACATGTGCTTCACTTTCATCTCTGAGATCACTTAAATAATTTGTGTAAATCAACTGTGGACATTAGTGTTTCCAGGATAGGGGTCCTATTAAGTGTGTCAATAAGATTTATTAATTTTTTAGAAAGCCTTTTAGTAGACATCTCCTTGAACTGCATAGGATTCCTTTATTTTGTCTTTTTTTTTTTAAATAATATAAAAATTTCCTTCTTTTAAATGACATCCAAATCCCTCAATTGAAGAGAAAAATGCTCTTAGCAGTCATAGTGTAAGCTGCCAAAGACATTTTAGTATAAAAAAGCCTCAATTCTAATTTTAAAAGTTGACAAATCCAGCTGGCACTGTTATAAAGTCACTATTGTGTTTTGCATACATGGACCATGACATTATCCTACACTACAGAAAAGCATAGGAGACATTGCAGTTTTAATAATAGATACTCTGCAATTTAAAAATAATAACTAAAGTAATGGGTTCATATTTTATTAACAGCAACAAAGCAGAACATGTATTAGTATGTTCATGCATTTTTGTTGCCTGTTCTGCCGTATGTCACATCCTTTGGGCACTGGATCCCCCACCAGAGGAGAACTTCCCAGATTCTCTTACAGTATGCCGACAGTTGGTCAGTGTGGTAGAAGCAAATGCTCAAGAAGTTGATGTACAGATGCAAAAAGTACAAGATAGAAATGATACAGAAGTACAAGATACAAATGATACAGAAGTTGCTGTATAGATGCAAGCTGCATTACTTTAGGCCAATTAAGGTGACTATCCTAACTCTTTACCAATAAGTGGTGAAAGGTGTAGTGCTCAGTGACTAGGGAAGTAGAATCTAGGAGACATGTTAAAAAACTGTAGATGCCTTGTAGTCTCATCTACAAGGCATCTACAATTCATCATATTTGTGACACTATTCAGTTTATAGTAATTCACACCCCTGTCTCAAGACACTAGCTTTTTTCTCCCCTTCTTCTCATGTTAGGAACAACTGGTGACATATATGGGCTGTTTAATTTCTCAGTTATCTCAGCATCTATTGCTTCAGTTAAATGCTGCTTTAAATCTTCAAATGCTGCTGCAGTTACGTGATGAGTATGGTGTGAAAATGAATTGTTAGCCGCCACTTAAATTTAGAGTTTTATACAAGAGATGAAGAATGTCTGATCTGAAAGAAATGGAAATGGCAGTTCCTTGCTGCAATAAACTACATGAAATGTTAGCTATGATTTGATGACACTCAAATCTGCTTTGTTGCCCACACAACTAATTCTGCTTCATTGTACTGTACTTATTCATTCCCATGTTATAGTCTTTAATTATAGAATTCATAATGTTTTTGTGCAGGAACCTTGCCATCTTTAGTGCCAAATTCTGCTTGGTGGTTACAGAGAGGAGAAATGCCCCAAACCCTTCCCTCACACACACCCTACACAGCCCAGGAAGGGATGGGCACCTCCGTTCTATGGAATGTGAACACGTGCTGCAGTCACAGGACAACCATGAAGATTTATGAAAGTTGTCTTGAGTAATAATGGATCATGTCTGAGGCAAGTACAGATGCTTTTTTTTCTTGTTGTCTGGTGAGACTTTGTGGGTGTGGTAGAATGTTCTAAATACATTTTAAACCCCAGGGGCATGTCCCCAGGAGCAGGAACATGCATTTCCCCAGGGACTACTAGCAGTGTCCCTGGGTTGTTCTGGGGGCCTCCCGGGCAGCAGTGGTGGCAATCTGGCTGTGTAGAGCAGGGGTCGGCAACTCCTAGCACACATGCTGAGCATGGCACATGAGGCCATTTTGCCCATCACACCACGGCCAGCCCTGGCTCTGGGTAGCTGCTGACAGTGACAGAGCCCAGGCTGCTCCCAGCAGGCGGCTGGGAGGCTGCAAGCCCTGCTGCAAGCAGCCCGGCCCCCATGATTGGCAGGAGATTATACCTGTCTAAACCATCATCAATCTTAGTAGATTGCTAAAATCAGAGCAGTAGAGCAGTCAGTATTGGCTCTCTATGGATGTGTCTACATGAGATGCTTTACTGCACGGTAGAATAGTTTACTGCACAATAACTATGTACATCTACACATGCACATGCCTACTACACAGTAAACATCACTACTTATGAGTAAATTTGCTACCTGCAAATGCAAGTATCAGATTTACTCACAAGTACTTAATGCACAGTGAAGCATGTGTAGACACCAACCAGAAGCAGATTTGCTCCCAGTCAGCACTGCCACTAGGGGCCACCCTGAGCTCAGCCCAGTATGCTGGGGCTGAGAGCCTTTCCTGCCCTAGGGCTGGCCCAGCTCTATGGAAGCCCTAGCCATAGGCCCTTTAAAACCCTTCAGACATTTTGAGCCCTGGGGAACAACAGCAGGGAGCCTGGGGGGACTGTTGGCCTCTTCTGCCCCTGCATATGCCACAGGCTATCTGTGCCAGACTGCCTGCACTCCAGCGTGACTACGTGGCACCACAGTACCACATGGCTGCCAGGCCTACACCATACAGCCCTGCAGGGTGCTCCAGGCTCCTGCCAGGCCTGCTAGAACCCAGGCCCAGCTGTAGCTAGCTCCTGGCCACTGAGGCCAGCACCAGCTGCCCGCAGCCAGCCCCCAACAGCCTGCCTGGACCCTGCAGGAGCTGCAGGACATCGTCTCACTGCGCAGCTCCTAGTCCCATGCTGTGCCCCTGTATTGATACTGCAGGTTACTATCTAGAACTGGCAGCACAGGGACAGCTGCGCAGAGGCCCAGAAAGATGGTGTGAGAGCCCCAGTGTCCTTGTTGCCAATACCACATGCCATCATCCAGGGCCCCTACTGGTCCACAGAGTAGACTGGTGACTTTTTGGTACTGTAGGGCTAGGTGGAGGTGCAGCAGCAGTACATGTGGGGCAAGTGCTCCAACACCCCTCTATGAGGGGCTGTCAGCCTGGATGTGTGAGTTGCGGGCACAACTGGCCAGTGTGGCAGTGCTCCATAAAAGTCAAGGCCTTTTGGGCATAGTGGGTCAATATCATCGACCACAGTCATCGGCTGGGGAGTTGCCTGTACGTCCATGCCCTTTATGTGGGAACTAGATACCATCCTTGCGCCCTGGAACCCAAGCCACAGCCATGCTGTGTACAGCAGCATGGGTGGGCTGCTCAAGCCCCCACTCTAGCCTAGCACCCACAGTGATGTACCGCTGGGAGAGGGCCCCTTGGGGTGGCATCAGGATGTCCCACCAAACTCCCAGCCCCTAGCCCCCACCAGCAACTCAGGGAGCTCAAGCCAGTGCTTGCCCTGACAGCTCCACAGAGCCATGAGGCACAGCTGGTCATGTCACCGCCAGCTGCCAACAGTGCCAGCTCCTCTCGGGGAGGGGGGGGAGGGCCTTGCCAGGCACCCATGCTCCATTCCCCATCACCCAATGAGTCCACCAGGAGCTGCATGCCATTGCCGCCAGCTGGGACTGACTGGAGCTGCCGTGAACACCAGTCACATGTATGCTAGTGGGAGGGCCCTCTCTGGGCCTGGGGGGGAGGGCCCTCTCTGGGCCTGGGCCCAGGCCCAAGCCCCCACAGCACACAGGGAGGCAGAAGACAGTGAAAAACTTTGAGCAGCCTGTGCCCCCGCAGCTAGATAGACATGGGTCTCTCACATGCCAAGGAATGCATTGATACCAGCAGCGATCTCCTCATCATCTGTGAGGGGCAGGGACATGTAGTGCAGCCACAGGTAGCCCTCCAGGCAGTGGCAGAGGTTGTGGGGCAGCCAGGGCTTGCCCCTTCCACCATTGAAGTTCACGGTCCCATGCCAGATGTACACATTCACTCAGGACACCATGGCAATCAGCAGCAGCAGGGTGTAGTGGGTCGGGCACCCCTCAGTTTGTATAAACAGCTCCTTGTGCAGTGCCCAGGACACATGCAGCAGAGGCATGCTCAGAGTGCAGCAGCAGAGGCATGCTCAGAGTGCAGCAGCAAAGGCATGCTCAGAGTGCAGCACCAGCATGAGGGGGAGTTGGCCCTGGGTTGCCTCCCTGGAGAAGCCCCCTGTGGGGAGGGCAGGGGCTCAGGCAACTTCTTGTCCCAGGCATCTGGGAGCCCCAGGCCCCTGAGCCCAGGCACTGTGGGCTTGGTGGCAGTACAGGAGACTGCCTGGTCTCCAGGAGGAGAAGGGGGGAAGCAGGGTCTGGAGCTGTGGTAGGTCTGCTCTGGGAATGGGATGGGGGACGCAGGCTGCCTGTGGCCAGCTTACCATGCAGTAAACTTCACTACCTCCCCTGGAGATTGAGCGGTGATGGGGGGCTTGGCCAGTGGCCACCTGGGCACCCAACTGACTTACCATGGTCCCTGGGCACCCGTGCATGCCTGACCCCCAATCTGAGGCCAGGCAGCCAGTCTTAGCTAGACCTCAGACAGCTAGTCCTGGATGTGGAACAATTACTCATTACCTTTTACAGGACAAATTATTTAAATGACAACTGTGTGGCTGCAATGAACTCACTGAAATGAAAGCAAATTAGTTGATATCTATGTTTGACCCAAAGTAAATTCCTTACAAGCAGACACCAAACAGCAGGTATTTGACACATGTTTATTAACATCTAATAATGGCACAAAACTGTTTCTAAAAGAACATGTATCTTTTGAAAACAATGCAATCTAAAACAGCAGTATCATTTGTCAATTGGACTGCTCCACTCCCATTTTATTCAAAAGATTCATTTAGAAAAAATAGCATATTTTCTGATTCTTGTGACATAACTAATTTGTGTAGAGTGGGAAAAGTCAATTAAAAAAGCTCAGAATTGAATCATCATCTGCTTTCCATGACTTGTCTAAGAGAAGTTCTGTTTTTCATACTTTTGTCAGCTGTAGTGACACTAATGAAGGTGTACATTTGCAATATCATGGGTGGCCTTTGTGTAATGCTTTTAAGGTTTTTATCTTGTAAGCTGATTCTTTTTTTTAAACAAGAATGGCAGCATAATGGAAAGTGCTTTTTCTCTGAAATGACACCTCTATGGACTCAGTCAAAACGTTAGATATTTGAGAAGACTGAGATGGGTCAGGATTGTAATAACAGACAGCATAAATCTTGAGTGGAAGATTATGAAGGCAGGCAAAGAATTTCCATTAAGGATGAGTGAGGGTATAGAGATATTTCCTTTCCTTGGACACACAATCCTCTCTAGTAACTAAGCCTTGTTGTCATTTATAGTATACACAATGTATTCTGTATAAAAGGGATCTCCCCATTCAGCTGTAGTTAGAGCTATATGAATAATTTATTTTTTGATTCAGTTCTGACCCCAAAATTGTTTTTTTGTGTATCCCCTGATTATTTTATGTTTGATTTTAGTTTTATACCTTTTTAATAAAAGTAAAGCAAAGGTTTAGATTTGACAGGGGGACCAAAGGACTACTCGCAAACCCAGTAAAGAGACTCTGTCTCCCCTGTTGAAACTTTCCCACTTTGTATTAAAATAACTTAATATTCATTGAAACAGGGAATGGAAGTCAAGGTGTCCTGTCTTTCAGGTACTCAAAGTCCAATAGTTATGACTCCTGGGATGTGGGAGCCTTTAGTACAAATACACACTTTGATTTGAAATTTCCAATGTTATCTCCTTTCTTTTTTTTCCTTTTCTCTTTTAGCCATGTCTTTATGAGGCCCTAGATATAATCCCATAGGAAAAAACTAAGAGTTAATGCAGCTAGTCTGTATAATTCTTCCAATTGGCCAGATAACTTAATGCTAATCAACTGCAATTTCTGCTAACCTGGAATTCTATTAGAGGGTACAGTAGATAGCGTGGGCATGACAGACCATAGATAAACTCCTGTTTCCCTGCTTTACCACTTCCTACTCATCCCTGGCCTTCATAGTCACCTCCTCCACAGTTGCCAACTGAGTAGCAAAGCTATGAGGAAGATGATCTTTAAGCGTGATAGGGTGTACTGAGACTTCTCTGTCCCTTCAGAGGGCAGACTTGACACATTTAAAAAATCAGTAACTGTCATTATAAATACATTACATTTCTCCAGTTTTGTATATGTTTTTGTTTATGCATTGGCATTGGACAAACATGTTTTAGCTCAATACAGAATTACACCCATATTCTCGTCCCATAAATTCAAAATGAATGCAGGATATTTCATATATATTGGGGCTCTGTGTCCACCATTATTTGGCAACCCCAAATGCTTATGCATTTTAGGTTCAACGGGTGCATCTATATGTGTGATTAATATGCACAGATAAACTCCGGAACTTATTGCCCCGGAGTTTTTTGCTCCTGGATGTGCCATTTGAACATGTGCCCATGAGCAAAATACTCCAGAGTATATTGCTCTAGAATTTATTCGTGGAGCTGCATGTGGAGCCCAGTTGGAGCAGACCCAGGCAGTTGCTCTGAGGGTGATAGATTCATAGATTGTTAGGGCTGGAAGGGACCTCGCAAGATCATCAGGTCCAGTCCCCCTGCACTAGGCAGGAAAGACAACTGGGGTTAAGTGACCCCAGCAAGGTGACCATCCAGTCTCCTCTTGAAGATTTCCAGGGTAGGTGATCGCACCAACTCTGGAGGGAGATTATTCCACAGTCTGGACACCCTGATTGTGAAGTTTTTCTACAGCTGAGCCTGAAGTGGTCTTCCAGGAGTTTGTGGCAATTACTCCTGGTTTTCCCCAAGAATGCCCTGGTGAACAGTTGTTCAATGAGCTCTTGATGTATTCCCCTAATGTAGCAATAAACTGCTACCAAGTCCCTTCTTTGTCTTCTCTTTTTTAGGCTGAAGAAGCCCAAGTCCCTCAGCTTTTCCTTGTATGGTTTGCCTTGCAAGTCTCTGATCATACGGGTGGCTCTTCTCTGGACTCTCAAGTTTGTCCACATCCTTGTTGAAGTGAGGTGCCCAGAACTGGACACAGTACTCCAGCTGTGGTCTCACCAGTTCTGAGTACAATCAGAAATGAAAGAATCATTTCCTTGGTTTTACATAAGATGCATCAGTTGATGCATGCCAGAGTACTATTTGCCCTGCTTGCTACAGCATCTCACTGATGGCTCATGTTCGTGCAAAGGGCGATTATTACCCCTAGGTCCCTATCAGTTGTGGTGCTAGTCAACTTGGCGCCACCTAGCCTGCATGTATGTTACGGATTGTTTGCCCCCCGATGGAGCACTTTACATTGCTCAGTGTTGGACTTCATCTGGTTCAATTCGACCAATTCTCCAGCCTGTCCTGGTCCTCCTAAATCTGCAGCCCATCTTCAGGCATGACCATGTTCCCCTATAACTTGGTGCTGTCTTCAGACTTGGCCAGTAAGCTCTTCACCCTCACGTCCAAATCATTGATAAAGATGTTGAAAAGCACTGGACCAAGCACAGACCCCTGAGGGACATCACTGGCCATTTCTTGCCAGGACAACACAGATCCATTCATAAGAACTCTAAGGTCCTACCTCACAACCAGTTTCCTACCCACTTAACCATCAAGCAGTTAAGCCCACAATCTTCCAATTTTCCCAAGAGGATACCATGGGATACTAGATCAAAGATGGAATTTCTAAGTTGTTTAATTCCAAGTACTTGATACATGGCTTTCATTACCCCCGACATGAAATCACCAACACACTTACAGGCTATCACCAACACACTTACAGGCTGGGGGATGACCCTCTCACCAGCACTGTAGCAGAAAGGGATCTCGGAGTCATAGTTGGCTGCAAGATGAACATGAGTTGTCAATGTGATGAAGTCTTCAGTAAAGCCAACTGCACTTTATCATGCATTAGCAGGTGCATCACAAACAGGTCCAGGGAGGTGATACATCCTCTCTATGCAGCACTGGTGAGGCTGCAGCTGGAATACTGTGTCCAATTTTGGGCGCCGTACTTCAAGAGAGATGTGGATAATCTTGAGAGGGTCCAGAGGAGGGCACTCATATGGTTAGGGGCCTGCAGGTAAGGCCCTACAAGGAGAGATTGTGGGACCTAAATCTCTTTAGCCTCTGCAAGAGATGGCCATCTACAAATTCATCGCAGAGGGAGGGGGAGGATGGGACAGCAAGGGATAGGAAATGTTCTGTTTACTAGGGCACCCCTTGGTGTAACTAGAAATAATGGCCACAAACTGACAGACAGCATATTCAGGTTAGACATCAGGAAGAACTTTACAGTAACGGTTGCCAGAATCTGAAGTGGGCTTGCAAGGGAGGTGGTGCTCTCCCCTACCTTGGGGGCCTTTAAGAGGAGACTGGACAGGCACCTGGCTGCTGTTCTGACCCCAGTGCTCTTTTCCGCCCAGGGTAGGGGGTCAGACTCGATCTGTTGCGGTACCTTCTGATCCTAGTATCTGTGAATCAATGAAATTGGTACCTTGATCTGTGAGGATCTCCCAGGGGATCCCTACCCAAGATACCCACGTGACCAACTCCTCAGCAATACATGTCACTGTGGCTGATCTCAAGGGAATGGCTTTGGAATATCTGGTGGCATAATCCACCATCACTAATATGAACTGATAGCCAGCACTGCTCTTTGGTAGAGGATCCATGATATCTAAGGCTACCCAATCAAAAGGGATATATATAATTGGCATAACTTGCAGGGGAGCCCAAGGTGGGTGTTTCTCATTAACCCACTGGCACCTTCCTCAGGATGAACAACAGCGCACTACTTCTTCCTTTGAGCCAGGCAGAAGAACCACCTACTTATTTTGACTGTAGTCTTGCCTCAACCTAAGTGTCCTCTGGTAGGTGTAGCATGGGCTAATTCCCACACTGTTTGTCTAAAAGCCCTGGTTACTAACAGTTGTTCTATTACTACCCCCTCCATACTCCCCTTCTTAATTCTATACATTAAACCCCACTTTATCTCATAATAAGGATCACTTATGCTTAACTCAGGATGTACTTCATACCCTTCTATTCATGATGCCTCCTGGTCCCGTATCTGCACAAATTCATCCTCCTCCTCCTGTGCCATCTTAAACTGGGGCCAACTGGTAATACCTTCTAGGTTTACAGGCTCTTCTTCATTCAAGGAGGAGACAATATCTTCCTCACCTATCCAGCCCTACATGCTAGGCCACTGTTTCCATTCCATTTCAGCCCTATGTACTTCCTTCAACATGTCATATAAGGGAGGCCAATCTATACCAATTATCATATTGTAATTGAGGGCAGGAGCTATTCATACCCACATACACCCCTGACGATTCTCTACTTTCAACTGGAGGAAACCTCACTTATACTTGTCCACTCCCCAAAGGATACACCTCTTCTGTACCAGCTTGCTCCACTGTATCTTTTCTTGGAGCACTAGGTCATCCCTGATGAGAACAACCTGTGTCAAGTGTATCCTGTATGGTATATCTTCCAGGGGAGCCCGAGGTAGGTGTTTCTCATTAACCAGCTGGCACTCTCCACAGGTTGAACAGCAGTGCGCTACCTCTTTCTTCAGGCCAGGCCAGAAGAACCACCTACTTATTTGGCCGTAGTCTTGTCTCGACCTAAGTGTCCTCTGGTAAGTGTAGCATGGACTTTCCACAGCCAAAGCTGCAATTCATAGCTTCAACTGCCTCTGTCTCAGGCAGCCTCTCCCTAGGGACATGCTGACCACCCTCATGCTTCCAATGTTCATGTGCATTTTGGGGACATTCCCGAGAGAGGTGTCTATTACACCTATAACAGAGGGCACCCCTTCCCCCAGATTTATTAACTTTCCTTCATCGATCCTCATCTCAAGGCACATTAATTGTGGAGCTCCTATAATTCTTTTCCCCACTATAATCCACCTCTGAAGCTGCAAGTGTTTCTGTTTACCTCAGAACCTCCTCTGGGTCCAATATCTTGGTTACCGCCTGTAGAGTCTGACCCAATATATCTACCTGGGACATTATATTTACAACTACATCTGATTCTTCCTCCATGGCTGGGTCTATAATTTAATTCCTAGCCAGTGCACCAATCCATAAATAT
The DNA here is from genome assembly GCF_030867095.1 of Alligator mississippiensis. Taxonomy (NCBI): domain Eukaryota; kingdom Metazoa; phylum Chordata; order Crocodylia; family Alligatoridae; genus Alligator; species Alligator mississippiensis. Next base: position 68,070,771 of record NC_081829.1, read on the forward strand.
CAGTGAGTTGTTCTGGCCATCTGTTGACATCTAGAGGTGGAGTCTTCTGTACACATGCCCTTGGGACTGGACACTTTGACACGAAAGGAAAATATACTACGGTGCAAATACTCTTTTTCACCTGCCATGCTTGATGTTTTGATATTGAAGAGGAAGAGAGCTCTTAATTCCTGTGCACCAGGATTTTGCTCAGTCGCATGATGTACCATGGGGCTCCGCCTCCCCTACACCCTGTCCTAGTGCCAACCCAACATCATCAGTCACCATCAGATAACTAGGGCCACCTGTGTGCCCACACAATCCTTCAGTACTTGGTGCAAGATGCATCTAAGCTAGTAGCCTCAATTCATCAAAGTCCATAGGTTATATGGCTAACTCTGCAAAGCCTCTAGTTCCTCCAATAGGGCTTTCCCCAATGGACCCTTAAATACTTCGAATTTCTTAATTTTCTACACTCTGTAAAGACAGCGGTGGAGGGGGAGGGGGGAAGAGAGATTTTTCTCTACTTCCCTGTCTCCACTCACAGTTAGATGTCTTCCTTGTTCATTTTTCAGGACAACAAAAGACTATCCAGCAGCTCTTTGGGTCCAGCCCCTGCTCCAGTCCTTCTGATCACTGCTTTACAGGTGACTTTGAAAGCTCCTCTGAGCCTTCCTATAAAACCTCCACAGATTTCCACTGCTTGCCCCCTGCCCCTCTAGAAGCCATCTCTCTCCCTTGAGCTTCTGCTTCCCTCTGGCACTTCCAGGGGCAGGCACATCTTTATGATGGATGTTGGGCCCTGCCCAGCCAGGCAAAGCCAGCACGCACCAATAAAAGCATGCTGGGACTGGAGCCAGGGTTTTTCCCAGCTGTCTGTATCCTGCACAAGTCAGTAAGCTGCCAGGCTGGGGTTCTCTTGGCACTTCTGGCTTATCTTGGGGCAGCTCCCATCTGGCTGCCACACACTGGTTTCATGTTTTTTGCTTTCTGTTTTTCTTTTTCTTTTTTTGCAGAAACCATTACTATTTTGTGAAATGAAGACAGCCATACTCAGCCTAAAACAGATTAATTTCAAGATGGCATGATGCTGTACCTCACTGGCAGACTATGCATCCTTTCTTCATAATGTACTTTACTTTCAATAGCCCTGATTTGAATCATGGTGGTAATAACAGATTTTAAACAATGAGTTTATTGATGATTATGATGCTACAAGAGAACATCTCCTGGTAACAGGGAACAAAGCTATATTCAGATTGTTTTCTCTTGCTTCTCTTACCATTAGTCTTCCATTATAAAAACCAGTATCAGGTATATACTATACCTTTTAGATTCTATTGGTTATATAGTTGTTAAACTAATCAAGTTTGTCCTCTGGCTCCAAACATACTGTACCTATGTTATACATTCTTCCATATTGGCTGACTTGGGACAAAATATTCAGTCAAATTAAAATATATTTGCTAAATTGTGGGTATTGTGTCCATTCTAATTCCTTGTTATCATTATTTTTTTCTGTAAGGGGCTGATTTTTAAAGCATGTAGGAAAAAATTGTAATTTATCTTATGTATAAGGACATTATCCTAAGTGGAGATTTTATAATGCCAAAATATTAGATACCTAGTTTGAATAAATAAAAGTAATTGGAAGGTTTTCTGCTCTAATGTAGGTCAAGGTTTTGGCAGTGGGTGAAATTTTAAGTTGATTTCCCAGAACTATCCAGCTCATCAAGATTCATATGTGTGAAAAATGTATTGTACTGGACAGGTTTCGTAAATAACATCTATCTGAGAAAATTCTAGGATATCTCTAAAACTGTTCAGTTCTCTTTATGGAGGCAAAGTTTTCATTAATTTCAATGGAAGGTATTCCTGGGTCAGAAACATAGTGCTAATAAAATATACTTGCAAGAGAAATGCTGTGATTGCAGGACAGGATGTAAGCATAGAGTGCCCAGTAGGATGAAAGGTAACTGAGGAACATGGGGCCCCAGTACAGAAGAAAATATTGTTCATTCATCTTTAATTTGTAGGAATGGTACATGGGTGCAATCCCCTCACTGAGCTAAATTTTGCAACCCTCACTTGGATACAATTCCCCAATTCTCATTGGATTCAATGAGATTTCTTTCTGAATAGAAACTGTAAAAATTAAGTACAAGCTCTAGGATTCCTTGTTGTCAATTCCTTGTTGTCGCTCTGACAGCAATCTCATTGACTGATTTTTCAATTTTTAGGTGAGGATGAAAAACAGAAGTGAAAATGATATGAAATGTGTTGTTCTTCCTTGAAAAAGAAGGCAAGAGATAATTAAAGGAAATTTTCAATCAAAAACATTGATTAGTCATATATTTAAATAAATGCTTAAGTACTTTGGTGACTGGGAGCCAGAGGACTGCTTTTTATTGCTAAAACAGTAATCATCAAGAGGTGTAGTATGCATTCAGCACACTAAAACTATCTTTTTACCGGATCCAATGACTGTTCAGTCATTCATGAATGTGTGGGATGAGCTGTTCCTGACCTGTAAGTTACCTCCTTCTGCAGGAGCAGGTTGTTTTGCTCGTGTAGATGTTATTTTATAAATGTAATTTTGGATACTGTGCATACACGTAGTCAGCATTAGTGTAGTCTCTATGGTCTTATTATTTAACAAATAATAAATAGTAATTTACATTCTACTCAGATATAGATTTTAAATTCAGGGGTAGTGTTTTTTATTTCATAATTCTTGGAGGGGTCATCAAAAACTGTTAATTTGGAAAAGCCGTGTTTGTTAAAAAGACAAGGAAATGCAGTTTGTACTATTTGGGCATTGTAACATGGAGATTGTAACATTGAAACATGTAACATATTTTTCTGAAAAATATACAGAATTTGAGTGAATGCCCAGTTCCAAATTACAATATTGTGAGAAATAACCAGCTGTTCTTTACAGCTTTGACAGGAGTGGCTATAACATACAGCTATAAACAAGAAATTATAGTTAGTAACAGTAAAGCAGTAGCCAGTGATCAAAAGGAGTGTACTGCCCTTTCTCACATAACTAAAAATGTCACTTACTGTTCTCCAGAACATGGAGCTAAGGGCAATGAAATACCCCCAAGACCCCAACTGAACAAAGTGCTTGAGCATATGCATAACTTTAACCACATGAATAGACTCTGAATTTCACAGGACTATTCAAATGTTTAATTAAGCAAATTCTCATGTCCTTTACTGAATCCAGCTGTAAAGTTTTGTGCAGTGGTGCTTCATTTCAATGCTTTCTACAGATCCACAACTTCATGGAGATTTTGTAGCCTGATGAAGGTCTATAGCTCTGAGAATTGCAGCCCGAGAAGAGAAGCAGCATAGGGATAGTTTTAGTGCAATTCATATTTTTATTATGTCTGGACAAAACAAATTTTTCTTCCTCATCTCTTCCAGAAAAATATGGAATGACATGATAATATTAGTAGACAAAAATATTCTTCAGAGTAGACTGTGACAATAAAAATGGCAGACTTGTGCTAGAGCAGGAGACATGACAAATAGTTCATTAAATGTTAATGTCCCAAATGAGAAACTATAAAGCTGTTGTTTCAGAATTAAAAAAAAATCTTCATAGAAAAGGCCTCTCATTTTTTCCGTGTAATGATGATTTTAATTAAATCCAGAAATTTAAAATAGGAAACAAATTTTGATTAATAGGGTATTGTTAACATAAAACAGAAAGTTCAGTTAGTATACGTACCCCCAGAAATATCTAATTTTTCAGGAGATGACAACAGCCATAGAAGAGAATTTCTTAATTCCTAAAATTTGAAAGCTAGAAGACAGACTGATGTAAAAATTATGATCTGAGTTAGCTCATCATAATTTTGTAGTTCTCCGTCTGACCACCTGACTAAGAAACAATTAGGATGAAACAGCCTACAAGCCTAACCTGTTGTTTGAGAAGTGGCATGAAGAAATACACTGATGCTAGAAAGTCAGTGGAAATCATTTTAGTACAATATAAACATACACTGTGTAACACACAGTCGGTATGTGAAGAATTGAATGGTCAGATTAATGAGAAAGAAAGAATAGGAACAGAGTTAAAAAGAAAAGAGAAAATGCTTCTTACAAATGTGTTAACACATAGCATTTAACCATATTTCCTAGGAATATTTCTGGGCAGAGATCATCTGATCTTTAGTTTATGAAAATAGCATCCACATTGCTTTTGATAAATAGCAATGAGAGACTTTAATGAAGCTCACAAGTCCACACTGCAGCAGCATCATGTCTTGGCATTGATGCCCCCTTTGGCCTCGTTGTGCTTGAGAACAGTATTGCCCTCAAAATGTAGTAAAATGGTTTTAAAATACAAAAAGGTCCACAAGAGTATCACTTGACTAAAAATTAAGTTGCTTTGCAAACTTGTGAGGAAAGTAATTGGGAATACAGAAATGCATATTTGGGGCTAACCAGAAAGTCTTTTTTATAGCCCAACTTGAACAAATCACACAGTGGTACTTTTGGTATTATGTGAGACAAATGAAACAGGAGAGAAACAGGGGACTGAAATCAATGTGAGAATATTTATGTAGGCTTAGAGAAAAAACATTGATCCTATGGATAAAAAAGCTATTATTGAAGTACTTAGCAACAGGTTTTCAAAGGTCATTGCATTCCTTCAGATGCAAACAGACATCTAGTAGGATTTTCCAGAACCCATGTCTATACCGTCAGAAGGTGACTAAAAAGCATCACAATGAAGCAAGGTGTGCCCATGTTTAATTTATCCCAACACAGATGTAGTGCAACTGCCTTTAGAGAAGAAGTGGATAGTTACCAAGTAGCACATCCAAGAAGATATAACTGAGAGTGCATTGGCATGTGTGCAGTGTGCTTAAGGGCAATTATGCTGCACACACTTTGCAAAGTGTGCAAGCACAAGGCAGACATGATACACTTTACTGTGATACTCCTTAGCACAGTATCTCGATAATGTAGACAAGCCCCTAGGCCAGTAATTCCCAAAGGATGTGCCACAGCACATTAGTGTGCCACAAGAGTGACAGAAGTGTGCCATGAGATCCCACGTGTGAGGAGGTAAATGCTCTCCTCTCCCATCTGGCACCTGGAGCCTGCCCCAGCTATTCCAGCAACAGCTGGGGATGCTTCTCTGGGGACTGCCACCACTGCTGCTGCCTTCCCCTGCCCTTCTTCACCCCCAGACAGCACCTGTGCTGTCTCTCCCCTTCCCTCACTTCTCCCCAGTACTACCAGAAGTGCACTCTGTTGCAAGTGGGCAGGCAGGCTGATGCACAGACAGAGTCACGCTTTGCATCCTGGCTTATGCCTCTACTCCTCCCATGCTCCAGGGGTTGACAGGAGGGGCCATGGAGGCCAGTGTGTAAAATCCTGCAGGACAGCCTCAGTAGTGGAGGCTACCCTTGCCCTCTGAGGTAAAGACTAGGGGTCAAGAGAAAGAAAACACTGAAAAAATCATGGCACAGCAGGGTGAAGTCCTGCCCCCACTGGCCTTAAGTGACACCAGTTAAATTACTGATTTTCAGCTTTGATGAGAAGCACATATTTTCTGATTTTAGATCTTTCTCAGTGATTTTCAGTGGGGGTGCTACGAAAATTAAAGATGCTATGGAAATTTTTTTTAACAGTACATCTCAGCGCTACTATGATTTTCTTTGACAGAGGGATGGAATATGTTACATATTTTGGGAAAACGCACATACACATATACATACATATATATTTGTGTCACATTCACACACCTTTTTGGGTGTAAGAGTGAAGTGTATCAGCAAATTTAATCCAGAAAAAGTGTGCCCCTTTTATCCAATTTGAGTAAATACTGCCCTAAGTGCTATGGAAAATATGGGCAGTAGAAGCTGCAACAGTCCACTGTGATGTAGTGAGAGAGTCAGCCTGTGCAAAATGACTGGGCACAGCCCTACCATAAATGGTGCATGTGCACGGTGGCTCACACCTGCCTCTAATGAAGGTCATGCTTTACAGGCAGGGTGTTTTCATAAAATAGAAAATAAGGAACATTGATCTATTGTACTTTGTTTTGGTAATGAGTAGGATTTATGTCATGAACAGGCACTACAATCAAACTGATCATATTATTTGCCTTGTATATGATTCTTCAAAAATGTGGAAGCAGAAGAAAACAAACTGAATCTTACATCTATAAATCATGCTATCACAGAAATTTGAGGCAGCTGCTCTTGTAGTGCTCTTTACATCAATCTTACACTCCAATCTCCATAACAGTTTTCAAATTTTTCTTGGATGAGGTAATTTCTTTTCCATTCAGTTTGCTCTCTACTCTGAGAGATTAACTTAATGCTTTAGAGTACTTCTTGTCTATGCACTTGAATAGATTATCTGCTTTTGATTCATCCTTCTCATGCTTCCACTATTATAATTAGTATTTTCAAAACCTATATAAGTCTTGTGTACATCCTAGAATAGCAAAAAACTATTTTCCTCCAAATAATAGCTTCTCAGAATCCAAGTGGAAAAAGTTTGTTTCTAGAGGAACAGGCATTTTCAAATGTAGTGCCCCTACTACTTAAACCAGAAGAAGTTCCGCTAGTTTTCAATAGCTATGGCCCCTAATATATATATTTATCTGCCCTCTGACCAATCAAGGCCATGATAACTTTTGACCTTCAGCACAATGTTCTGGTGCTATGGATATTTTGCCCAGCAGGTACATACTAGCCTGAATCAGATGCATCAATAAAATGTTTGAAGGAAAAGGAAAAATGATTGTGCTCTGAAATGAATGCTAGCAAAATGACTGTATACCAGGGGGCGGGCAATTTCAGAGAAAGGGCTGCTTAACGAGTTTGGCTGAGCTTTTGAGGGCTGCAAGTGTACCTCCACCCGTTGACAAGTGTTCTGCCTCCTGGTCACCATCTTGGGACCAGAAGTCCTGCCTCCTAACCCCTGACCTTTGCCACCAGAAGTCCCTCCCTTTGCCCCCAGAAATACTCCTTTGTGGGAGGGGAAGGGGTTGCCATCTTGGAACAAGAAAAAAAAACAAATTATATACTAAAAATCAAACATTCACAGTAACAGATTTTAATTTTATTTTAAGAAAATATTTTGTCCTGAATTGTGTTTGCACTGTGTATATAGAGGTGATTGCATAATAGCTCAAAGTAAAGTGGTGGAGGGTGTGGTTGCGGGGTTTGCAAGGGAGGGTTTACAGGTATGGTGGGAGCCCCCCATGTCTGCCCCCATGAGCCAGTCAGCACCTGCCCTGCAACAGCCTGGAGCCCAAGCTCCCTACAGTAGCTCCTTGTCACTGCCAGCAGCGCACAGCCCCAGTGTGCCCTGCACTGCCTGGTCGTGGCACGTCCTGCTGCCCCTGGGCACACAGTGGGCCTGGGGCAGCTCCACAGCTGGATAGCCTTTCTAGGTACCAGCAGGTACATACCAGCAGGTACATACCCCAGGTGGGGGTGGCGCCTTCTGGCTGCTACCACCTCTACCCTCAGCCCCGCAGTACTGGCAGGGACCTGCACCACATAGCCCTGACCTGGTGTGCCCTGCACCTGCTCCAGGCTCACCCATCAGGGCTTAGCAGCAGCAGCAGCAATGGCGCCAGGCAGAAACTGTTGCTGGGTGTGGGGCGGGAAGCGGTCCCCCCTCTTTGCTGCCTCTGTGCAGTTCTCACTGTAGCAGCCCGGAGCCCACAGCATGCTGGGCTGCCTTGCATCTCTGTCACCACTGATGCAGCACCATCTCTGGGCTGCCCAGCATGGCAACAGTGACAGCACAGAGCAGCTGCAGGGAAGTGCAACATGGCGTGGGCTTCAGGTGGCTGCAGCGAGAACTGCCTGGCAGCAGCAAGGGGGAAGGGCTGCTTTTCTCCCGCACTAAACAACAGTTTCTGTCCAATGCTGTCACTGCTGCTGCTGCTGCTGCTGCTGCTGCTCAGCCCCCATGGGTGAGCCTGGAGCAGGTGTGGGGTGTGCCAGGTCGGGGCTGTCTAATGAAGGTCTCCACTGGTACTGTGGGGCTGGAGGCAGTGGCAGCAGCAGCTGGAAGGAGACGCCCCTGCCCAGGATGCCTAAAAGGCAGTCCAGCTGTAGAGCCGTCCCAGCCCCACTGCTTGCCCAGGGGGAGGCAAGACACATCATGGCCAGGCGGGACCAGGGGACCTGCTGTGGGTTGGACAAAGCCCCTCCACAGGCTGGATGTGGCCTGTGGGCCGTATTTTGCCCACCCCTGCTCTATACTGTTTATCTGGGGTTTTGATAGGAGTCCAAGGGAGTGAGACACCTAACTCCCATTAACTACCATGCCTTTGACCCCTCAAGATTAGAGAAAGCTTATGTTAATGCAAAATGCTGGCACCCACTTATTGAGAGCAGCAAGTATGTAACATCAACCATTCAGCCACTGTATTTGTGTCCAAGTTGTTGGTGATATCCAACCTGGTTTGGGACACAGTTACCTGAGGTCCTAAATCTCTTCCTGGGCCATGCAGTCACACTTGTAATCAGTGGATGTTCTCAGGCTAATTGTAAACCAAAGTATGCAGGTGGCACAAGTTTTTGCTGCAAGGGGTGGCCAATGTACCTTGGTGTTTTCTTCACCAGATCTGAATTTGTTAACCTATAGGAAATCTGCTAGGTCCAAACTTTATCTCCAGCATTTGGAGATGTTTAGTGTTTATGTAGAAGTAAAAGTGTAGAAATCAATGGAGGTGAGGCCTGTTTGTGTCTGGTATTCAGTGTTATAGTTCATGATATGGTAGAAGGAGCACTTAGGCTTTTCTTGAATTGGGGGTGCGGGAGGTTTTGTATTTTTACCAGACTGTGTGTTAAGTAGAGTATTTTAAAATGGAAATAAGTAAACAAAATGTTATGATCAAAATATTATACCAGTAAGTCTTACATTGTCCTTTTTTTTAACTTTTAGGAAGTGCCTTAATTCATAGAGGAGCACTAAGAAAATAAAATGTGGTGGTAGCCAATAAATATTAATTCTACCATCATTCTTTCAAACATCTATTGTAATACTTAGTCTTGTAATACTTATCTTGTATTTGTCTTTTCAACCTAGTCTTCAAAATACTGTACCTATTCTTAGATTATTTAGCTACCCTAAACTTCCCAGAAACACTGTCAATAGCATCAGATATATAGCTTATATATTTGTATGCTATCCATACGCTCCCTCCTTCTCAGTAGGTGTTATCCGCACCTACCTGAGTATTCTTGCTTAATTTTCAGTGTTAAGATTTCTTAAATGGTAATATTCACTCTAGTGAGAACCATGCTTCTAGATGAAGTGTCCAGCATTTAATTCTTTACATCTTGTAATAATTCTATTACTCGATTCAATGGAAGTTTTAAATTGGCATTAGGCCAACAAAATATCTACAGACCAAGTATGTTAAAAACAAAAGAAACTACATTAAAGCTAACTGACTGAAAATAAACAAAAATTAAAAGTTATGAGACAAATGTAGCATGAAATGGTGCAGAGACTACATAAATTGTTAGAGTACTGGAGTGGGTCATGTTAAATGTAAATACCCTATCACCATTGATATGTCTAGGAAACTGACTCTTATTTAGAGCTCCATACTTCTCTGTTACTTTAAGATGAGGACATCAGATCATGTTTCCCAAATACTTTGTTTCCAAAGTTGGATTTATATGTGCAGATCCTCTTAGAGGAAGTTATTGCTGTCTACTAAATTGAAAAGTTAAATAAAGCTCCCAAGTAGATGTCTTCACCTTTGAATTCATAACCCTGTAAAGGACTGAACATGCCATGTGTTGGGGTAAGCATGGAGGAAGTTTTAGAACTAAGCACAAGAGATGGAAAAGGAGCTACGTGATGAAAAGACTCCTTTGCCAAGCCTGTGAAAACTTTTAGATGGACTTGGGGTTTAACACCTAAACTGAAAGCAGTTCATAGCATAGTAGCAGTACATAGCATAGCTGGTGGGACAGTCAAAGAGGTTATTTTTTTTTAGGAAGCACCTCACTCACCTTCCTATTCTTCATAAACTTATTAGCCATTGTTTTTAAACCCCTGCACTAATACCTCCCTCCATCTCTTTTCTATTTCTTCCTCACTCTTTCCCATAAAACACCTGGAAGAACTGAATTATTCCAGCTCAGACACCCTCCTTACCCATTGTTCTAATGAAGCAGAGTCAGGACAATGTTAATGCTACATGAGCATGATTTTTAAAGCTGCTTCTCTTTGTGTAATATAAGACAGGGACTTTGCCAGCCCATGGTTGATTTGCTGCATGTTGAAAGCTTGACTTATACATAAAGTACATTATATCAAACAGAAGTCATACTTTGTACTTTGATAGGTCCCCCAAAACCATTGAATACAGTTCTAATTAGTAATAGATATATGTAGAAGCAGCATGACAGGTAGTTCCAAAAAAACCCCCAAAACAAAACACCTGGATATTGTGTCCTGTGGTGTGAACAGCAATTACAGTAGAAGCAGGAAGCAGAGTTGCCCCCAAGTCAACAAAGTTAAAAAAATGAGGTGCTTTAAAAATATGTATAGCCATTACAGGTATCAGGAGTTCTCTGTGTCTGTGCTCTCATTCTTGTCTCACTGCAGAATTTCAGGGAACTACAGAGAACAGAATTCAACACAATTCTCTCATGCCCAGAGCTGCCTGCTTCCCCATCTCCACATGCTGCAGAGCCCCTGCACTGAGATACCCTGTGCCCCTGCTCTCTGGCTGTCTGGGGTGCAGGGTGCCTCAATAGAGGGGAGCAGGCAGTGTTACTTTTTTCTGGCTTGTGCCACTTTTTTCTGGGATGTGTTTGGTTCGTTCATTCGTTCATTCGTTTGTTCGTTCATTTGTTTGTTTGTTTGTTTGGGGGGGGGGGGTTTGCTAGCAGGAAATCCTGGTAGCAAATTTTGCTCCAGCACTGCAAATTAGGAGCACTGCACACTGATTAATGTTCAACCCATGAGGCTTGTGGTACTGCAAATAAGTTGCAGCACCAAAACAGCCTACATATCTGGATCCAGCCAGAGAGTGCATCTACACAACACTATTACTGCAGAGCAGACTAATTAGGTCCACAGTAAATATCTTGGGCGCGTCCACACGTGGAAGCACATGCACTTGCAGCAGCTCAAATAGAAGCAATGCAAATTTGAGCTAGGGCTTTTTGCCTCAGCGCACATGCTGGGACATGCACTTCGTTGCGGAGCAAATCATGCCACTTGGGACAAAATAACCCTGCCTGGCTCCTCCCAGATCTGCAGCTAGGGGGGCTAGAGCCCAGGGCCAGCACCTGTGCTGTCCCCAGCAATATAAAAAGCTGCCCTGTCCTGGCCCCAGCAGTACAAAAAGCTGCCCTGGCAAGCAGTTTCAGGGCTACTCACTCTCAGGAGCTTCTGAGGCTCAGCCAAATGGTACCTAGGGATGCTACCCCTTGTGCCAGCTGGACTGCTGAAGCAGCCCTGAGAGTTCCCTACACCCTCTACCTACTGCATCAGTCTGACAGTGGGGGCTGCTGCCTGGCTGCACACCTACCAGACCCAGTGGGCTGTGCTACAGTGTTGGTCTTTGTGCAGCACTTCTGCCATGTGTGCCCCCTGCCCAGCCATCTGGGCAGCTATAGCCCAGAAGATGTTCCGGGTGTGGTGGCCTGCTCTGAATGGTCAAAGCATGTCCTCCTGGCCCCAATCGGCCAGGAGGCAAACCACAGCCAGCTGGGTCTAAGGTGCCAGCTCTGAGCAGGCAGGGTCCTGCTACTGGCCTCCCCAGCAGGAATTCTGGTGTTCCCTATTGGAAAACTAAAAAATCCCTCATAAAAAAAATCCCAAAGTCCCTCTGTAAAATATCCCAAAATCCATGTTCCTCCACAATTAAAATAAAAGACCACTATAAAGAAAGAGAGAGAGTGAGACAGAGAGACAGCGATCAATTGGGCAATGTTTTATTGATATATCTACAGTGTTAAAGCAATTTAGAAGAGTACCAGTGTCTGTATCATAATAAAGTCAGCTCTAAATACATGTTTAATGAATTCATGAATACATGAATATATATTTTGCTGGCCCCAACAGGGGCTTCAGCCCCCCGCCTCAGGGCTTACAGCCCCCCAACAGGGGCTATGACCCCCCATATGGGTTATAGCCCGCCACAGGGTCCACAGCCCCCCCACAGGGGCTACCCCCACCTGCAGGGACCACATGCCCCGCCCCACCACCACTTGCTCCCCCAGCCCCTTGGATTAGTGCCCCGCCTGGCCCCATCCCCTGCTGGCTCCTAAAGCCCTCCCGATGGCTGCCCCACCCAGCCACATCCCACCCCTGCTTCCCCAGCCCCCCAATGGCTGCCTGCCCAGCCCCATCCCCTACTTGCACCCCCAGCCCCCTATGGCTGCCCCCCCCAACCCCAGCCTCCAGCACTTAAAAAAAAAAAAAGAAATGAAAAAAAGCCTCTACTTACCTAGCAGGGGCTGGGGGGGCTCCAGGGCCTCCTGGCAGAGTCCCCCTGGGCAGCATGGGGCAGCAGGGCCTGGACTGGGGCCGCTGGGGCTGTCACCCTGCCCTGCCCTGTGTGGGTGGGGCCCCAGCGACCTTGATGGTAGCTTGAGCTGCCAGTAAGTGCTGAGGTTTTTTTTGGTGGTGGGTTTCCCCAATGCTGGGTGGGGGGGGCAAGGATCAAGGGGGCTCAGGGGGTTGGGATGGATGGGGTTGGGGGGGAAGGGATTGGGGCGGCTGGAGGGGTGGGGCCATGCAGGGAAGGGATGGGGGAGCTCAGGAGGCTGGGGGGGGCTGGGGCTGGGGGGGAAGGGATCGGGGGGGCTTGGGAGGGATGGGGCCAGGTGAGGAAGGGATTGGGGGCCTTGGAGGGATGGGGATGGGTGGGGAAGGGATCAGGGGGCTCAGGGGGGCAGGTGGGGGGTGGGGCTAGGTGGGGAAGGGATTGCGGGGGTTGGGGGTAGGCAGGGGGTGGAATCAGGCAGTAAAGGGATATGGGGGGGGTTGGGAGGCAGGTGGGGGCTGGGACTAGGCAGGAAATGGATCAGGGGTTTGGAGGGCAGGCAGGGGGTGGGGCCAGGCTGGCCAGGTCTGTGGGAGGCTGGGGGAGTGGGCGGGGCCAGTGGGGGTCCCCACCATAGTCCTCTCCTCCCTCGTCCAGCCCCCCTGGCCCCTTACTTACTGGCACTGGAGCCCTTCAGTACCAGGGTGAGGGCCAACCACAGAGATGCTGTAGCAGCCAAAGCGTCTCTGTGGAGGACCCAGCCTCTGGTTGCCTCAGGGCACAGTCTGGGACTGTGTCCTGTCTCACTTTTCTTAACTCCATTGTTTTTGACCCCTGGATATCCAGGGGTCTAATTTTGCCCCCACTCTGCAAACTTGCATTAGGGGAAACTTTTTCCTGTTCCTGCACGTGTCTCTTGCAGTGTCACAAGGGGTTTGAGATCCTGCAAGAGGTGCATGTGGGCTTGTCTGGATGCGCCCATGAAGTCCATTCCAGCCCTACTTTTCTATCATCCTTCCTATATTTCTATGACTTTTATCAATTAAATGTGTTGGTCGTGTTAGCTAAATTTTTATATAGTGAAATTACTTTGTCTAGTTCTGATTATTTGCATATATTGATGGTTTGTTGAGTATCTGCTTACCTGCTTTTATCATTAGTTATTTTTTTCAGCCTAACTTTTTAACTTCTTGTTTTTGTTCTTTTTAATAAAGAAATCTTAGAAGGAATTGAGCAGTAATTTTAGAGTACTCTTTAATCTTATCATCCTACACCTTTATTTAATAAGCTACTTTTCTTTTCTCTGACTGCTTTCCCATGACATTTTTGTAAAATCTTTTTTTATACCACTTAACACCTTTGGCTGGCTTTAAGTCATTCTAGACCTCTGGGACTTTTTTGTTGCTGCTGCTGTTTTCCCCTTCTTTTCTTTTACCTCTTCAAACCCTAATTTCTTTTACATGTTCTTATTTAATTGATTCTGTTTCCTGCATGTTATCTTTTTATCCTAAGATCTCTGTGTAGTCCTTGTGAAGCCATAGGTACTGCTTAATAATAATGTTGTTTTCTTCTTTTTTAGGGGACATACGCAAGATTTTTGTGTATCTTATGGTTTCTTCTAGCTTGTAGAATTTTATTCCTTCCATGATATCTTGCTTACTGGGTTGCTTCCTTCCCAAAAAGGTGCTTTTAGTAATCTAATTACTTCAATCTGTATTTAATGAGACAATTTGTTAATTAACTTCTGGAAGATTTACATAACTAATAATTAGGAGTCTGGCACTGAAGACAACTCAATACAAGAAACAAGTCTGTACATCATGCACGTGCCTCCTAGCTTATATTAAGAAACCCAAGACAGAGACCGCTTTGCTTCCTTATGTGTCGGTCCTATGAACCAGATTTTTCTTAATGATATTTAGTCATCAAAAGACTCAAAAAGGCATTGTATTGGCTTTTCAAAAGCATCTAAGCATGTTTAGCCTCACCTCACCTCAGATTCAGAAAAGGACTTAGACACCTGGCCCCCACAACAGAATCCAGAATACTAACCTAAGCATCTCTAGTCTCCCTGTTCAACACTTGGGGAGAAATAAATTCCTCAGATGCACAACAGCCAGCACACTGAGCAGGGTGCTGCCTGCACTGGCCAAAAGGGAACACAGCACAGAAGAATGCCTCTTTTGGAGCTATCAAGAGCCATTTGGAATCATACTGGAACCATTTTCTGAAGGTAGGCATTCAAGCTCCTTAAAAATCAAATGGAGTAATTCCTTTCTTTTAAAAATGCAGCTGTTCCACATTGGACAAAAAAACAAAGGATTCACTAGGCAAGACAGAGGCTGAGCATGATGCTGTACAAAATGTTAGGGCCCCTACTGAGCAAGGGATCCAGCTGATGCCTTGAGCACTATTTCAGTATTTTATCTGCTGGTTATTAATGTAAAATATAAACAGTCCTTTGAGCAGGGTCTAAATCAAGGTCAATGGCATAACTGGCTAGTACAGGGCCCTTGATGGCAGCTCATGTGGCAAGGGTTAGAGGTTTGCTGCTGTCACCAACTTTTTGCCACCAACCTACTACTGGTTTTTGGTGAGTGAAAAGGAGATGACATCTTACCTGCAGCAGCACACCACCAGCTAGTGGTGCCACTTCTCTGCCCTTCTCCACCCTTCCTGCTGCCACTCAGTCACTGAAAGAAAGGTCCTTTGTTCAGGGTTATGGGGAAAGGAGGAATGGACAAGGGATGGATGGGTGAGGGATCTCCATTCCCATGGCTCCCCCCACACCACTTAGGCAATGCCTTGGGCTTGTGCCCCACTTGTTCACCCATTATTGCATGAGATCAAGCTCACCTGTTTTCTCAGGTGAGCATCCCAACCAAAGTGATTAATTACTGAGATGGTATGATTATTTTTATGGTATGGAGCAGCCCACACCTGAAGATAGAATGTTATGGCCAGTCCTGTGGGATACCTTCTCAAGAAGTATTATTTCCTTCTATTTCATGATGCATTATCTCTCACTGTATTCATCATATTAGGATTGGTTTTATTTTTGCTGCCGTACCATGTTGGCAAATGTAGATTTAACACACATGCCCCTTATCACTTCCTTGCCCCTTCAGCACTACTGCTTTATAGGCTGCTCACCACTCTTTCCAAGTTCTATTTCACTTTTTCTGCCCATATTTCCAGTCTTTCTAAGTCATGGTATCATTTCTCCATCCTCACTAATATTCTTAACCTCACCCAATATTGTACCACTGTAAATCTTACCAACTTCCTGTCTTTCTTCACATATCACATGGTTAACGAACATCTTGATCAAAGCACTGATTCCTGCAACTCCACTAGGGATCTTCCCCCAACTAAGTATATTGAAGTTTTAATTTTTTTAGCAGTTTTTAAATCCACATACTAGCATTTATATTTTAGTCAAACAGTTACTTTTAAGAGATTTCACATCATTCTAGGCCTGTTCTGACAGAGCTCAGAACAGAAGGAATTGACACAAGTGGCTCCATACCATAAACCAATTAGATTACTGAGATGCTCCATTGCTAAGAATGCTCCTACCTTAAAAATGGAGAGGGGCCATTGTTTAGGGCACTTTTCTGGAAGGTGGTTTGTAATTTCCTTAGGCAAGGAAGGAATTATATGCAGAACTTCTACATCATGATGGAGGGCTCTAAGCACTGGATCATTGTATAAACGTTCTACCTCCTCATTGTCCTTTTCCCACCACCATCTTCAAATAAAACATCTGCCTCTTCATTAAATGCAGGGATTTTGAGGATCTCATTAGTGGATTTTGGTGCCTAAATCCTACTTAAGCCCCGTTTTAAGTATAAATCCTCTTGTGTATGTGTGCTCTAACTCCTACTGACATCAATAGGAGTAAGGCACCATGGCTGCTTAGGCATTTTTGTATATCCATCTAGGGACATTCTTAGGCTTCTAAATACCTTGGAATTTTGCCCTGTCATCTTGGATATGCATTATATGTCCAAACTGATTATTTTACTTCCAGATTACCTCTGCAGTTTGTGAAACCAGAGAGAGAAAAATAAAAGAAGCTAATCATAATGACAACATTGAATTCTGCTCCCTCATTGACAGGAGTCTGAATTCTTTTCTCCAGTGTTGTATTTTTACTACCACTTGTGCTGCTTACTGTCTTGATTTATTCACTTAAGAATATATGTTAAAGATGTTTGGGTGTTTAAACCTTATTTCAGTTAGAGTAAGGCACACAGGTGCCTCTCTCCATCTTTAAGTGTCTACAAATCTGGCCTTTACTCCCTAACTCCCACAAGTCAGATTTCATTTCTGTATTATGCTGTTGTTGGCTTCTTGCACAACTGGCATCTCAGGACATAAGTTTTCTGGGACACTTGGAGAAGTATGCTATAATATGATTTTGGACTTGTAAAATTGTATTTTCTTGGTTAACTGTCTACCCTTTTCTTAGCTATGCAACCAAACCATGCCTTTGTCATTCAGATCACTCAGAAATTGTACACCAAACTAGCAATTTTAATATAATCCATTGAGTGTTCAAAGGAATAGAGATGGTTCCAAAAGATATTCATTTTAGGAGTATAATGCCGTTATATAAAAGTGATGCAATATTATTTGTGAAAAAAATTACTTAAGTTATCTAGTTTCTCTTCCTGCCATTCTGGATTGTTCCCTTCAGGATATTTATTAGAATATTATTCATTCTGGTTTCAAGTGTTCCTAACAATTAAGCTTCAGCCACTGATACTGGAAGACCATTCCACAACCATAATTTGCTGTCAGGGATTCTTTTGATATTCAGTTAAAACTGTCCTGGTCTTAATTTCATCCTTCCATGGTGAATAAGTTTCAAATTTTATCTGACACCTACTTCTAATAATAGTCTATCTAATCCAGTACATATATTAATATTCTACAATATTAGTTTTTAGTGGTAGTACCTACCATTTTATTATAACAAGTAAAGTAAAATAAGACATATTTTAAAAGCTTCACCATTTTCCCTCTTTCTCCCCGCAAGCAAAATTCCATGTTATGAATGTGCAAAGAATCTTAAAATAAAAACCAAAGTTTTATTTTTTCATGGGTTTGCTGATAAAATTGGCAAGATCGTTAAAAAAGACAGAAAATATCAGCTGATAGAATAATAAATACACTTTTCATAACAAACCTAGCAGATTGCTCTGAAAAGCTATTGAACTTGAATTTCAAAACACAACCATAAAATAGCATCATTTAACAAGATTAGCCTAACAGGAAATTACCCTTTGATGATACAGAAATCATGAAAGAGGAAGGTAAAATGCATAAATAATATACATAAATGATTTTATACAGTGGAGACATCAGCTGAGCAATGCCATCTGTGAAAATAATTGTTTCAGAAAGTGTGTCAGACTGACAAATAAGGGAGATTTCTAGCTATAATAATGGCTGATGTTAACATTGTAATACAGTTTGTATAAAGAACTCTGACTCCTCTGATTTTTTTATATAGTTTAACAAAATATCTAGAGCCAAGCCCTGTTTTCCATTGAACTGAATAAAAAGTTCCTATTAATTTCAAAGGGACAGATATTACCAAGAAGTGAATGTTTGCAGTAGATATTCAACCAGGTGAATGGTTTCTTGGTTTGTTTAAGGATGGTTTATTGTCCAAGAATGCTTTGGTGCAAGAACTGGGTGTGTCAGTATTGTAATTGCCAGGGATGTCTGGGAACATAAACTTTAGGCTGAGGTTTTTGGAAAATTGGCAAGCCATCCCTCAGAGAGCTAGTGGAAGAAGAAATTACATGTGGTTCTTGTGAACACCAGACTCTTCATACCCAGATTGATATTAAATCCTCCCCATGTATGCACTCCTTGTGTTAATTGGTACCCCCCTCCCACATGCACACATCTTGAGGCTTGATTTGTGTCACAACATCTACATAAAGAAATTGACTGTTATCATGTTCCCATTGCAGCTTCCTTTGCTTATAAAACATTGAAATGCAATGTCTATTTCTGTGGCTGCCACAAACAAGTTGCAGCATTGACAGTGAATCTGCCAACTGGGCTGCATTAGGCCTACAGGGTGGGATTTTAACATTCATGAACTAAAATCTGTAAATTGTATATAAACAAGTGCATATTTGAAAAGGTTTGGGAATTTCACTGTAAGGATCAAAGCAATTTTTCAATGCCTCTAATTATTTTCTGAAGTTCAACAAAGATTCATTGACTAATGCTTGATCTTCAGTAAGGTTGGTCAAAAAATTCTGATTAAACATGTTTCTCTTTTTTAGAATTTTCAGTCTCACCAAATGGAATAATTTGGGGCAAACACTTCAATTTCCAAGCAGTTCTAATGGAGTGAGAGAGCCAGGGTCAACCAGAGCATACAGCTCTAGGACATCATGCTGTGGGTGTTACCACCATGTTTACATTAGTCCCCCCCTCTTTAGTTATCACTGAGCATTTCAAAATTGTTCTTTTTTCTGAACTAGGATGGAACCACATTTTAAAATATAAAAATCCCTCTCAAAATGAAATTATCTTGCTCCATACCATCCATGAGAATCAATTAAGATATGAAGAACTCCAGAAGCTGGAAGAATAGATAGTAACTAGCAATCTATGTATTTCAGTAATTTACTAGTATTAATTACCTTTGCTTTTTAAAACTTCAAGGGTGGATCGGCACAAGATGCTTTACTGTGTTGTAGCATAGCTTACAGTGCAGTAAGCATGTGCATCTTCATATGCACATGCTTACTGCATAGTAAACCACACTAACTGCAAGTAAATTTGCTACCTGCAAATGCAAGTAGCAAATTTACTTAGGCTTGCTTACTTTGCAGTAGTGCTTGTGTAGATGTCTGACTGGGAGTAAACCTGCTCCCGGTCAGCCAGACACCATGAAGCTGAGCAGGGAAGAGGCTCTCCAGTACCTCCACCCTGCGTTCATGAAGCAGGCACTGGGAACTGTTCCAGTCAGGGGCAGATCCTAGTCCTGTGCCCTGATTACGTGACTGAGGCACAGGGCTTGGAAAGAGCTGCAGGGGTGGGGTAGGTCCCAGCCCCCTGCCCTGATCTCCCCTGCAGCTCTTTCTAAGTCCCCTGCCCCTGATTGGGGAGCTGGGGTCAGGAGTTCCCTGCTGCCAAGGCAGGGGGACATTGTCCCTGCCCCAGAAGCAGGCAGCCCCGCAGCAGCGGCTGGGTGCAACGTCCCATCCTCAACCAGAAGACAGCTGTCTCCTGGCCCAGTGCTCCCTGCCAGCCCCTGGTCTAGCACCCAGGGGGAGCCTGGTGGTGACAGGGGCGCATTGCAGAGCCCCAGGAAGTGGGAGCAGTTTGCTCTCATTGGGCGCAGCCAGATGAGCACATACGTGCCTCTTGCCCCATCTCAAACCCCTTTGAGATGAGGCAAGAGGCACGTGTGAGAACAAAAAAATGTTCCCTGCACTGCAAACTTGCAGCATGGGGTGACAATTATACCCCTGGGAAAAAAACAGAGTTTAAAAAAGTGAGGCAACTGGAGGCTGGGTCCTCCACAGAGACACTCTGGCTACCAGAGCGTCTCTGTGGCTGGCCTCCCTGGTCCTGAATCACCCAGCCTGCCAGGCAGCATGCTGCAGCACCAGGGCTCCAATGCCAGTAAGGGGTTGGAGAGGCTGGAGGAGAGGGGAGAGGACTATGGGGGGGACCCCCTCTGGCCCCACCCACTTCCCAGCCCCCCTGCCCTGTCCTGCCAGGCCCCACCCTCTGCCTGCCCCCCCAAGATCCCCAATACCTGCTCTGCACGGCATCACCCCCTGACTGTCCCCACAAGGCCCCTGATCCCCACAAACCCCTCCAAGCCCCCCCTGTGTGGGGGCCATCACCCCTGTTTGGGGGGCTGTAGCCCTTGTGTGGGGGCCGTAAACCCCATGTGGGGCTGTAGCCCCTGTTGGGGGGCCATAACCCCTGTTTGGGGGGCCATAGCCCTTGTGTGAGAGGTATAGCCCGTGTTGTGGGGCCATAGCTCTTGTGTGGGGGCCATAATCCCTGTGTGGGGCTGTAGCTTCTGTTGGGGGGCCATAGTCCCTGTTGGGGGGCCGTAGTCCCTGTTGGGGGGCTGTAGCTCCTGTGTGGGTCTGTAGCCCCTGTTAGAGGGCCATAACCCCTGTTGGGGGGCCATAGCCCTTGTGTGGGGGCTATAACCCCTGTTGGGGGGCCATAGCCCTTGTGTGGGGGCCATAGCCCCCATTGGGGGGCTCTAGCCCCTGTGGGAGGACAGCAAAATATATATTCTGGTTTCATGAATTCATGAAACATGTATTTTGAGTTCACTTTATTATTATGATAAAGACACTGGTAGGCTTACACATTGCATTAACACTGTAGATATGTCAATAAAACATTGCCCAACTGATCGCTGTCTCTCTCTCACTCTCTCTCTCTCTTTATAGTGGTCTTTTGTTTTAATTGTGGAGGAACATGGACTTTGGGATATTTTACTGAGTAACTTTGGGATTTTTTTTATTAGGGATTTTTCAGTTTTCCAACAGGGAACACCAGAATTCCTGCTGTGGAGGCCAGTGGCAGAACCCTGCCTGCTCAGAGCTGGCACCTTGGACCCATCTGGCTGTGGCTGACCTCCTGGCCACATGGGGCCATGAGGACATGCTTTGACAGTTCAAAGCAGGCCATCACACCTGGAATATCTTCCGGGAGATAGCTGCCCAGATGGCCAGGCAGGGGCACACATGGCAGCCAACTCTGCAACACAGCCCACTGGCAGTTGGCCCACAGGGGCGTCTGCCTGTACGGGCTGTGCAGTCCCCCTCTGGGTCTGGCAGATGCATAGCAGCAGCCCCCAATGGGAAGGGTGCAGGGAACTCTCAGGGCTGCTTCAGCAGTCTAACTGGCACAAGGGGTAGTGTCCCCAGGTACCAATTGGCTGGGCCTTAGAAGCTCCTGAGAGTGAGTAACCCTGAGCTACTTGCCAGGGCAGCTTTTTGCTGGGACCAGGACAGAGCAGCTTTTTATACTGCTGGGGACAGCACAGATGCTGGCCCTGGGCTCTAGCTCCCCCTGGCTGCAGATCTGGGAGGAGCCAGGCAGGGTTATTTTGTCCCAAGTGGCACAATTTGCTCCTCAACAAAGTACACATCCAAACACGTGCACTGAGGCAAAAAGCCCTGGCTCAAATTTGTACTGCTTCTATTTGAGCTGCTGCAAGCGCACGTGCTTGCAAGTGTAGCCACGCCCATTAGCAGCAAATCTGCTTCCATTTTCCTGCAAATGTAGATGCCTGCCTGGGAGTGTTTACTCATGAGTAGTTTACTTGTGAGTAAACTGCTCCCACATCAAAAGAATATGTAGACACACCCTAACAAATTCAGAATTGATGCCAATTGCAAAAGAACCTAACAGATCTCAGATCCTGTAGTTGTATGCTGTGGGCGCATCTACATGTGTGCCTGGCTGCGCAGTTGTTATTGTTGTTATTGTTTAGTACTTGCTAAATGATGTAGCATCTCATGTTGATGTGCCCTGTATATCTTTCCCCATATAGCATTGCAGTTTCAAAGATCTGAAAAACAGATCCTAGACTATATCCTATTATCCATGTATTATAGAGAGACAAAGTATACTAATAGAATTATTAGCAGGGAAGCAACTCCAACAGATTTTAATCTTAGAACATAGAGGAAGAGTGTATTATTTTCCCCTATACTTCAGTACGATGGTTATCTGCCATAACTAAGCCCTTCCTCCACTAATTTCATAGCAAGCCCATCTTAGGGCGTGCTGTGAAAAAATTAGTTCATATTTTCTTATTACAAAGCAACATTTATTTAATCCTTGTTGTTAAAATAGATCTTGCCTGTAATTAACAGGCATAACTGAAACAGATTTCTCTGAGAGCTGTAGAGCTGGGATAGTGAGCAGGAAGGCTCTAGAGAAAGAGGATGTACTTGCCATGCACTTTAGCTGTGGTCATTCTGAGCCACAGGGAACAAAATACAATGAACAAAGCACAAGACAGTTCTCTTGTAAATTTGATATATTTTATTAGACCAACTAAAATAGGTGGAAAAATTATTTGCAAGCTTTCAAATACAAGCACCCTTCTTCAGGCACAGGGAGCATCTGATTTACCCAAAGAACCTTGCCTATGTCCTTAGACCTACATGGCTACAACGAACACCAACATACAAAGCACAGCTTTTGAGCTGCTCTTGCATACCCTGGATAAAACGGAAATCCCCAGGCAGCCTCTGGATCTAGAGCCTCACCTAGACTTGAGAATCTGGCTATTTAGCTATTAGTGTGCCTAGTAGTACAAAGTCTCTCTCTGTATAAGGAATACAGTTGATACCTTTTAACATAATTAGGATTACATCCAAAATATACAAGGAACAAACAGCAGCTTTGCTTTGTTAAGTTGGTACAGTTCGCATAGTTTTTTTAGTTTAGGAAATGTCTTGCTTTCAATATTTAAAAGATGACACTCTAGGAGGTATAAACACAGGAGACAAATGACTTGAACCTCTTTACAACGGATGTGGAAACAAATGTTTCTGAAAATATTAATATTCCAGCACTTGTTACTAACAGATCATGGCATATCAACACTATACAGTCCCTCCATGTAGTACCACTTGGCAAGTGGGCAGCTGTATTCTGCCCTGGTTTTAGTTCCTGGATATTAATATCAACAGTAATACTTTAAATAGTAATTGTAAGCCACTAATGGTTTTTTTCAGTTTGCATTGTCCATTCATGCAGGTCTGGTCAATAGTGTAACTTCTAGAATTTGCAGAATTCTGGTTTAATACTTTAGAAAACTTTTTTTTTTTAATTTTCTGTTGTATATGCACTGTATTCATGCTGAGCTCACCAATACATTGGAGCTATTTAATTTAAGAACTATGTTTTTAGCTATAAGATTGTGAGCCAAATCCAAGGAGGGATTTAAATACCTAAATCCAAAATGATGAGCCTCAAAATGCCTCCTCATCTGCCATCAAGCCTTAGAGATACCTACAGTTTGTGGGCACCTCCATTTTAAATATTAAAAATCCTCAGTACCTAGGGTCTTCCTTCTGCATATATCTGCAAGCACTTCAATCTTAACAGGTTCTGAGCTGTTAAGCCCAGTCTCAGTTTTAAGTACCACTGGGATCCTCCAGCAATCTCACCTAAGGGACTTGATCCAGTAGGTACTCCTGGAGTACATTAAAGCACAAGATGCAGTGGTGAACACCACTTTTTCTTTTGAAAACAGTAATAATAGTTTCACCATACCTTTTATCCACAAACCAAATAGAGCAAGTGAGCTAATTGGCACTGTCACTGAGCAGTATTTATTAGCCTTCCCAGAGCATCCTATGGATATGGTTACACTGATGTAACATTGGATGCATACCAGGGAAGCCCTGAGACATGTGGGATATTGGAATAGATGATTGCT
This sequence comes from Alligator mississippiensis, assembly GCF_030867095.1. NCBI lineage: Eukaryota > Metazoa > Chordata > Crocodylia > Alligatoridae > Alligator > Alligator mississippiensis. The sequence continues at coordinate 68,094,725 of NC_081829.1, forward strand.
ATGATCCCTTCCTGCCTTAAAATATATGTATCTGTGAAAATGCATAACTGGGGGGGGGGGGGGTGCATGCACCTTCAGGAGGCCTTAAATGCCTCTACACTAATGCTTGTAGTATGGGGAACAAGCAGGAGGAATTTGCCCTCCTGCTAGCTAACACAAACCCAGACATAGTGGGGCTCACAGAAACATGGTGGGAGCCAATGCATGACTGGGCGGTGAACATCAAGGGCTATAGGCTGTACAGGAGAGATAGAACAGGGAGAAAAGTTGGGGGTGTGGCGCTCTATGTCAAAGAACAATTCACATCCTCAACAAGCAGCACTGGGTCAGAGGAGGGGCAGGCTGAAGTTTTCTGGGTCAGAATACAAGGGGGTCGGGGGAAAAGGACTTAATAGTGGGTGTCTACTATCGAGCATGCAACCAGGGAGAAGAGCTAGACCAGGAATTCTCAGGTCAGCTCGTGGAGCAGTTAAGTCAAAGGATGTGGTCATCATGGATGACCTAAACTATCCGGACATTTGATGGGAAGAGCAGTCAGCCAGGTCTGAACATTCACGTAGGTTCCTAGCCAAGTTACAGGACCTCCATCTAACCCAGGAGGTGCTCAGTCCCACCAGGGGAAATGCCTTGTTGGACCTAGTCCTGGCCACAAACGATGACCTGGTGAGGGGACTATGGGTGCTTGATCACCTGCAGGATAGCGATCATCGCCAACTGAAATTCACCATCCAGCGCAGGGTGACAAAGGCCTGCAGTAAGACAGCAACCCTGGACTTCAGGAGGGTGGATTTCATTGAGCGAAGGAGACTAGTCGGGGAGGCACTGAGGTCCCGGAGGGGTGGGGAATTGGGAGTCCAAGAAGAGTGGTCGTTCCTGAAAGAGACGATCTTCCAAGCCCAAAGGGTGGCAATCCCAGCACAGATCAAAGGGGGCAAGAGTGCTCAAATGCCCCATGGCTCACCAAAAGCATCCAGGAACTTCTCAAAGCCAAGAAGGAGGCGTACACCCAATGGAGGGGAGAGACCATCCCCAGGGAGAACTACACCTCCGTTGCTCGGGATTATAGGGGGACTGTTAGGAAGGTCAAGGCAGAGATGGAACTGGGACTAGCAATCCAGATCAAGGAAACAAGAAATCCTTTTTTAAATATATAGGGGGTAAAAAGAAGGTTCTGGGTAATGTGGGTCCTCTGCAAGACACGCTTGGAAATCTGGTGGTCTCACAGATGACAAAGCTAACCTATTTAACAATTTCTTTGCCTCCATTTTTCTGAGCAGGGACCAGGTCACCCCACCCCCTACCGGGATCCCCAATGGTCCCAGGGGAGGCACAGCCAGGCCCAGGGTCAGTGAGGACCTAGTCAGGGAACTTCTGGAGGGACTGGACATGTTCAAATCAGCAGGTCCTGATGATCTCCACCCCAGGGTACTGAGGAAATTAGCAGAGGTCATTCCAGGACCCCTGGCACAGCTTTATGAGCACTCATGGTGCCCTGGCAAGGTGCCAGAAGACTGGAAAAGGGCCAATGTGGTCCCCATTTTCAAAAAAGGGAGGAAAGAGGACCCAGAAAATTATAGGCCTGTTAGTCTTACCTCGGTCCTGGGGAAGCTCTTTGAGAAAATTCTCCAGGTGCATATCTGCGAGGGGCAAGCAGGGGAGTGTATGCTTAGGGGCAACCAACAGGGGTTCATTAGAGGCAGGTCCTGTCAGACCAACCCGGTGGCCTTGTATGACCAGGTCACAAAATCCTTAGATGCTGGTGTCACAGTGGACATAGTCTTTCTGGACTTTAGGAAGGCCTTCGACACTGTCTCTCACCCCATTCTCATTAAAAAATTAGGACACTGTGGTGTTGATGCCTACACAGTCAGATGTGTCGCCAATTGGCTGGAGGGCTGCACCCAGAGAGTGGCAGTGGACAGGTCATTTTCGACCTGGAGGGATGTGGGCAGTAGGGTCCCCCAGGGCTCGGTCCTCGGGCCTGCACTATTCAACATCTTTATCAACGACTTAGACGAGGGGGTGAAAAGCACCTTGTTCAAATTCACAGATGACACCAAGATGTGGGGAGAAGTGGACATGCTAGAAGGGAGGGACAGGCTGCAATTGGATCTGGACAGGTTACAGGGGTGGGCGGATGAGAATAAGATGGGATTCAATACTGATAAGTGCAGGGTACTGCACCTAGGGAGAAAGAACCAGCAGCATATCTACAGGCTGAGGAACTTCCCTCTCAGCAAAGAGTCAGAAAAGGATCTTGGAGTCATGATAGACTCCAAGATGAACATGGGCCGCCAATGTGGGGACGCAGAAAGGAAGGCTAATCGCACCTTGTCATGCATCCACAGATGCATCATGAGCAGGTCCAAGGAGGTGATCCTCCCCCTCTATGCAACACTGGTCAGACCGCAGTTGGAGTACTGCATCCAATTCTGGCTGCCGCACTTCAGGGTCCAGAGGAGGGCCACTCACATGATCAGGGGCCAGCAGGGCAGGCCCTACGAGGAGAGGCTATGAGACCTGAACCTGTTCAGCCTCCACAAGAGAAGGCAGAGCAGGGGTTTGGTGGCCGTCTATAAACTGGCCAAGGAGGACCAGCAGGCAATGGGAGAGTCCCTGTTCCCCCAACCACTACTGGGAGTAACAAGGAATAACGACCATAAATTGACTGAGAGTAGATTCAGGCTAGATATCAGGAGGCACTACTTCACTGTCAGGGTGACTAGGAGCTGGAACCAACTTCCAAGGAAAATGGTGCTTGCCCCTACCCTGGGGGGCTTCATAAGGAGGGTAGACAGCCACCTAGATGGGGTCATTTGACCCCAGCATCCTTTCCTGCCCATGACAGGGGGTCAGACTAGGTGATCTGCTCAGGTCCCTTCAGACCCTACAAACTATGAACTATGAAACTATAATGTTTATTTTTATGTTTATGACACTAAATACGCTTAATTGATTTCTAATTTGTATTCTGTGAAGGTCATTGTGCCATCATGTTTATTAGTGTTGCAAACAAAACGGAAAGAGTGGAAAGCATAATTATGCTGTATTTGTGACTTCCTTCATGTTCCTTTAGGCATGACACAGCCTTATAATTGTGAAGGCTTTGTTGTACTGGCTCCCAACAACAAAGAAGGCATTATTCATCAAAATAATGGCATGAGGAAACAACATCACTGTGTTATCCTGTTAATGGACAGATATTACCTCAGGATAATACAGCAAATGATGTGAATTACAATTATACTAAAATAGGACAAGATTCAAATAAAAGTTGAAGTATATGAAGATAACTAGTACGCTGCTGGCACAACAGATTTTTGGGGCACTTGAAAACTGATTTCTTGATACCACTAGTACTCCCACAGCTATAAATCATTCTGTCTTCAGCTTAGCTAGCTAATTAGTGGGTTAATGTCTGAAGTGGTATGACAGTGGAAAGCCCTACATAAGAGCTGTATACATATTACACTGTTTAGGATAGTGTACAGTTATTACAGTCTAACTGGTTAGGTACAGTATTTGTATTCAAGCAGGAGTTAATATACAACTTTTCAGAAGACCCTTCTAAGTTCAAACACCTGTCTTTTTGGGTGCCCAACATATGAATGTGACCAAAACTTCCTAATTTTAGTACCAAATTTAAGTTGCCCTATTTCCCAAGATGCTGATTTACCTCAGCTTCAGATAAGATGGTCACGTCCCTAATTATTTTATATAGATTATGAGACATCAGCATTATCTTTTGCTTTCATGAGATTCCACCTGGCATGTGACTTTTGCATTAGTTCCAGCTTCTAGCTATTAGTAATATTATCAACATTATGGTTCAGAATATTCTCCTAACTAAACTTGTAGATATACTTTTTAAAGATATCCACCCTTTAGAAAAGCAGTAAAAATGTCATTTAGGCAGCAATATTATTATTTTCCTGGAAGACCTTCTGTGCTAAAATTGAGTAGTTTATATTACATTAGATACTTTTGAACAAAGTGTACAGCAACTCAATTAAGTGAAATACTGATTTCTAATTAGGATTTAATTAGAAATTGAATTCAGATTGAGAACAGAACAACTCCCTCCTGCTAATTATACCACATTGGCTGCTTGTATTTATCATGATGGTCTGTAGTCTCTTCGCCTATAAAAGTACTGAAAATAAAATATGCTGCATAACGTGTAGCATGCTTACTTTTTATAACCCAAATTTTATCTACAGGGCTAGGGAAAGATATTACACATGTAACCCAGGCGGTACTCCAAAAGGTACCCCCTCTCCAATTGAAGGGATCAAAGCTGGTGCACAAGCGCTGTGGGAGGTCTAGGGACTCTCCTCTCCCTATAGAGCAGAGCCAGACAACCACTGGGGACTTAACCATATACCTTTTAATGAGGGAACAATACTGGGAACATAACAGGCATAATCAGGGGATATAGTGGACACTACAATGCCCCAAGGGGCAGGATTCAACAAAGGTTAGACACTTACCATCATTGACAAAAGACAGGGTTAACAAGATATAAAACACAAACAGCAGAGCAAACAATACTGGTTGGGGAAATATAAAAAGGCACAAAATACAAAATGTCAAATGACAAAGAAATATAGGGCCTAAGTACCTGGAGGGGGAGAAAGGGGGAAAACACAATGGCTCCTTTCTACTGCAAGAAGAATTTCTCCTTGTTAGCTCGCTTACCCCAAATCACCAAAGCTGGGGTTTGAACTAAAATCTCCCATGTGGTAGGGAAGAACACTGCCACACAGCTACCAGTGCTGGTACTGCTCCCTGCTGCTAGGGGTCTTGACCTTCCTGGACCCCCAGCTTCATGTCAAGCTGCCTGGTCTCTGATTGGAGGAGCTGGAAGTCGAGCTGGGAACCCCTCAGGTCACTGCTCAGATCCTCCTGCTGGCCACAGCCTCTTGTAGGGGATCCTGGAGCCCAGCAGGAAGCCTCTCCTGCCGGCCACACACCATGCTGCTGAGGGTCCAACTGCTGCCTGCAGGTCCTGCTCCTTCAGGCTCTTCTGGGGCAACTGCTTCCACCCCGCTGGCTCAGCTCTTGCCAGCTCCTTGCAGCTCCTTCCTTGTGGTCCTTCGCTGGTCTCTTCCCTGAGTCAGCCATGCTGCCCCTTTTATCCCCCTCCAGGTGACCCAAGGAGCCAATCAGGGGACATGAGGGGTGAGTCTCTGGGGCCTGACTGTAGAGGAAAGAGAATCCCAAGTCCTCCAATCATCTTTTGCCTTTTCAAAACCCCTGGGCTAGGTCACTGCCAGCTAGCCTGTCACACGCATAAACCGGTTTAAGTGATAAGAAACTGGTTTAAACCTATAACCGAACATAAGTTCAGTGCACATATACCAGTTTCAAAATGGCCGAATTTGGTTTGAGATAAACCTAGTTGAATGTAGTATTCCAAACTTAACTGACTGAGCTCAAACCAGTTCCTGCAACCTCTCTCCCAGACCCCTTTCTGGGAAATCAAGCTGGGCCTGGGGAATCAAAACTGAATCCAAAATTAATTTAAACTGGAGTCCTCCAGCATCCCAGCATGCTCGCAGGGCAGTGCACTTTGCTCCAGCAGAGCAGAGCTGGCCCTGCCCCTTTGCTTCCCAACCAGAGCAGGGACAGGCCAGATGCTGGCCCCAGAAGAAAACAGGGAAGAGGTTCATTCCTTACTTCCTGCCCCTGTCCAACCAGCATGTGCCTGCATTTCTCCACTGGCTGCTCCAGACGTGGGGGCATGGCCAGTAGGGCTGTGTGAAATTTTGGTGGCCATTTCATTTAGTTTCGGATTTGGACATTTTGACGGTTGAAAAACTGAATCCAAAATGAAATGCAGGGCTCCAAAACAGCTCTGAAATGAAACGGACCATCCGAAATGTTTCAGATGTTTCAGAGCTGGGCTTTCAGGGAAAGAGGGAGGGGGAGGAGGGGGGGAAGGACTGGTCTGATATTGACATCTGTAGCTGGCCAGTGATAATGATCTGTCCCTGAGGTCCCTTCCAAGCCCAGTGCTGGGGAATCAAACCAGGGGCTGGGGAACTGGGGAATCGAACAGGGAGCTGGGGAATCAAGCTGGGCCTGGGGAATCAAGCCAGGGGCTGGGGGAATGTTCAGGTCCCTGAACATTTCTGCAGTTCCCAGTTTGATTCCCCAGCTTCCTGATCTTTACCCCAGCTCTCTGATCACTTCCCCCTGCTCTTCCCAGGGGTGTGGGCCCCTGGATGATGCAGGATGACAGCAAGCTACTGCTGCCAGCTGGGGATGGCAGCAGCCCTCAGCTTTCCCCAGCCAGCAGCAGCAGCCTACTGAAACCCCATGCACAGATCCAGGGGCCTGTGCCTCCTGGGAAGAGCTAGAGGAAAGATCGGAGAGCTGGAGATTGAACTAGGAGCTCTGGCTGATTGCTGGAGCCACACAAGCTCCCAGGTGCCCTACAGAGCCACACTGCACCCTCATGATGGTGCAGTTGCCACATGGGTGACAGGTGGGGTGGGGGGTGATCCCTGCTGCCCCTGCTGTCCCGTACTGTGCAGGGGGTCTCTGCCATGAGCCCTCAGAGGCCCCAGTCACCAGCTTTTATTTTTTTAAAGCTCCTCTCTCACCGGCTATGCAGTATGCAGATGACAGTGAAGTATGGGGCTAGTGCAAGCAGGGCCTGTGCCCCCCAAGAGGGCTGTGGGACTATGCCAGACTGCTCCTGGGGGGAGCAGGCCCCCAAATCTGCATGCGGGATGACACCATGCTGCTGCTGCCGGCAAGTGATACTAGTTTTGCTTTGAACTGTTTGAGGTGCAGTTTCACAAAAACCTCTGCACCTATCTCCTTGAAACTTGGCAGTCTTCATGCCCTCAGCAGGGGCTACTATCCCTGTAGTTTTCACCCCACTCTGCCTTCACACTCATGCATGTCACAAGTTTTGCTCTGAACAGTTTGAGGTGCAGTTTCCCAGAAACCCCTGCACCTATCTCCTTGAATCATGGCAGGTTTCGTGACCTCAGAAGGGGCTACCTCCCTACAAGTTTCATTCAAATCAGGCAAGAAATAACAAAGTTAAAGGCATTCTTGTGATTCTCCATTATAGCCTATGGCTGAAACACCACCAAAACTCTGAAACAGCTCCAAAACTGTTTTGGCCAAAATGAAATGGCACAGTGATTCAGAACACCAAAACAAAGCACTGTCCCTCCAAAATGCTGAATCCGAAATAAAAATGAAACACAGCTGTTTTGGACAGCCCTGTGAAACACTGAAGTGAAACACTTGCCCTCCAAAATGCTGAATCCGAAACTGAAACAAAATTTGGGCATTTCACATAGCCCTAATGACCAGCCCCAGCAGCAGCCTGGAGTGAGCTGACCAGGGAGGGGATTAAATTCTTCCCTCCCGGTCCCACGGACCCAAGCCAGGGTCTGTCAGGCACTCCCTGCTCACTGACGCAGTGGTGGGGGCACAGTGAGATGCCAGCTGGTGAGGCTCCCCTAGGTGGGGTGGGTCAGGGAGGGGGTTATTCCCCTCTCTTCTCCCTCTGCCCCCCAGGGACCACAGTGGAGTCTGCCACCCCAACCACCACTGCTGCTTACTCCCTGCATAGGGCAAATGGCAAGATAAGCCTGTCCCCTCTGCCAGAAGCTGGAGGGAGAGGGGAATAACCTCCTCTCCCTGCCCCACTGCCTAAGCTGGACTCTGGTCATGCTCCCGCCCTGCTGCTGGATAGGCAAAGGGGCAGGGCCCTTGATGGAGGCAGCAGCCCCTGCTATGAAGTCTGGGGAGAGCGAGCCTCTTCCTGGCAGGGGATCCATAAGCAGGTGATCAGAGATGCCATGGACTGTGTGGGGCAAGCGACAGCACTGTATGCGTATTCAATTTATTGTCCACTGTACTCCCCAGGCTCTTTTCTGCACAGCTGCTGCTTAGCCAGTTAGTCCCCAGCCTATACAGTGCATGGGATTGTTCCATCCTAAGTACAGGACTTTACAATTCTCCTTACTGAACCTCATGAAATATCTTTTGGTTCAGTCCTTCTTTCTGTCAAGGTCTCTCTGAATTCTAACCCTACCCTCCAGCATATCTACTACTCCCCACATCTTTCTATCATCTGCAAACTTGCTGAGGGCAAACTCCATCCCATCTTCCAGGTCATTGTTAAAGATATTGAACAAAACTGGCCCCAGGACCAATGCCTGGGACACTCTACTTGATACCGGCTGCCAACTAGACATTGAGCCATTGATTACTACCCTTTGAGCCCAATGATCCAGCCAGTTTTCTATCCAATTTACAGTTCATTCATTCAACTCGTACTTACATAGCTTGCTTGCAAAAGTGTTGTGGGAGACCATATCAAAAGTCTTGCTAAAGTCAAGGTATATACATCCACTGCTCTCCTAGCATCCACAGAGCCAGTCATCTCATCATAGAAGGCAATCAGGTTGGTCAGGCATGACTTGCCCTTAGTGAATCCATGCTGACCATTCCTAATCACCTTCTTCTCCTGCATGTACTTAGAAATGGATTTCTTGAGGACCTGCTCCATGATTTTTCCAGGGACTGAAGTGAGGTTGACTGGTCTGTACTTCCCCAGATCCTCCTTCCCTTTCTTAAAGATGGGCACTAGATTTTTCCTGTTTCATTTATTTGGGACCTCTCTTGAACACCACGGATTTTCAAAGATGATGGCCAACAGCTCTGCAATCACATCAGCATATTCCCTCCACACCCTTGGATGTGTGGCATCTGGCCCCATGGACTTGTATATGTCCAGTTTTTCTAGTCTCCACGTTGCCAAACCAGGACCTGGGTGGAAGTCTTGACAGTGAGTGGTCCTGCCTGGACACATGAATGGCTGGTGCCTGCCAAGTCTGGGGGGGCACAATATGTGGATGGCAGCATCAGCAGCATCAGGCAGGGTGGTGAGAGGTGACCACCTGCAAAAGCTAGTGGTGGTGCAGCAGGGGCGGGGTTGTGAGCGGCGACCACCTGCAAAAGCTGGCAGTGGCAGCAGCAGTGAGCGGCAACTGCCCACAGAAGCCGGCAGCAGAGGAGGACAGTGGCGAGCAGTGACTGCCCACAGAAGCTGGCAGCGGTGGCCAATCTCAGGGGGGGCACATGCCCTCCTTTGTCCCCCATACAAGTCACCTATGCCTGGACAGATACCTCACAGGTACAAGCAGAGGAAGAGCTGGCAGTGGCAGTTGCTCTGGCATTGTGACGTCCTCTAGCCATTTCTCTGGCTCTCTTAATCCACTGCCTCTCTCTTCCTGTCCCTCTTTCCAAGCAGACCTTCCCTAGTGAACTGCCGTTAGCTGGCCCAAAAGGTTCCGTTTTCCCTTCTTCTACTCATAAAGCTTCCAGCGAAGAAGGTGAGAGAGAGCTTTCAGGCAAACTCTCTAGTAAACTCCCCCTCACTTGGGACTCTAATTAAGCAAGGGGCTTAAGTATTGGTCTAACTCTTGAGTTTTAGCTACTTACACTAAATATAAGTAGGTTAGTTGCTCTTAATTAAAGAAAGAGCTTATCTTAAAGGCTCCCCTTCAAAGAGGTGGACATCAAACTTACCTGTGAACTGATTTGGGAATTGCTTGCAAAAGCAGTTATCACTGTGTTCATGATGCTAATACTTTTTAGTTTACTCATAAAATATCACAGCGATTCCACTGAGAATAGAATGTCATGACTGAAAACTACAACAAAAGAGTCAAAATACTTTTTTTTTTAAAAAAAAAGATCCATTGCTGCTGTTTTATTTTTGGCTGTGATTGCATTCCTAATGAAAAATAAACTTGTAATATGTGGATGCTCTTGTCATGAGAAAACAGCATTAACCCTTAAACTAACCTAATAAAAATGCTTGACATTTGACTAATTCCTTTTATTTGATTTAATTGTAGATCATATGGTCTTTTGCAAATTAAAATAATTGCAACATTGCATGCTTTGGCCCTACACTGAGCTCCCAGAACCAAAGGCAGCTCTGCTGAAGTTACTGGATCTCAGTATATACCAGATATATCACATAGGTTCATTGCAACATTAGAGTCCCCTAGGCATCTCTAGGGGCCATTACTCATGTTTACCTCACAGAGATGATCCCTTTGAGATTTTCCCCTGCAGTGAATATTAACTGTAAGTGGTATTTCATCAGATTGCAAATACCAATCTTAAACATACTTCTTTTAAAATGAACCGTGTTTTTACCAAATGCAGAATTAAATGATGCACTCCAATTTAATTCCTCTTACTGGTTCTAACATCTAGTGCTTGTAATCTGGAGGTTACTTTGTAGCCGTAATACAGTTAAAATTAAATTTTCTAGCTCCTCATTTTTATTGCTAAAAACAGGTAAAAAGAAGGTATATATTATAGTAAGGGTATATTACATGTTAAAAAACAGGTAATTCAGGGATATTAACCTGCCCTGGTCAGTTTCCATTAAAGGAATGGCTGCACCTCAATGGTTTGGGATCAGCTAATGTTATGAACACTCTCTTAAAGTCTAAGAACAGATTGTTAATCCACATAATTTTAAAACTTTCTAACAGAACAAATGGATATCATAATCCTTAGATATAATTCTTGGCTATCTTATCCAGCACAGTATATTGATAATTCGACTATGCTACCAGATTTGCCCACTACTTTGGGGTGTGCTCATTTATTAGGGATATGTTTCTAGGGTCTTGGTAATTCTGTCAATGTGCTGCTTGTGTTATTTGTGTTTCTATACGGAGCTGTATATCTCCCTTCTGCAAGTCCTCACCCCCAATGGAGCTATCTTGCAGGACTCAGTTTCAATGGCGCTGGGTTCCTCCAGCCACCACATCAGTCATACACACAAACGCACACAGATTAACATGACATGCCTGACCCAGCCGGGTTGATCAGCATGGACAGGCTGACACCCGCATATGCCAAGAATCGGTTCATCAGAGCAACAATAAACTGCAGTCAGACACAAGCACACAAGTAAACAGAATCCCTCTGAATCTGGCTGGGTGTCCAGCTGACACCCTCATGGGCCAGCATTCAGTTCATTAGGGCACATCTGAACCAAACTGGGTCAATCAGCCTGTACAAGCTGATCCCCTTATGTGTTTCAAACTCAGCACGTCCCAATCTTTGGCCCCTTGATGAGCAGACCCCACAGTATTTTTGGGCTTCACAGGGAACTTTAGCTTAGGTAAAAGAAGCGTTGCTGCAGAGCACGGGAGGAAGGAGAAGCAGAGAAGGAAAAATATACCCAATTACTACCAGTTTGACAATAAAAGTTATTTATTGCTAAGTATATGAAATATATAATGGTACTAGTAGTAATAGACATGCAAAAGAAAAACAAACACAAACAATTACAATACTACCCTGGTTTCACTAAGTATTTGGGGAAACTTAGCTCAAACTTAACTAATACAGTTCAGGTTCAGAAATTTATGCCTAGAGAGAAAAGAGAGAGAGAGCGCTGGGATCTTACCAGTCCAAAGTACTCAAGTCTCAAAGCTGACAGGCAAAGTTCCTAGCACAATCCTTGAAGGGAGACACTCCGTTCTTCCAGCGTCCCGAGAACAACAGGGGATGGTGTCAGCGTATGATTTTTCTTCTTGAAGCGCACACACTGCTGCTTTTTACAAATTTTTATACCCTCAGTTCAGGTTCTTCAAATCATTCTCAATAGTGTAAATCATTGTCTTTTCTCTTGACAAGGGGTTATCTGGTTTGGAACAGCTCAAGAAACTGACTGATAGTCAGGAAACGCATAAGGTTAGGGAGTAACCAGATACTTGGGAGCCAGCTTGAAATTCCTATGGATAGCAGATATACTGATGGGATATCTCATGGTTTCTTCAGAAACAATAGATAGCTTGCAGCATCAGGATTTTGGATTTTTACTTGTTGTGAACAAGCCTCAGCTTAGCATGACTTTTCCAGATCTTACTATAGTCTTTTAACAGACTTAAGGCAATTATTGGAATGTTCATAACCTTTGGGCAGGAGGACTTCCACCAGTCATCCTGGGAAAAGCATGACAACACCTGTGGTTAGGGCTCCAATGGGCTGGATGCTGTGATGAACCCTTAATCATTGTTCAAATGTTGCCCATAACCCCCCTGACACAGTCTCTTGCCTCAGCATTCCCTAACCTGGCAACCGAGTTTTAGTCAATCAAGTTTCAAGGCCTCCCATAGTGGTACCAGGGAATGTATGGCCTGAGATGCCTATTAAACTTAGAGGCGTGTGTGTGTCTGGGAGGGGAAAAGTCCTTTGTAAATCCAGATTGGAACTGATCCAATAAATGCTGAGCTGGGTGTGTGTAAATCTGGGTTGATTAGCATTTGGAGCACAGATTCCCCATGATGCCATGCTCCCCTGCTTCTCTGGTCCCAGAATTCACTGCAGTCTCTGCTTCAGGCTTTCTGTTCTCCATCTCGTGTAAATGAATGGTCATCTGGTCCCATCTCGAATGCAAATGAGACCTAGGGCAGTTGTTTCACTCTCGTCACCCTTATTTGGAAAGTTTTAGGTGTGTCTCCCACTGCATCTTAATCAGTTTGGTTGGGGGGGGAATTCTTTGTGAGTCAGACAGACTGCATTCTGTGCCGGGTTCCCAAGAACACAGAGCTGAGAGGTAACAACTATTTATGCAGCAGTTTATTATTTTTATGCAATATTAGGTAAAAGTAAACACACCCTGCATCACTGCTGCTTCATATATCTTGTAGACAAGACACCCATCCATATTTATTTCAAAGAATTCTAATATAATAAAAGCCTTGTCTGTGTGTCTGTCTGTGTGTCTCTCTGTTCATAACACTTTTGCCCAACTGTGCATGTGGCGATTGGCTGTGTGGGCCAGGCAGCTGGGGGTGGGGCCAGCTGAGTTAAAACAGGAGTCCCTCTACCAGCACCAGTGCCACCTGCAATCTCCAGTATGGTGGCTGCCTCCACCCCACCTCCACAGAGGCAAAAAAAAAAAAAAATTAGGAAGAGCACTTTACAAGTGGTGGGACCAACTGAGTTAAAATGGGAGCCCCTCCATCAGCACTGCCTCCTACTGCAGCCTCCAGTGCTGTGGCTCCCTCCACCCCACTGTCACAAAGGCAAAAAAAAAAATTGGGTAGAGCACTTTCAAAGTGGTGGGCCAGCTGAGGAAAAGCGGGAGCCCCTCTGTTGTAGTGGGGTTGGACCTGAAGGTGGGGGAGGGGGGGAGTCAGACCCGAATCAGAGAGAGGGGGGGCAGGGTCAGACCTGAAGCAGGGGGAGGGGAGGAATAGGGTTGGACGCACATAGGTGAGGGGGAGGGGGAGGGGGGAGGGTTGGACCTGAATGGGGGGTGGGATCACACCCAAACCTGGGGGAGGGGAAAAGGGGGGGAGCAGGGTCTGACCTGAAACGGGGGGGGGGGTGGAGGGAGGGAAAGGGGTTGGACCCGAACAGGGGGAGGGGGTTGGGATCAGACATGAACAGGGGGAGAGTGGTTGGGTGGGGTCAGACCAAACCAGGGGGAGGGGGTGGGGTGGGGTTGGACCCAAATGGGGGAAGGGGGGAGGCAGGATCAGACTCAAAGGTGGGAGGGGGCGGAACAAGGTGGGACCCAAACAAGTGGAGAGGGGTGGAGTGGGGTCAGACCCAAAGGAGGGGGAGGGAACTAGGCCGGGGTCAGACTAAACCAAAGGGGAGGGGCTGGGCCAGGGTCAGACTCAAACCAGGGGAAGGGGGTTGCAGTGTTGGACCTGAACCAGGGGGAGGGGACAGCGGTATCAGACCTGAACTGGGGGGAAGAGGGGAGGGAGTGGGGTCAGACCTGAACCAGGGGGGAGGGAGTGGGGTTTTACCTGAAGCAGGGGGAGGGGGGAAGGGGGTCTGACCCAAAGTGGGGGGGTGGAGAGGGGGAACGGGGCTTGGACCTGAATGGGGGGAGGAGGGGCAGGGGCAGACCCAAACCAGTGGGGGGGGCTGGGGTTGGAATTGTGTTGGCCGGGAGCGGTCTGAGGCCCTCGGGGGCGCGGCGGGCTGTGGCCAGCAGCCCTGGCACGCAGGTTGGGGAATGCAGGCCGGCGGACTAGAATTAGGCACGGACGCATAGCGGTTGATTAAAGATTATTTTACTTACACCATAGATGGTCGCGGTGCAGGCAGGAAAAACTTGCTTGCATTGGAGTTACAGACAGACATGTGGAGTTTGCTAGGCTCCACAACACGAACTCGAACAAGACCCGCAGAAAACTCGAGCCTCTTGAAATAACTCGGACAGAGCTCTGGATACACACACTCACGAAGCTTGCTAGGCTCCGTGGAACAAGCGCGCAGGGAAGGGGTTCGTCAAGGGATCGCGCTCGGCGACGGGGAGAGGCCAGAGGTTGATCAGACCCCTGTAGCCTTCTTAAGGCACACGCTGGGTCCGTTAGGCTCCGCAGCACTTAGAGTTCTTCATGAGACGTGAAGTCCTCCTCCTCCACGAGATGGTTGTGGAGTCCTCCAACTTGGGCGGAAACCGCTCAAGCCTCTTATATGGCTAGCAAGCCAATCGCTAGCCACCACGTGGGAATAATTTAGAACTGGCCAATAGTGGGGAACAAATTTGCATGCGGGTGGCGGGAACTCCTTTGCACCGGGGTTTTCTCTTTGCAACTGAGAAATGCACCCTGCAAAGAAAGCTCCTCGTGGTGGGAAATAATTTAGCAGTGTCGAAGCACACACACACAAAATCACACCCTTGGGTTGTGACAGGAATGAACCAGGAGGAGGGGGGATGGGGCAGCATCAGACCCAAAGGGGGAGGTGGTGTAGTGGAATTGAACCCCAATGGGGGGGAGGGGGGTGGGCCTTGGTCAGACCTGGAGCGGGGGACAGGGTTGGACCCAAACAGGGGGGAAGGGGACAGTGGTGTTGGACCCAAACTAGGGGGGAGGGGATGGCAGTGTCAGACCTGAAGTGGGGGGAAGGAGGGAGAAGGGGGGGCAGGTTCAGACCCAAAGCAGGGGGGAGAGGGTGGAGCAGGGTTTGACCCAAAGGGGTGGGGGGGTGGAGCAGGTCGGACCTGAAGTGGGGGGCTGGAGGAGGGGAAGAGGGTCCATCCCAAACTGTGGGAAGGTGGGGAGCAGGTTCAGAACTGAACTTGGTGGGGGAAGACCCGAACCAGGGGAAGGGGGGTGGAGCAGGGTCAGATCCAAACTGAGGGTATGGTGGGAGGAGTCAGACCCAAACTGGGGGCAGAGGGGATGGGTTGGACCTGAAGGAGGAGAGGGGGAGAAGGGGGACAGTGTTAGACCCGAAGCAGGGGGCAGGAGCGAGGAGTGGGGTTGAACCCAAAGGGGAGGGGAGGGGAGACTCAGGGCCGGACACAGGGCTCTATCCCCACTGGCTCCTCTTCCCCGGTCATTCTTGATGGGCAATTTGCTAGTGATGAATAAGAATGGCTAAGTCAGCTTCAAACACTTGACAACAAAATGCAAAAGTAGCAATTAAGTAAGCAATTATAATGTAAGCAAGTCCTTTAATGTCTTTAGTAATTGAAAGGATAAATGTTGATGTTTAAACATCTAAGACAGCAGTTCCCAATCTGTGGTATGCATACCACCAGTAGTATGCAGACAACCTGTCAGTGGTATGTGTTAACAGATGTATTATAATTACTTTATATGACAAAAATGTGCTGGTACTTAAGACTGAACTGAAAAATTTGCTGTGGTACTTAAGGTTGTATCGCGTTAAATTGGTAGTGCACAATCTGTCAGAGTTTGGGAGCTGCTGATCTAAGCCATTGAAATTGAATGAGACATAGGCCAAAATAAAAGACAGACAATTCTGAAAGAGGGTTGACTTGGCAAATTAATTAAACTAGGTGAGAGTCACCAAAGATTATGGATATTAGGGTTTTGTGAAGCTTCAGTAGCCGATTCAATTCGGAGGAGATTCGGCCTGTTTCAGTGACCAAATCTCCGAATCTGAATCAGATTGAGAGACCGATTAAAAGCATCCAAATTGATTCGGAAAAAGATTAAGAAAAGATTTGGCAATTCAGCCATAGACTAAACAGGCAGCTGACACAGCTGCCTCCAACTAGTAAGTCTGTTGGAGTTGGGGGAGTGGGAAAGGAAGGGGCATGGGGGAGGGAGGGAGGGATTGGGGCTGGAACAAGCTGCCCAGCCGGGGTGGGAGGTGCATTACTTGGGGAGGGGGCAGGAGGGTGCAGGATGTGGGTGCAGCAGCACTTGGAGTGAAGGCTATGCCCTGCTGCTGCTTGCCCAGCCAGAGTGGGGGGGTGGGATGTGGGCACAGCTCACTCCAGGCAGAAGGGGGCAAGCGGCAGCAAGGCATAGCCCTTGCTTCCAGTGCTGCCACACCCATGCCCACCAGTGTCGGCTAGCAACCGGTGGCTGGGCAGAGCCCCTGCTCCCAGCGCTGATGTGGGCATGGCTACCACTTGGCCCCTTCTGCCCGGAGTGAGTTGCACCTGCATCCCACCCCACCCCACCCTCCGCCCTGGCTGGGCAAGTGGCAGCAGGGCAGAGCCCCTGCTCCAAGCAAAGCCGAGCCCGCATCCTGTGCCGCCACCTCCCCGAGTAATGTGTCCCGCACCCCAGCTGGGCAGCTTGTCCCAGCCCCAATTCCTCCCTCCCCGCTCCCCTATCCCCAGCAGACTTACCAACTGGAGGCAGCTGTATCAGCTGCCTGTTTAGTCTATGGCCGGATCTCTGAAGCAGTGCTGAATCTTTCAGATCTGATTCAGCCGAATTGAATCGGGACAGTGATTTGAATCACTGTCTTCCAAATTAGCCAAATCCAAATCCAAAGTAAATCCTTGCCACTTTGCACAGGCCTAATGGATACATCTACATTGCAATAACGGCAGTGACATCCTGACCCAGCATTATACTAGGTATCAAAAGTAGTCTATCTGAAGTCTTGTGTGTGCTAATTTTCCTGCTTCACAATAGAGTAAATTAGCCCATGTGGTGCTCCATGCTACTGTGGCTAGACTGCTTCCAGTACCTGGGCTAGGTAGTATAAAGCTAGCTCAGCAGCAGGAACAGCATAGCCATGGTGGAAGCCAATGTACCCTGACAAGAAGCAGAAAAGAATTAGCTTACCAAGGCTAGAAAAGGCCTGAGAGAAAGTATGGTTCTTACCCGTTTCTTTGGAGCAGCTAACTGTTCTTCTTCATTCTGATCTAATAGCCCATTCTGTGCTTTACAAGAAGCACCTGCTGGATGAAATGCAGGAACCATCTTGGGGGCAGGGATGAACCCCTTCTGGCATGGAGATAAGTGCTTGAACCAGCAGGCTCTTATATAAAAGAGGGTCAGTGTCCCCAGTGCGTAGTGCTAAAGCAAGTACTAAATGACTGTGGAGTACCAAATGCACAGTCCCAGGCACGTGTAGACACGGCCTGTATCAGTGACAGCACAGTGTGATTTTAAATGTGCTTCTTCTAAAAATACTTGTTTCAAATAACTTGTCATTGGAAAGGTTTTTATGGGCCACTTGGACTCCCATGCTCTAGCCTGATGGTTGCAGTTGTAGCCTGGGATGTTGGGGGCCCATGTCAAGTTTCTCTTCTGCTTGCTTCACAACAGAGTTTAAGTGCAAAGCACTCTGAATCAGGCAGAGCAGAGGCTTGAACAAGAGTCTCTCCCACACAGTTTCTGTAACCAGTGTGCTGTAGAGCAGCTGTTCTCAACCGTTTTAGATTCAAGGCACCCCTCAGAAAATGTTGGCTCTTGGGTTTTATTTTGTTTTTTCACTGCAGAAAAATAATAGAGCAATTCTCCTTTCACAAAGATCTTTAAAAAAAATCACAGCAGGTCAGAATGTTTTTGACATTATGAATTCATATTTGAAATATCTGGGTGCATCCAGATGGTCAGGCATGAGCAGTTTGTGGTGCCACAAACTGCACGCATTGCATGTTAAACTGTGCACAGTACTGCTAAACTGTGTGTGGGGCTCCACAGTGTGCAGAAAAGGGTAGCAAACAGTCCTGGGCTGCCTGTTCCCCTCCCCAGTTGGATGGGGTGCAGAGTACCTCCTAGCTACTAGCCCTGTCTCCCAGCCCTCTGCAGGATGTGAAGCTGAGCCAGGAGAAGCTGGGCACAGCCTGCAACAAAGAGCACACGCAAGGACATGAGCTGCAGCACAATGTAATGGCACAAATTTTTGCCCCTACTGTTTGTGTCACTCACTGCAAGCACACACCCCGGCTCATCTGGAAATGGCCTCTGGGTTTATCTTGTGAATTGTGTAGGTGTTTGCAAGCCTAAGAGTGCTATCATTGTGTGGTGTCCCTGCAGTACCCTTAAAAGGATCTCACAGCACTCCAGGATGCCGCAATGCCATGGTTGAGAATCACTGCTGTGATGTGTGATTGTGTCTTTCTCTGACCCTCATGCCCTTAGTAGAAATTATAAATATGAAAGTTTTAATATAATTTGTTTTGCAAAACCCTTTTTTAATTCAGTGTAGAATAAGAAGAGAATTCGAACCCTGAGGGTTGCTATGAAATAGAATCATTCTCCATACAGGTCAAGTAGACCTGCATCAGTGGACTTATTTCTTTGGAGCATTGGGCAGTAGACACATTTTTTTTCCTTTTTTAAGGAATTCTATGAAATAATTTTGTTCAATGATGAAATTGTATCAACCTACTAGTACACGGCTGATGTATCGTAACAAAACTGGAACTATATTTGAGGAAAAGATGTTAAATGAAAATGACAGAATAAATAAAAGGGAGGGTGTAGACAGAAATGCAGCTCCCCTCTGTAACTCAGAAGGTTTTTCAGGCAGCATTCTGAGTTACAATGATCCCTGGGAACAAAAAGAAATTCACTGTTGGTTCCAGAGGGAAGGGCAGTCTAGCTGCTGACTTCAGCCAGTTTCCCCTACCAATGGCCTCTCCTCTCTCCCAGCCTGTCCATGTTTCAGAATGGGAGGGGCAGAAAGGGAGCTGAGGGAGATCATTCCAGGGGTTCTGCAGCTGGCTCGGGGTTGGGGGGAGTGAATTAGAGCCTCCCCACCTTGGCAGTGGGAGGGCTCCAATACACCTGCCCCACCCTCCAGCAGGGGCTGAAAACACCCAGACCAAACTCCCTCCATTCCCTTTCCCCCTCCCATTCTGAAAACAGCTCAAGGTTTGGAGACAGCGTAGACAGAAGTTATAGAAGACGTTCTGTTTTGAAATGTCTTCATCTGACCCCTCATGCAATGAGGGGTCAGATTTTCAACTGATTGGCCATTTATGAAGCTGCGTGCAGCCATACACTTGTTTGGTCATGGCTATAAACTGCTTTCTGGGACCAGATTGGGTGAAAATTGTCACTTCTGTCTGCACCCAGTACGTAAAACTATTTTATGCAGAGAATATTTTGAAATCTGGCTGTTCTGCTGAAATGCTGTCTTATTCTGTTGATGTTTAAACAATTCGTATGTATATGGATGAGTAAGTTTTTGTATTTTATCTTTCACTGACTTTTAAAATAGCACTGCCAGAGATGTCACAGTGGTAATGTGATAAGTTTTCCCAAAAAAGTTAGCTTTAGTCTTGTACATAAAAGATATTCAGGATGCAAATCTTAAACTCAAAATCCACCACACACCCTGGGCTTTTTTAAGGCCCAAATCCTGCAAACACTTATGCACATTAGTGATCCAACTGAGGGCAGTAGCATCATCCATGAATTGCAAGTTACTCGCATGGGAATCTAATACCATCAGAATCAACAGGATTCCATATCTGCATGAAGTTATTGCATACATATGTATTTTCAGGCTATGGCCCTTCAGGAGGTCTTCATAAGGCATAATTTGGTTTAAAGATTGTGCTCAGAAAGAAACACTCTTGTCCTGAAAGTTGATCCACATGCACTTTCCCTGTGTCCTTGCAGAACCCATGGGAAGCTTAAAGCATTCTACATCCACGCAAAGGTCCAGTCATGCAGAACAATTTGCAGCATCAGAACCTAGCTCCATATTGGCTTAATAGTCAGGCTCCTTCCTTATTTCCCCTGGCTTATCCAACCTTCCTACGCACACAAACAATAGCTGTCTAGATGTGTTTTTTAAAAAGACATAGGGGGAAGAGTAGGATTTTATACTTCTAGTTAAATTATTCATTTTGAAAGGGACAGGAGGATACCTGCTGAGGACACAAAGTCTGCCAAGTTTCAAGGAGATAGGTGCAGGGGTTTCTGGGAAACTGCACCTCAAACTGCTGACAAGCAAAATTCACATCATGTGTGTGTTACGCCACAGTGAGGTGAAAACTGCAGGGATTGTAGCCCCTGCTGAGGCCACGAAGCCTGCCAGCTTTCAAGGAGATAGGTGCAGGAAGCTTCTGGGGTCTTGCATCTCTGGCTGCTGACAAGCAAAACTTGTGACATGGATACAGGAACTCATGAATTTAATATAATTCCACTGTCTAATCTATATTGAGTCTATCACTTTCTGTACCTAGGAGGCTGATGAAGTGAAGTTCATAGGCCCAGCTGTGAAAAGTGGTTTGTAAATTTTTCCCTCTCAAGATCAGGCCTGAAAGACTGTAGACAGAGTCGGGTTTTTTGTGAGGAATGTGCCCCCACAGGTAGTTTGTTATTGTTATCTTTGATAGATTCTGGTGTGCAGTTTGTGGGGGTACAGGAGATAGTTGGCAGGTCTTGTGTTTTGAGCTGTAGGAAGTTGGATTCAGTTCTGGTGATGAGGTTAGGTGCTTATTTGAATGTACAAACCACTTTTCAGAGCCAAGCCTATGAACTTCACTTCATCAGCCTCCTAGGTAGTAGGTACAGAAACTCATGGACTCAATATACACAGTGGAATTCTGACACACTACAACCTGCCTAACATTTCAACTCCCCAAGTACCTCTGCACTTCTACCTGCACTGCTACCTTCCCTCATCCCCCCCTTCCTCCCCACCCCCCCCCCCAGTCTGTCCCTCACCCCCTGCTGCCTCCATTTCCATTTTCACTGACTGGCTTTCTTGCCTGCATTGCATACCAGCCTCTGGCTTCTTTACTATTTCTTCCATCCAGGACCAGCAGACATACCAACCACAGGTGTTTCCTCAGCCTGACAAAGGGTTTTTCAACCCAAAAGCTGGCATCCCAGGCAGCTAAGCTGAGCTCACCTGGAGCCTCACAACTCCACTGCACCCAGCAAGCCTCAGGCCTGTCAAAGACATGACAGGTCTGGCCTTTCCCCAGCCAGGACTGTGTGTGTGCATATGTTAGCTGGAGGTTATGGTGCCTCCTACCCATCTTTCACCAGGGGCTCCTCAGTCCTGGCATTTACGGGGCTGCTGCACCACCAGCAGTCCCACCAAGCCTCCTTACCTTGGCAGGGTACAGTTTTAGTGGTGATGCCCAGGATCTGGGGCCTCCTCCTTCCCCATAGCCCTAGCCCATACCTCCAAGTTCATATTGGCATGGGATCTCAGCAGGGACATGTTCTTCCCCTGTCAGCTGGTGATGCAGTGAAGGCCCCCTCCAGCTCTGAAAGCGGGGCATTAAATGGTTTTAAAAAAATGAAAAAAGGAAAAAGGTGTGGATGGGGTGAGGAGGGTGCACCCCAGCAGCGGGAGGTTCACCTTCAAGAACACCAGCTGTTCCACCAAACCAGGATCCAAGCAGGTGCAGTGGGGTGTCACTATATCCCCAGTGATGCTGAACACCCTCTCACTCAGAACACTGGTCAGTGGACAGGACAGGTGCTCGTGGACAACTGTGGCCAGATCCAGCCACATCTGACAACAGCTTGCCTAGTAGGCCAGGGGGTCACACAGCAGGGCCTCCATGTCCTCAGCATGATAGGCAGTCACCAAGGCCTGAGCGCTACCTGCCTGAAGGTGGGCTTTGCTGGGTCTGGATCCCACCATAGAAGCCATGTCCTTGGCCCACATTGACAGCACCTGTGGTGGAAGAGGAGACTGGATGAGGGATGGTGTGCTAGCATTGGATAGTGGATCCCCCTCTTCCATTTCCCCCCACCTCTGCCATTCTGCTTCCCTGATTCTCTTGGCCAGCACCTCTATCCTCTGATTCAGGGTTTGGCTGCTGCATACACTGCCCTTCACCCTCAGGTCACACATGGTAGCCAGCACATGGACCATGCCCCCACAGCCACCTGACCAGTGCCTGCATGTCTGGTGACCGTGGCTTATCGCAGCCAGGAACATTGATCCCCTAGAAGCTCTCCATTTAGCTCAGAAGTTCCCTTACTATGGGGATCAAGTGGGTACGGAAGCCATCAGCAGCATGGAGTCTCAGTGGCCTCGAGGAAGGGCTTGAGGACCACCAAGATCTGGGATATTGTATCCAACTAAGTTCTGTTCAGGAGGCCACTGATCCCAATCTCACCGAGCAAGGCCATCTCATGGATGGCCTTCTATTGCTCCACCAGCCCCTCGAGCATCAGGTATGTGGAGTTCCACTGAGTCTCCACATCCTGCATGATTTTGTGCTGTGGGATGTTCAGCTCTGCCTGTTTGTCCTGCAGCAACTTGCCCCCCTTGATGGTCCAGAGGAAGTAGCCTGCCACCTTCCTACATTTTTAAATGAGCTTGCTGGAGGCACTGGCACTGTAACCAGCAGCCCTGTCCCCCTCCAAGGAATCCCTGACAACAAGATGCAACTTGTGTGCCCCACAGCGGATGCCAACAAAGTTGGCATCATGGACCGCCTTGACCATATTGGCCCCATTGTCGGTGAACATGAGGCCACAAGTGAGCCACCCCTGCACCAAGCAGTTCATGGCTCCCATGATCTCTGTTGCTGTATGGGACTCATCCACCACCTCAGCTTGAAGGAGAGCCCACTGATGGCCTGACTGCTCACACCAATACCCTGTGAGGGAGAGGTAGGCGTGATCACCACCCTGGCTTCTCCAGATGTCCAAGGTGAAGTGTAGGACCACGTGTGGACCTGCCTTGCACAGCTTCTTCCTCAAGTACTCCCTGCATGCCTCATACAGGGAGGAGACCACTGTCCTGCTGAAGGTGGTGTGTGCAGGCACTTGGTATGATGGGGCTATGAGTGCCATGAGTTTCCTGAACCCTGGCCACTCAACTTATGAGAATGTCTGGCCATCAACAGCAAGCATCTCCCCAATGCTCTGAGTGATCTTGCTCACCCTTGCAATGTGCCCCGCTTTCTGTTCGCCTTTCCCCCACTGTTCCAGGGTGGTCTCCCTCTGCTTCAGGGGGACAGGGGCTTTGGAGAGAGAGGGGAACTTCCCTTTGGGCAGACTCCCATTGGTGCAAGGCTGAGGAGGAGCAAGGGCAAGGGGGTGGTGTCTGCGGAGATGCATCAGCATCCCCGTGGTGCTCAAGTGTTTTGTTCCCTTGCCCCAACTGGCTTTGGCTCAGCAGTGCAGGCAGATAGCATATGTGGGATCATCTGCCAGCTCAAAATGATCCCAGACCACACTACCTGCTTGCTTCTGGGGTGTGGGTGCATGTTTGGATGCTGCTGCACTTTTCCCCTCCTCAGCAGGCAGAGGCACAGCAAGAGGAGAAGCAGACTCAGCTAAGCCATTCCCTTCCACCTCTACATCAACATCCATCAGGTATATCATGCCTGACTAATCTAGTTTCTTTTTATGATCAGTTTACAAAACACCTGGATGCAGGAGTAGGGGGTGACGTTGTTTACTTAGACTTCAGGAAGGCCTTCGATACGGTATCCCACCCCATCCTGGTGAACAAGATGAGAGGCTGTGACTTGGATGACTACACAGTCCGGTGGGTGGCGAATTGGCTAGAGGGTCATACCCAGAGAGTTGTAGTGGATGGGTCAGCTTCGACCTGGAAGGACATGGGCAGTGGGGTCCTGCAGGGCCCGGTCCTTGGACCGATACTCTTCAATGTCTTCATCAGCGATTTGGACGAGGGAGAAGTGTACTCTGTCCAAGTTTGCAGATGACACAAAACTGTGGGGAGAAGTGGACACACCGGAGGGCAGGGAACAACTACAAGCAGACCTGGACAGGTTGGACATATGGGCGGAAAACAACAGAATGCAATTCAACAAGGAGAAATGCAAAGTGCTGTACCTAGGGAGGAAAAATGTCCAGCATACCTACAGTCTAGGAAATGACCTGCTTGGTGGCACGGAAGCGGAAAGGGATCTTGGAGTCCTAGTGGACTCCAAGATGAACATGAGTCAGCAGTGTGACGAAGCCATCAGAAAAGCCAATGGCACTTTATCGTGCTTCAGCAGATGCATGACAAACAAAACCAAGGAGGTGATACTTCCCCTCTATTGGGCGCTGGTCAGACCGCAGTTGGAATACTGCATGCAGTTTTGGGTGACGCACTTCAAGAGGGATGTGGATAACCTGGAGAGGATCCAGAGAAGGGCCACTCATATGGTTAAGGGCTTGCAGGCCAAGCCCTATGAGGAAAGACTGGGGCACCTGGACCTCTTCAGCCTCCGCAAGAGAAGGTTGAGAGGAGACCTTGTGGCTGCCTATAAGTTCATCATGGGGTCACAGAAGGGAATTGGTGAGGTTTTACTCACCAAGGCGCCCCTGGGGGTTACAAGAAATAATGGCCATAAGCTAGCAGAGAGCAGATTTAGACTAGACATTAGGAAGAACTTCTTCACAGTTAGAGTGGCCAAGGTCTGGAATGGGATCCCAAGGGAGGTGATGCTGTCCCCTACCCTGGGGGTCTTCAAGAGGAGGTTAGATAGGCATCTAACTGGTGTCATCTAAACCCAGCACTCTTTCCTGCCTATGCAGGGGGTCGGACTCAATGATCTATTGAGGTCCCTTCCGACCCTAACATCTATGAATCTACGAATCTATGAATCCTCTGAAGTGCCTTCTGGGGAACGAGACCTGACTCTAAGGGAAACTTGAGTGGTGTTGAGCACAAACTCAGCTGATTCCCCCTCCTTCCCCAGAATTTCCCTTGCTAGGGCACTGAGATCCAGATCCAGCACACTGGAAGGCTCAGCATGGTAAGTGAAATGGGGGCAAAGTAGGCTGTCATGCTGGTGCGGATGCTGCTGCTTGTTGTTGTTGTCATGGTGGTGGTGGTGAAGGGTTATAACTGGTACTCGTGGAGGGGATGCAGTCTCGGGCACAGGCAGTGGCACTGGCACTGCTCCACTCTCCTTGCTGCTTGTATCAGCCTCATCTCTTCTAGCTGGAGGAAAGACTGTGTCTCAGCTTGGTTGGGGGGGGAGAATTTACATCTCTCCCTCTACCCCCCTCTTCTGCCCCTCCCTGAAGGCTGGCCACCTGCCTTTCCACCACGCTTCATGATGTGTTTCATGTCTTCCTTTTCTACAAATATGTAAATGTATTTGCGTTCCTATATAAATTTAAAAATGGAGGTGTGTGGTGCAAAGAAGAAATGTATACAAACAAATAGAAATATGTATTTCTCCCTATATAACTTCAAAACTGTAGGTGTGGTGCAGTGAAGAAATGTATGAAACCAATAGAAATAGATCTTTCTCGCTATAAAATTTAAAAATGTAGGTGTGGTGCAAAGAATAAATGTTTAAAAACAAATATAAATATATCTTTCTTGCTATATAAATTGTATTATGTATATAAGTATGTATGTATCTATGCTGCAAAGCTTTAAATATATAGAAATTAACTATAAATATATTTGCCTTCCTATATAAATTAAATGCTATAGTAAACCTATCCAATATAAGTATAAAATTCAAAAGAATAAATCAATTAATATAAAAATAAAATAAAGGCACCTAAAAGAAAAATGTATGTTGAAATCCCTCTTTCTAGAATAGCCTAGCCTAGCAAGTAGGGAATCCTTTAGAAGATCAGTGCTAGCTGTAGTTGTCTGATGCTGAGCTGCTGGAACACACCACTTAGCAAGTGACACCAAGGCAGAAAGCAGGGCAGTTCAAACAATGCTTCCTTTTATTTTGTTTTTCCATCCCTCCCCCAGAGCACTGAGATTCGAAGGTTCCTCAGGGAAGGATGACAGTCACTGGCCAGCTACATAGTCAATAATGAGAGCAATCCTTCCCCCCTCTTCCCCCTCTTCCCCCTTCCTCTCCTTACTTTCTGTTTTCCTGTAGGAAAGCCCAGCTTCAGCTTCGAAACTTGAAACTTTTCAAAACTTTCAAAACATTTCAACTGGCCTCGTTTCATTTCAAGTCTTTTTCAAAGCCCTCTGTTTCATTTCAATTTTGCTGTTTCAAGCTCAAAATAAGTGACAAAACAGCATTGAAACAAAACAGCTGGTGAAATTTCACACAGCCCTATGAAGTATTACATGTTCAGCTATTGTCAGACTGCTCCACAAAGATAATATGAGCAATCTGCAGTCCTGCAGCATCCCACAATACACAGTTCAGGAGTGCTCTATAGGACAGTCTAGCCACCCACTAGAACTCTGCTGTTCTTGAAGATGGTACCAGCCCCGATGGGGGCAGTTCTGGCCCCAAGGCAAAACTCCCGACCCCCTCCCAGGGGTGTGACCTGGGTCCAAATGGCACTACCTTGAGCACCAATTAGCACCCTCAAGGTTCACCAAGGCCCACCACTTTTGCTTTGAGCACTCTGGTGTGAACAACAATCACCTAGCTTTGTGAATCAAAACAGACCATGGAATACCCTCCTAAATCCCAGCAGGCAGGCCTGGAACTGGAGTTGTGGCAAGGTGCTGGGCTTCATTGCACTCTGGAGTGAAGAGAGAACTATTGCCACCACCACCAAAAGCACAAAAAGCAGCCATCAACACCTGGTATTTTATTGCCTAGATGATGGCTTCTAGGCACCAGCAGAACTGGCTGCACCAAAATTGAGTGCCTAAAGTCATGTTATTTTCTGGGACATCAGCAAGGTCTTGGGTACTGTGAGGACCATAGCCTCTACGTGAAGGAGGACCATGCCATTGCTCCCTGCCAAACCATGTACTGCACACTTGTGGGACCAGTACAGCACAATGCTGACAGCAACAACCTCTCCACTGCCTGCTACCAAAATGGCCATGGAGGACCATAAGGATGCCTGTTCCATAGACTTGTTCTCCAGCCAGGCCCTGACAACCCTAACCCTGACTCAGTCCCAGACTCAGGCTCAAGCTCAGGCTCAAATCCAGGACACATGAGATGGGGATGGCTCAGACAAGACCCTCATCAAGCAGGTGGAAGTGGACAACACTGGGCAAGCCACCCAATGCTGCTAAAACTTAATAAGATTTAGCAGCTTTGGGTGAATAGTGTGGTGTTCAGAGTCATGAGGTGTCTTGTGGCTTGGGTGTGCTTCTGGACTGTGAGTTGGTGAATGGCTTGAGAGAGTGACTGGGCAATGAGTGTAGATTGTCTCTCCTTCACCACAGCATTTTCCCATAGGGAAACTTAACTTTTTCTATGAACTTTTCATGTGCTTTTGTTCTATGTTGATATTAGTATCTGAACATTGTTTCTTAAAGCAGTTTAGGTAGCATTTAGATGTATTTAATTACTGGCAGTTAATAGTTTAGTAAAGTGTTTCTAATTTGCTACTTAGATTTATGTGACTGATACAGCAACATTTATATATATGCGGACTTGCATTTGCATTTGGCCATAACCCATGATCTTTTCTGAAGGGATTTATTAATGATGTTTTTTAATGACACTGCAGCCAGGATAATATGAAGCATGTTACAGTGGTTGTGTGAAGAAAAGAAGAAAGAAGAAAGGAGGAAAATGTGTCTATTCATATGTACAGCAAAACATTTATTATATCCTCATCAATTTGCTAAATGATTTGAT
Organism: Alligator mississippiensis; assembly: GCF_030867095.1. Classification (NCBI taxonomy): domain Eukaryota; kingdom Metazoa; phylum Chordata; order Crocodylia; family Alligatoridae; genus Alligator; species Alligator mississippiensis. The sequence continues at coordinate 68,122,458 of NC_081829.1, forward strand.
AAGGACATTCTTGTTACTTGCCGACCTGAAGCTGATGTTGTTATTGGATTTCTGATTAGGAGGTTTGTTTTCTTGTTATTCTTTTTTTTTTTTTCCTTTGGTAGTTTCAAATTTCCCACATGATTATCATACAGGAGAGATTAAAAGATTTTTTTATATCTCTTGTGTAAGTATGAAGCTAATGCTACTGTGATACAGCTACTTTATATCATAGTGGGCTCATCTACACATACAGTGGACTACGTAGTTGTTACTGCACAGTCATTTAGTAATTGAGCAAGTACTAAATGACCACTCAGTAACCAGTGTTACAGCACAGTCCCAATGCCACACAGCAATTTATAGTAGCTACTGCGCGGTAGCAATGAGCTTGTATTCTTCTGCATGTACCCCCCATAGCGCAGTTGTTACTGTGCCATCATTTAGTACTTGCTTTAGAAACTACTAAATAATGGCATAGTAACAGCCATGACTGCTGTCCTGGCAGTGCTTGGTTATTTTTAGCAGCTACATCACCATAGCAATGCTCTATAGCAAGGTAGCTCATCACTGCGGCAACATAGAGTTGGCATCACAGTTTGTGCCTGCCAACGGTACATTGCCATAGCGTCACATGTAGACATGCTCACTGTGTAGTAGCTCGTTAGTACTACACAGCATCACAGTTCATGCCTGGCAATGCTACGTTGCTGTAGCAATGAGCTACGGTGATCTAGCTTGTTGCTATGGTGGTGTAGCATCTCGTGTAGACTCATCCACTGATGGTACAATCTGGGCATTAATCTGATTTGATTGACCCAGGAAGGATCATTCTTAATCAACAAACTAATTCACTAAAACCATTGTTAAGAATTATTGAAACTATTGCAAACCCTTTGGATATGAAATATTTAGCTCAAATGATGCACAGACAAGCATTTTACAAATCCCTTTTAGTTTAAAATAGAGAAAAACAAATAAGATTTTTCTAACAGGAAAAATGTTTTTTTTCTTTAAACCAATTTTTTGGTTTTGAGTTGGTTTTGTATTGAATTCTTGTTTGAATTCATGGTGTTAAAAGCCTTCTTCCATGTTGTGAGCTTTCTGAGGAGGTTGGAGGTTGGATGAGTATCTAGCTGGGGTCATCTAGACCCAGCACTCTTTCCTGCTTATGTAGGGGGTCGGACTCGATGATCTATTGAGGTCCCTTCTGACCCTAACATCTATGAATCTATGAATCTATGAATTCTTTGCAACAGAAAACCTGCTCTGTTATTTTTCCACTAGCAATCTACCCATCATGAATGCTAGGAGGGAGAAGAGGAGGGGGAGGGCAGGCAGGAATGGAGCGACCCCATCCAGAACCCCACGGTGCAGCTGCTCCACCTCTAGCCCCGTGCGCGCCCCTCCCCCCATTCCCCGCATCTGGCCCTGTGTGCTCCAACCACCCCCCTGCACCCCGCCACTATGGCCCCATGCACCCCCCCACCTGCCGTGTCTCCCCCCACCCCCACAATTGGCCCCATGGCCCCCCCATCCCTGTCACTCCCAGTGCAGCCCCATGCACCCCCCCACCCCCTGCCGCTCCACCCTGCACTGCCGGCTCCCTCCCTCCCTCCCACTTCCCGCTCTCTGCTGGCTGTCGAGGCCAGGCAGTGGCAGCAGCAGCAGCAGCAGTGAGGGGTGGGGGGCATAGCAGTGTGGGGGGTTGCTTCCACCGGAAACTCCTCTTTCCCCTTCCCACTCCCCTCCCACCCTCCCCTTCTCCCCTCTTCCCTGACACCTCCTGCTCCCTGCCAGCTGTTGTTGGAGGTGTGGAGGGGAATGGCATGGCAGCTCCCTCACTCCCTCACCCCTTCTGTCTGTAATGCTCCAGGCCCTCTCAGCCAATTGGCATGCACCCTCTTGGCATCACATGCATAGTTGGCCCGAAACGTTACAGACAGACAGACAGACAGACTAAAGATTTTATTATATTAAGATAGTTAAAAAAATAAGTGAAAACTAAGAATAAGTATTTTCGAAGGGTTTCCTTGAGTTAGACAGAGATTTGCCACTGAAACAAAATTAGCAGCTTAATTAAAGTTTGAGATGAAATCTTGGTCCTACTTTAGTTAATGGGAGTGTATCTGTGCTAGAGAAGTAAAAAGGAGTATTGTGATATTCGGGATGGTCCAGTGTACAATGATAGAGTCAACAGAATCAATTGCAAAATGAAACAGATCATCCAAGGAAATGGTAAGGATGTACAGCAATTTATATTTCTTTCTGGCAAAATGCCAGAGTACAGAAACTAGCAGCCACACATGAAGGAATGCGTAAAGAACAGGTCAACAAAACTTTCTTGTCTTGGACCTGAGCCTGAATAGCTATTCAAGTCAGTGTGATTTACTTCCAATAATGAAGTCACCATTGGATCAAATTTGCCTCCAGTCACCGCAGACCTTTTTCATTATTTTTGAAGTGTTATAGTTCATCTTTTTTAATACTATGATGAATTGTAATACATAGTCTATATACCATAGTTGGAAACAGATTTATAGGTCTTATTAATATTTGGGATAGGACTGGCAATTTTGGGATATTATTCTTTCAGTGGCCTACAAAATCTTTATGTTCTGATTGTTCCAGAATAAAGGAGATTATTGAAAACTAGTCGATTGGCCTTTTCAATGCCTGCAGAGATCCCACATAATTACACAGATGCCAAGGTCTACCCACAAGCAATCTTTAAAGTTCCGTGTGTTCATAAATTACCTGAATCTAGACACCAAAAAAACCACATTTAATTTATTATCCATTATATTTGTTTTATTAGAAAATGGCCTATTCTCATGATAAATGAATACCATTTTATATCATATAGCATATTAAATCTGTAAGATCTTAGATTAAGAACTTTTTACCCATTAGCTTAATCTATTGAATAAAATAACACTGGACATTATAAGATCACAGTATTATATACCACAACTATAATACCAAAGTAAAGTATACAAATCAAAAGCAACTCTATTGGACAGATGGGTTTTTCTGTTTTGGTCATGTCAAAAAGAACGCTCTGCAGCCTTATGCAAAATACATCGGATCTAAATTTTCTGTTTCACATCCAGTACAATTCCTATTCCAAATGCAAGTTACTTTTGAAGTTGTAGGTAATTTTTTTTTTTTTTTTGTTATTTAGAAGACTGGTTTCTTTTTTTCCATCTTGCAGAGCCTAATGAAATACAGAGGTCCTATTTCACCTTTAAGCATTTCAGTCAGTGATTCTCAACCAGGGCATAAGCGATGCGTGGAGGGGTGGGGAGAGGCATGTGCCCCCCCGAGAGCACTGGTGTCCCCCCTGACAGTGAGTGCTTTGGCTGGTAAGGGGGAACAGAGAGCGCTCTTGCCCCCCCCCAAATTTGGCTCTGCCGGTGGCACATCAGCAGCAGAAGTGCTGGCACTTCTGCCAACACTGTACCACATGTGGAAGTGCCAGCCCTTCTGCCACCATACCACTGGTGTACTGGCAACCAGCTGCTGTGGGACTGCCCCTCCCTGCACCCCCAGTCACCCCCAGACTTGGGAGGCACCAGTCGCCCATGAAACAGGGTGTCATGAGAACCTTTTAAGGGAATCTCGGGGGGCTACTCAATATTAGCATTATTAGATGCGCAAACACCTATGCATGATTCACAAGATAAACCCAAAGATTTCAAATAGAAATCCATAGTGTCACAAATCATTGGGGCACCTGCCCGAGCCTCTAGGCTAATGAACTAAAAGTGAGAAGGAACCTCTCTCTTCCTCCCTCTCTTACCACTTGGTAGTTATTCTGCAACTAAAGTTTTGAGCATTACACACATGCCTAGGCAGTTCCATTATGCCTTAGGGCCTATGGGTCATAGTGTTGGCTTCTAAGCAGGCTCAGTAGGGAAGCTCAGGATAAGTGAAGCTGCCCAAGCACCAATAGAATCCAAGCTGTGGATAAGTGACAAATATTGAAGTCGTAGTGGCTACATAAGCCACTTAAACATGTAGCGGCGAAGAAGGATTTATCTCAACTCTCTACAAACATGAGATGTGAAGGGATGGCAATGCTGTACCAGAACAAGTTGTACTGTTTGATGGTTAAGAGCAGCACTGACATTTTTTGGATGAGGATGCATGGAATACAAAGGAACATTACAGAGATTATTGGTTGCTATTTTCTAAAAGTGCCTAAACTACTCCTTCCGTAACATAAATACATGCAGTAAGTGTGTATATAAATCCAACCAAAACAAAATACTATATGATTTTTCCCTGGGGAGATTTTGGGAGAACAAATAACTAGTGATGGGAGTTTATGATGTCCCTTAATGCACTACTGGAAAACACCCAGGGGCTGCAGTAATGAATATGATGTTAGAACTCTTTATAGAGTAGAATAGAATAGAATAGATGTGAGAGAGTCAGTGAAATCAGAGATGGTTCCAGTGCAAAAACCCCTTCTGAATACTCCAGACTTTGGGGAGGTTCTGGCTTGGACCTATTAATAATATAATATGTGATTTGTAAATAGACAGACATCTTTTAAGAAAAATTATCACCACCTGTACATTGATGTGCTTTGTTGTATAGTTCATAACTTTGCTCATATTGCATTCCACATTGTAAAATGGGGACACCTAAAAGGGAGAGAGAAATTTGTTCCAGAAATTGTCACAAAATAACCCTGCTTCAACCACATATGGGAGGTACAAGCCCATTCTTGAGAGGTTTTCAAATTCAGAATAGCAGAGTAAGTTATGCAGACTGCACTATGGTCAACATATTTCTAAAGTATGGCCAACTGCAAAAAATAATTAATGCCAAAGCCAAAGTCCACTATAAGCTAAATGTGGTGACAAACATGTATTTTTATAAATTAAAACAGCTATTTAAGGCACCCTCTCCTGAGTAAGCGCTCCTATACATATGCAGGGACCCTGTTGTGATGCACTGGAAATCCAGTGCATCGGAGCAGACTCAATTAATTCAGTCTGCTGGAGTACGGAAATTGATGCACTCTGGAAGCCTTCCATGTCACATGTATCAGCGTCCCCATGCTGAAAAAATGGTGGCAGGTGCCTTGAAATAAAACACGTTCTATTGAGCTTTAGTTCAAAGTGCCCCACCACCATTTTTTCAGCATGGTGACACTGATACACATGATACACAGGTGCTTTTAATTAGTGTGGTTTGCTAATTAAAGCACCCAGTGCTACGCCCCAAAGCATGTGTAAAAATGCTCTTAGTTATTAGCTGAACACCCATCACAACTGTCTTTCCAAAGATGCCTTTTGTAAAGGTACTTTTACTGCTAAAAAATGTAGAATGAGGCCTCTACTTTATGAACGTATCATGAGCTGTGCTGCAGAGCACATCCTCGAAGGCTTACAGATCTAAATGCAGTGAACCAAGGTGAGAAGCATATCCCTGAGTTAAATAATCTATATGCATACTCTGTCTCTCATGTTGAAGAAACTTGTCCAAACTTGCGGAAGCACCTCTACTAATTGCAGCTCTCATGCTTTCAAGTGATAAATTATAGCTCCCCTAGTCTTATCCCAAATTATTAAGGGCTTTTAAATGTCAAAACTACATATTTTTAATTTCAGGTAGACTCCAAGGCAATCGCTGTGGCTTCCACAGTGCTAGCAATGATATATGTACAGTTAGTACTAGTTCTGAATTAGCAAGTGAGTTAATACTGTTTCAGTTTCCAAGTAGTCTTGTCATGTAGGCCTACTCTTGAGGTGGCTCAGGGTTGCTTAAGTGAAGCAAACTCCCTATCCAAGCAATATGATCTTAATATATATTGCCAGGTAGGAATAATCAGACAGACTTTTTGGCCTCTTGGTTAAAGCACTGAACTGGGACCCAGAAGCTATGCTGCCCTGTTCCCATATTTTCTACTGGCCTGGTCAGAGAACATCTATCATCTTTTCTTCCTTCCTAAAGATCTACTGATGAAAAAGTACTGTATAAGACCTAAGTTGTGATAGAATCACTTCAGTTCTTTTTTCAGTGATTTTGTTTGTTTGATACTCTGAGTTTTACTGAAGTGTCCACAATTACAGGCCGGGGGTATCTTTATGATAAAAGAAAACCTAGAAGTATAAGCAGCCTGACTGAATCTCAGAGATGTATTTTCATACTCTGAGTTCTGTAAGAGGTTGGCTAAAATTTCTACTGTGTTTCATAAAGCAGACTTATATTGAACAGTTGCACTGTTCCTTCGTATGTGCAGATGGATGAATTGCAGTTTGGGTCACTATTACTACCCAATGCATAGCTTCAAGTTCAAGCATGTACTAAATTGCCATTCAGGTTGGGTACATTACACATAGACCAGTATAAGTGATTGGAAAACAGTCTATACCCATAACTGAACAGAAGTTCTGTGCACATAGACTGGTGTAAAAATGGTTGAACCCAGGCTGCTTGTACACGCCATGGGGGTTTACTTCGGTTTAAGTCTCCCTAAATTAAAGTGGTGGGTTTTTAAAAATGCCACTTCAATTTAGGGTGAAGTAAACCCCTGTGGTGTGTACACAAAGGTTGAGCCTGATCCTTACCTGCCTCTCTGGTGGCAGGGAAGAGGGCAAGCTGACAGCGGACTGAGAGGTCCCTGAGGTGCAGGGTGGGGCTGGTGCTTCCCTCCACAGCAGCTTTGGTGCCCCCCCAGGCAGCACCCACACACAAGCACCTGGCAGTCCTGGGAGGCACTGCAGCTGCAGAAGGAAGCACCTGGCCCCTGCGCAGCCCAGGCAGGTAGGCAGGCTCCGGCAAGAGACAAAAAAAAAAGAGATCAGACTTGCTGCTTTTTTTTTCCCTTCAGTGGAGCCTGCCTGCACAGGCTGCCTTCACAGCCCCTGAGCTGCACAGGGCTCAGTGCTTCCCTCTGCAGCTGGAAGGTAGCAAACTAAAACACCTCAGACATGTTTTATTTTGCTGTGTCCCAAAGTCATTTGACATGCAATACGCTGCCAACAGTGTAAACAGCCGCACCATTAAAGCGCATTACACCACCAACAGTGTAAATAGTCACGCCATTAAAGCAGTGCAAAAGGGCATTTAAGCCACTTTAAAGGCCCATTTTGTGGTGTGTACAAAGGCCCCTATAGACCTGGATTGATGTGGTCTCAAACATAATTGATTAGGTTAGACGAGTATATCAAACTTCAGTACCAGATCGCCTACCAACTCAGGTTAGATCACTGTCCATTGGCATCTCAGGCTGCTTAGCAGTCCCCTGCTAACTTCCCCTCACAGGGAAGCAGACCAGCAACTGGCTCATACTCAGTTGCTTAGGCCATGCACCTAGGCAGCCCTGCCCTGAGGCTCTCACATTGCCAAGTCATCACAGCCCCTCTGCTCAGCCCTGCCCAGCTCTGACTCTCAGACCACAGACCACTGCCTAGCCCAGATTCCTGCCTCTGGCCAGCTGTCAGCAATGGTGGGAGTGGGGGGGAGGAGAAGGGAGCATCTATAGCTAAGTATTTTTCTATCTTTATACAATGTCCCTAGCCAGGGGGGAGAGGCACTTCACAGATGGAAGGATCAGTCCCCTCAGAGCTCCAGAAAATGGCAGGCAGTAGCAGCAGATGCCTAGCACAATTGCAGGAATTGTGTTGGGCTCTTACTGCTGCTGCCTGCCATTCGCCAGAGCTCCAAGGGGCCTGGTCTTTCCTTCTGCAGAACATTCCCCACCCACCCACTCCTGCACTACCAGCCAGGCTACCGGGCAACCGGGCACCATGGCATCATGGTGACCTGTTCTGGAGCTTTCCTGGAAGCCTAGGGCTGGGTGTGGAGGAAGGTCCACTGTGACAGGGTTGGGGTATGTTCGCCTGTGCTCAGCAGCCAGTTGGGGTGGCCCAGCCTCTTGGCTCTCCTTAGCATTTGCCAGCAGCCTGGGGAGCCCACAGGGCAGTGGGAGGCATACAGGAGTGCCCCCAACCTGATGGCTTCAGCCAGTGCAAGCAGCCTACACACCCCACCTCCACCCCACACCAAATGGTGAACATGTGTTCTGTTCACTCCTAAGCTAACCTACACTGCTTACAGAAATCTACATAGGTTAGACTGATTCCACCGCAGGGTTTTTGAACATCTGTACTTAGCTGTAGAGCCTCTCTCCCTCATTTTCTGCTAATTCTTCCAGCTGCTTTCTCAAACCACCAATATTAGCTCAGTTTCCTCTGAACCAAGCCTCAAAAGCATGTTCTTATCCAGTGCCTGTTTGTCAGTAAGCACTCCGTCTTCCCTTCCACTGTAGCAATTGAGTTTTCCTGTCAGGTAGCCTCGTGTCTGAACAAGGTGCTGAAAGTAATACTGCCTCTAGCCATTCAATTCAACTGAAGGCTACTGCAGCATTAAGTCAAGGGAAAGGTGGTCTGAGAGAAACTGTATGAAGGGTTTTATGGAAAACAAATACCCCAAATACCAGAAAACCTGATGTGCCCAATCAAGCATTTGCTTCCAAAACTACAAATGCCTCTTACTGTACCTAGGACTAAGTACATGATGACTGTTAATAAATGATATCTACCTGAGAGGGGATTGAGATCTAGAGCAAGCACTGTCCTTGTGAATTTATGTTGGTTTGCCCTGCTTATTTATTTTTATTTATGTATGAATTTCAGTTTAAATACAGAGTGCCTTCAAAATAATAAAAATAACTCCCACTATCCATGACCAAGATGAATTGCCTGCATCTCTGCAGCCATCATCTCTTCATAAAAATGAAACTGATGCCCACAAACAGCCTAAAGAGGAGCCCCCCACAGGAAATACTAGGTAGGTCTTATTGCTAGTGACGTGCAGGCAGTCTATTGCTGTAATGCCCTCAGGAAGAATGTCAGGAGTTAGGCTTCTGGTGTGGAGATATCACTGGGTGCAACTACATGTTCAATTAATGTCTTTAGGTAATGTGCATTAGATATTATATCTCCATTGTGAGGTACTGGAAAATACACATTAATCTATTTTGTGATGCTTTAATGAATGTTAAAATGGGCTAATGGGAATTAAAACACGTGTACAGATGCACACACTGTCTATCAAAAAGCCAATATTATTTCCTTGTACTTATATAACCAATATTATTTCCTTGTACTTCCTTATCTGCATGTAAGCAATGGAAAAATTGTTCAGCAGCCAGAGTGGAGTACACTTATATAGCCAGGGTCTGCAGAAATGAGACACGGAGAGCCAAGGCAGGCATGGAGATCAAGCTGGCAACCAAAATTAAGGACAACAAAAAGTCATTCTATAGGTCCATAGAGAGCAAGAAAAAATTGAGCTCCTCTGTGGGACCCCAAATGAATATGGAGGGACAGTCCACAGTTGATTCCCATGAAAAGGCAGAGCTCCTAAGTACTTACTTCACATAAATATTCCTAAAATCAGATGGGAGCTGTTCACCTGTCCAGAGGCCCAGGGAATATGGGGAAGACAACAGATCACATGAAATCACTCCTGAACAGGTGAGGGTACTCTTAGAACATTTGGATGTTTTCAAGTCTCCTGGGCCAGATGACCTGCATACAAGAGTCCTGAAAGAACCGGCTGAGCTCATAGCAGGGCCTCTGGCAAAGCTTTTTAAAGAGTTGTGCAATTTGGGAGTAGCCCTGAATGACCAGAAGAGGGTCATCATGGTACCTATCTTTAAGAAAGAGAAGGATGACCCTGCAAGCTATAGACCAATCAGTCTGACTTTGGTTCTGGGAATTTCTTTTTTTATTGTTAAGGAAGCTATCAATTACAAGCCTATAAGCAGTGGGGTATTAAGAATCAACCAGCATGGCTTTGGCAAGGGGAGGACATGCATAACAAACCTGGCATCCTTTTATGACCTGGTAATTAACCAGCTGGACAAGGGACATGAGGTTGACATCATTTACTTAGACTTTAGTAAAGCCTTTGATTCTGTTTCCCATGAGATTCTCTCAATTAAAATGGAGGGTGCTGGCCTAGACCAGTCTACAGTGAGGTGGGTAGACAACTGGCTTAGAGGCTGGTCCCAGAGAGCTGTAATTGATGAGGTGGCCTCATCCTGGAGAGCTGGCTCCAGTGGTGTCCCCCAGGGATCGGTGCTTGGACCTGTACTCTTTAACATCTTTATCAATGACTTGGATGAGGGGGCGGAAAGTGCAATGATTAAGTTTGTGGGTGACACCAAGCTTTGGAGAAATGTGGGCACATTGAGGATAGGGTAAGGATCCAGGATGACCTTGACAGACTGGTCCTATGGGCTGAATGCAATCAGATGAGGTTCAACAGGGACAAGTGCCGGGTCCTTAATCTGGGTAGGAAGAGCCTTCATCATAACTACACAGTGGGTGGTGGTCCACTGTCTGGCACATTATCTGAATGGGACCCAGAGGTCACAATCAACCAGTAGATGAACATGAGCCAACAGTGTAATGAAGTCACCAGCAGGGTAAATAGAACTCTGGTGTGCATCAGCTGATGTGTTGCCAATAGATCCAGGGAGGTGCTTCTCCCTCTCTATTTGGGGCTGGTGAGGCCACAGTTGGAGTACTGTGTCCAGCTCTGGGCACCACACTTCAGGAAGGCTGTGTATAGGCTCAAGAGGGGAAGGAGAAGGGCCATCCATATGATTAGGGGCCAAGAGGATAGACCCTATGAGGAGAGACTCTGGGAACTGGGTCTGTTCAGTCTGAGTAAGTACATCAGGGGTAAGCACCAAGATCTAGGGGAGCAATTCTTCAGAAAGGCACCCCTTGGGAGGACAAAAATGAATGGGCACAAGCTAATTGAGGAAAAATTTAGGCTAGTATAGATACCCATGTGTCTCTTTGATCAGGCGTCTACTCTTCTCGGCATGGTTCCTTACTCCCTCCACCCTATGGGCCAAAAGCTTGGCCTGCTAGCTAGAGTCTAACAGTGCCTGATGTTCTCACCTGCCATGTCTTTGATATTTCCAATTATCAAAATTGTGGGGAAGGTCTTATATCTCCACACATTGACACTTAGCCAAAGCAGGCAATGTTTCTTCAGGCTCCGCCTCCCCTACATCCCGCCTGGGGCTAACGTGATATTACTGCCCAAGTCAGATAAGTAAAGTTCAATGGACTTTGTGGTATCCTCCAGAAAACAGTCCCAGGCTATCAGTTTATTCTGGGTGCCTTAAATAAAAGGATACAGTTTTTAAAGGAAAAAAAAAAAATGATATTCCCAAATCAAACAAGGCACAAGCCTTCTCAGTGTCAGGGCTGTGGTGAGAGGGAGCTAGCCCCTCAACACCACCTTCACTGATGATTTAACACTCTCTCTCTTGCTCTGTCTGCAGGGTCGCCGCTGGCAGGAGCCTAGTTGTCGCTCCGGACCTTCCATGGACATGCTGCAGGTAAGTCAATAGGCTCCTCGAGCCTCTAAGCATGGGACCTAAGCTTGGTTCCCACCATTCGCCCCTCCTGGGGCATTTTGTGTGTGTACACAGATTAACACCACTCTGGTCACTCACTTCCAATCCGCCTTCATCAGCATCCTGGGCAGCTGTTAGCTTGCTGTCTCAGTTTTGCCCCACCAATTGGAGTTGATACGCACTAACAAGGTGTGTTGACACTGGAACCAGGGTTTCTCTTTTTGGTGCTGATGTTGCACACACAGACTCATCTCTCCACTGAGGCTTTCCTGATACTTCCGGTAAGTCGACCCTGAGGGCAACTGGCTTCTCACTGCCACAGCTAGACATAAGGAACAACTTCTTTTCCGTAAGGGTAACTAGAATCTGGAACACACTCCCAGCAGAGATGGTGCAGTCACCATCCTTGGAGGTGCTCAAGAGGAGGCTGGATAAGCACCTTTGAGCTCATTTGAGCCCAATAAACTCCTGCCCGTGGCAGGGGACTGGACTTTATGATCTTGCAGGTCCCTTCCAGTCCTTTGATTCTATGATTCAATACCTGTGCGTATGTATCAGTAGTCTCTTCCTTAGGTGAATGTTTCTGCTGAAATGAACGAAAGATAAATAGTTAACAGTGTTGATTTTTTAAATTGAAGCTGCTGGGTTTCAGTGTTAGCACTCACTGACATGAAAGAAGGAAGGTCATCTCTCTCAAAACCATCACTTTGATTGTTTGGAGACATCATTCACTTCACCTTCTTTCTAATTGAATGGTGGGAACAACATACATGTCCACTTAAGTTCTGACTGAATTTGCAGCAAATTTCTCAGCTGCAGGATTGCAGAACACACACGATCCTGTTCAAATAATGAAAAGCACAGTAAAATGTAGCACCTTTTGAAAAGGCAGGCAAGGTTCTTTGGGTTGATGTGCTATCTTTTATTAGACTAACTAAATCGTTGGAAAAAAGTGCTTTGAAAGCTTTTGGACATAATCACCCTTCTTCAGTCAATGGGAGACTATGCTGATGATGTTATGAAAGAGAAAAAGATTTGAAAAAGATTTCACTACAGTATAGTTCAAAGACTTGTCATATATTCAGTTTTATCACAGAGAAACTTGCAGAACCTCACTATATACAGGACTGTCAGCACAAAAAGAAAGTAGAAAAATAAAGGTAAAATAAATTGTTTTCAACAAGTACACACACTGATAGCTCTTGAATAGGTATATTTAAAATCAGTTTCATAGTAGCTAGGGTCAGGAGGGACCTGAACAGATCATCTAGCCTGACCCCCTGCCACAGGCAGGAATGAATGCTGGGTTCACAAGACCCCAGACAGGTGATCATCCAACCTCCTCTTCAATTTGCCCAAGGTAGGGGCAAGGACCACTTCCCTGGGAAGTTGGTTCCAGATTTTGGCCACCCTAACTGTAAAATATTGCCTTCTGATCTCTAACCTAAACCTATTCTCCATCAGCTTATTACCATTGTTCCTTGTCACCCCAGGTGGTGCTGGGGAGAAAAGGGCTCTACTTATTTGCTGTTGATCTCCCCTGATGAGTTTGTAGGCAGCCATCAGGTCCCCCCTCAACCTCCTCTTACTGAGGCTGAACAGGTTCAGGTCCCTCAGTCTCTCCTCGTAGGGCCTGTCCTGCTGCCCTCTCACCAAGCGGGTGACCCTCCTCTGAACCCTCTCCAGGCTGGCCACATCCCTTTTGAAGTGCGGCGCCCAGTACTGGACACAGTACTCCAACTGCGGCCTGACCAAAGTCGCATAGAGGGGGAGTATCACCTCTCTGGACCAGCTTGAGATGCACCTTTGGATGCATGACGAGGTATGGCTGGCCTTGCTGGCTGCAGTCTGGCATTGGCGGCTCATGTTCATCTTGGAGTCAATAATGACTCCAAGATCCCTTTCCACCTCTGTGCTTTCAAGAGGGGAATTCCCCAGCCTGTATGTATGCTGTGGATTCCTTCTCCCAAGGTGCAACACCCTGCATTTGTCTACGTTGAACCCCATCCTATTCTCATCTGCCCACTTCTGTAGTCTATCGAAATCTAGTTGCAGCCTCTCTTTCCCTTCAAGTGTGTCCACCTCGCCCCACATCTTAGTGTCATCAGCAGACTTGGACAGCGTGCTTTCCACCCCCTTGTCCAAGTCGCTGATGAAGATGTTAAACAGTGCGGGCCCGAGGACTGAGCCCTGGGGTACCCCACTGCTCACATCTTGCCAGGTTGAGTACAACCCATCCACCACTACTCTCTGGGTGCACCAATAATACAACCCGTCCACCACTACTCTCTGGGTATACCCAATAATACTGGGTTTTCTAAGGCATGTATATGACGCTTATTAATTAGATGGATATCTTCTAAGCATTTAAGGTAACTAAGCTGTTTACCTTTCCCAACTAGCTCCTCAATAAAACAAATTATCATAGAATTCTGTCATAACCCAGTGATTTTGGTGCCTCGGCACTATGGCGTTTTCTTGTCACATGAGAGCCTCTTGCACAGCGAGGTTTTTGCTGCATAAAGAACCCGCGTGCAGGAGAGAGTTCCCGCCAATTTGTAGCTGTCTTTGCAGGATGCATTTTCTCTTTGCAGCACAGAAATGCACAGTGCAAAGAGTTCCTGCCATTCGGATGTAAATTTGTGCCCCGCTATTGGCTAGCGATAAATTATTCACACGTGGCAGCCGGTAATTGGCTTGCTGGCCGTTTAAAAACTAGCGCGACTTCTGCCCAAGTCACGCTGCAGAGTGCCTCTAAAGAGATCCGACTTGCGGCTAGCTGGTCGATAGACTGATCACCTATCGATCCTTCTTCCTGTCGCCGAACGCAATCCCAGACGTACCCTTTTCCTGCCGACTTGAGTTACGGGTGGATTTGCTGGCTTTGGCCTCACCAGCTGGAGCAACTCACATTGTTGTCCAGATGACTGAACCGTTTCCGTCGCAGCCACCCGCGACGTAAGTAAAGTTTTTTACAACCATTAAACCTCATCTGCCTCTCCATTCGCCAGCCCGCCCTGATGAACGAGCAATTTCTAAATCACCTCGAGTCAGCTCAGCCCGGCCGAGACATGGCAACGAGGATGAGATTAAAGGGCACGGTGATGGAGAAGAACTTAATTAGGTGCTGCCCCTGGCGCACCGGGAACCGCCACATAGAGAATGCCAACGATCTATGGGCGCATATCGCTTACCACCAGGCGGTAGAAGGGGAGGAAAGAAGTATTGATGGTTACTTCTCCGTAAAAAGAGAAGAGGCCGTAGTGAAAGAATGGAGAACAAAGCTATCCCTTGGGGAGTTCAGATGCATAATGGGGAGCGACCGGGTTTATTATCGGCCCCCGGAAGAAACATCAACAATATCCCTAGCCAGGGTGAAAGCGCGGAAAGCAGAAAAGCTGACCCCCGCTCAGGAGTTCACCCACTGCACCCGATACTTAAAGGAGGGGGGGAACCCACCCCCGCGGACTGGTTCAACTGCCTGGATTTGGTGCCTGAGTCACGGGGCCACGAGCTCCTCGTTCAGCTACGGAAGGATTTGGAAACTAAGGGCCGTCACAAGCTGATGTGGGGTCTAATTAAATGGAAAAAGGGAAAAATGATAAATGTGCTGTTCCATGCAGTAACGGGCGTACTAAGGGAATACGCGAACCTGGAGGCTCAGATGCATACTGCGGGTAAAGAGCTGCTGGAGCGGACAGCAAAGGGCTCCGGAGCAGCGTTTATTAACAGTGCCAGCCGCATGATGCTGTTAGCAGAAAATGGCGCCGAAAGAAGCGCGAGCTACCCGGGGAACCCGGAAAGAAGGGGCGGAGTTTTGGAAGACCCAGCGGGGATCCCCCTAGTGACTCAACCCCCTGAAGTGATGTCGTTCCCTGCAACCATGCCTCTTTACCACGGGGAGGGGGCAATGGGAGGAGGAATATACCCAATGCTCCCAGATACAGAATTTAACCCTCTCTCTGCCGCAGCTTACCCGATAGCTGTGACAAAGCATGTTGAGGATGAAGAAGGTACCACGCGTACCACTGTTATCTCTCGCACATGCACCAGACCAGAGATACAAGAGCTTTGCAAGGGATCTAAAATAAGGCCAGGAGAAACCTTGGCCATGTGGTTAGGAAGACTGATAGTGGAATTTGGATCCGATGCTCTGGATAAGGAAGAAGCGGGTGCCCTGACACGACAAGCAGCGTGGAGCAGAGGGCGCGCTACTGATTTGAATGTGGTCACGGACAGTGCCCACTGGCCCATCCTGCTCCCGGCGCTTGTGGTAGGACAGGTAAACCACAAATTTCACACCTGGCACGAGGGTTGCCCGAAGAAGGCTACTGCAGAACAACTTCTCCTGGCTATAGTTGGAGTGTCGTATCTCTCATGGAGCCCAAGAACAAATCCAATGGGACTAACAGCAGTCCAGCGTAAGGAGAGATGGGCTCATTGTCACCTATCGGACCCCGGGGCAATTCCAACGCCCTTGGAAGCCATAGATGCCCGCGTGGAGGTATACGGAGGAGTGAATGCTGTTACACTCCGACTCTTCTTGAACCCGATGGCAGGTCAACCAGTGGGAAATCTTTTAGGCCATCTCCCACGATTGCAGGCACTCCTGAAGCAAGGTGAGGAAGCTTCTAATGACACAAGGGATCGACCTTCAGCGTACCTAGCTGCAACATTGAGGCCTCGGCGTCAAGGGTATACCCTTCGGCGAGAGCCATGGGGGTCACCTCCAAGGACTCCAAAAGAAAGAACCTCAAAGGAAAGAACTCTGAAGGAAAGAACTATGTTCGGATTTCTTCTCGCTTACTCTGGACTAACAAAGGCTCAATTGAGGCTTTTGGGAGACAAGGCCCAGGCCAGTATGGCTGAAGGATTGGGATTTAATTTCGAGGACTCGCCAAAAAACGAGTAACGGCTGTCGGCTCTGCCGGCGGCCTTCACCAATTCAAACCTGATCCTACTGATTCTCGTCCATACACTGAACTCACTGTTTACAACCCTACCGATCCGGATGACCAACAACAGGTATCCTTCCTTCTTGATACTGGAGCTCAGACCAATGTGATTACCTCAACGATACCTCATCAAAAGACCACCAAGATAATCAAGGTACAAGGGCTTAACACTATTGCCGTCACAACGAAGGTCAAGTTTTGGGTTCAGGATCACCAATATCCCCTAGAGGCTGTTCTAGGGGGCATCAACATTTTAGGAATCCCAGGGATAAAAGCGCTTGACCTCAAGGAGCAAGTGCTACAGGCATTACCCGTAATTATCCCAGAGCAGGACTGGCATCGACCAACGCTTCGTGACACTTCCATCTGGCAATATCGGCCAATCCCAACTAAGGATTCTCTAAAACAGTCCCTTACTGACCTTCTGCAGCGACTCGAGTGACGAGGCTGTATTAAGACCGTAATGGCCAGCACCTACCTATCATCAGGATGGGGAGTTGTGAAACCTGGGAAGCCTAATGAAGCCCGGTTGGTTGTAGACTATCGAGAAGTCAATAAAAGATGCCAAGTACTTCAACAACCTAATCTGTCTACTTTGCCACAGTGTATGTTTGAGATGGCACAGTTCCAGCAAAGTCAGTGGGTTGGAGTCACATTAGATCTGAAAAATATGTTCTTTTCTATCCCAATAACAGACCTGGAAGGAATACTAAATATGTGTATTAATGGCATCATGTACAGGTGGACAGTTAGTCCGCAAAGATATCGCAACGCTCCATCATTAGCCACTGGTGCCATGAATAACACCCTGAAGAATTTTTGAGCCTTGCACTCTCTTCCCCCAGAAAAAGAATTAAAAATGTGGAGTTATGTTGATGATATTGCCATCATGGGTCGCGATAGCTCTGTAGTTGCCAGTGTAGTAAACCAACTAGTTGCTCACCTTCAAAGTGAGGGATGGACAATCAGTGAGGAAAAGTCAAGCCTACATCCTGTAGATGACATTATGTTCCTTGGCACTCGATACACCGGTTCCATCCACCACGGAGTCTCGCATGAGGGTCCTAACATTGATCCGCTAAAAACATTCCACCCTGTCACTAAGAGGCATTTTCAACAGCTTTTGGGTCATTTAAATTGGTATCGACATTATGTTGAACCCAGCAATTTGGCATTCCTCACTAAATTACAGCGACAGATTCGTGACAAGTCCCGAAAGTCCACGCCTTGGACGGAAAAGGATCAGCAGAATCTGCTTCGCCTGCTAACCACGGTTAAAGGTACACAACTCCATGCCATCGATCTGGGTGAGTCACTAACCGTAACCCTTGGATTCACCACCAACCACGTGTGGGCTGTCGTGCACAACCCCCACGATGAGCTAGTATACACGGCCCATAAGACGCTTCAAGCGGCACAACATCGATATGGAGCTATGGGAAAGATTCTCCTAGCCGAACAACTGGAGGAGCCGTTAGCAAGGGGGCATGGAACGTTACGCGCTCCCAGTGCCACATTGTTACCCTTGCTGGACGCAGGAAGAATCGACCCACATTTTCAAGGGGAGTCTAAGACCTGGAATACGCTAGTACTTACCCACCATTATAATTGGCATTGTTGGAGGTTGGAAGACACGGTACCTGATCCAAGCCCAGAAGATGAGAAAAAGGTTCCTACGCTATATGGAACTTCAGCCCCAGTGTGGATGGCCTCGGAAGGAACCTCCCGACATGGCGGAGGCTATGGGTATTATTGCAAAGCTTGTAACGATAAGAAAATTTTTCAAGCTGACCCAGATGATAATTCGTCCCAAAAATGTGAATTATTAGGATTCCTTAAGGTACTGGAGCATTGCCTGACACGTCATGACGATACACTCCCCGTTCCAATTATCGCCATTGATTCGCAGTATATCTACAAAATCCTTACGGGCACAGATTTTCCCTCTGAGAATTTGAATGATTAGCAAGATGTTTGGGAGACGTTAACTAGATTTGTACGCCTTCCGTTGATTAGGCACACTAAGTCCCATCATCCAGATACTGATCCAGTGCATGAGGTAATTGATAAGCTCTTGGAGGATCCACTCCGCACCGACATAGCCTTGCCTGTCACATCTACCATTGATCCTGAAGCAAATCCATTTCTTGCGTGGCTTCACGAAAATTGGAGTCACCCAGGACCACGGGCTTGTCATCAATGTTGGTGCCGAACCATTACAGAGCCGGCCTCATATGGAGCTCGGCGGGATTGGGAAAAGGTAGCTCAGGCCTGTGAGACATGTGCTAAAGAGAAGTGTCATAAAACCAAGCATCAGATTGGAGCTTTTGATTCTTCACAGTTTCAGGCAGGAAAAGTTTGGCAGGTAGATTTACTGGGACCCCTCCCAGGGTCTAAACCACCAAATAAAGGACTAGTTGTGGTTGATTTGGGGACCAGACAGTTGCAGGTTATTCCCTTGCGGAAAAGCAATGCCACTGCTGTTATTGCTGCCTTAACTGCTGTGTTTGCCACCTGGCAACCCCCTCATGAAATTCAGTCTGATGGAGGACCTCCGTTTAATTCTAATGCTCTGGATAAATTTGCTCGTCTTCACAATGTGGCATGGCATCTTCATTTGCCGTACCACCCGCAGTCCAACAGTGTTGTGGAAAGACACATAGGTCTATACAAGGAGCAGCTTTGCCTTAGAGGAGGGACGTTTAAAAATTGGACTAAATTTAATCACGATGTCCTTATTTCACTAAGCGCTGCTAAACCATTATGGGATCAAGCTGATGTACGGAAACCCCCACCTTGGGAGCCCAAGTTCCAACCTGATGAGTTAGTGTGGATTTCAATACCGCACCCCCACCAGTCTCATCCACAGGTTCACAGAGGGACAGTTCAGCGGTCAGGACAGTATCCCAATACCTATTCTGTCCAATTGGAAGAAAAGCCTGATTGTCCTCCTATTATTGTTCATCACAACTGGATGACTAGCCGTTCTGACGTTCACCCAGTATCTTTACAGTGAAACCAATTATGATTCTTTCTTGTTTTGTTTTGTCTCGTTATTCTGTTTTCTTCACAGGTTTGACCCCAGCAAAAGTGGTAATCCACAACTACCTGATTATGAGACCAGACTGCAGTCCATTCGAAGCCAAAGAATGATAGTTGCGAGGGAGGCACTGAGACGGCCAAGAACCCATTGGCTCAGGACTTGTTATGACACTATTTTCATTTGTTAAGTGTTTACTGACATTGTCTGTTATAGGAGAAGACGGACCGAAGCGGATGTTCTTCGATCAGACGATGATCAACAGTTGTTGCTATACGTTCAAAGTTATTGTATTTCATAACTTGTTGAAAAGACCGATTTGTCAAGTTATTTGTTTATGTATTTATATATACATATATATATATATATATACATTGGTTGTGAAGGCTTCGCCAAGTCAGTGAATCCTCTAACAAAGATGCCGTATGATGTGCTCATGTGTCGAAAATTCCAGTTGTGCCATCGGCAAGGGGGCATGTCATAACCCAGTGATTTTGGTGCCTCAGCACTATGGAGTTTTCTTGTCACACGAGAGCCTCTTGCACAGTGAGGTTTTTGCTGCATAAAGAACCCGCGTGCAGGAGAGAGTTCCCGCCAATTTGCAGCTGTCTTTGCAGGATGCATTTTCTCTTTGCAGCACAGAAATGCACAGTGCAAAGAGTTCCCGCCATTCGGATGTAAATTTGTGCCCCGCTATTGGCTAGTGCTAAATTATTCACACGTGGCGGCCGGTAATTGGCTTGCTGGCCATTTAAAAACTAGCGCGACTTCCACCCAAGTCGAAGAGCTTTGAGCACGCTGCAGAGTGCCTCTAAAGAGATCCGACTTGCGGCTAGCTGGTCGATAGACTGATCACCTATCGATCCTTCTTCCCGTCGCTGAACACAATCCCAGACGTACCCTTTTCCCGCTGGCTTGAGTTACGGACGGATTTGCTGGCTTTGGCCTCGCCAGCTGGAGCAACTCACATTGTTGTCCAGACGACTGAACCGTTTCCATCGCAGCCACCCGCGACGTAAATAAAGTTTTTTACAACCATTAAATCTCGTCTGCCTCTCCATTCACCAGCCCGCCCTGATGAAGGAGCAATTTCTAAATCACCTCGAGTTGGCTCAGCCCGGCCGAGACAAATTCCATAAACAGTCTATAAAAACGAGCCCTTACACCAACAGTTAACATACGGCATAGTCGAGACAAAGTTCAATTCAAAGCAATGATAAATAATATTAGGGAAGTATTGCAAGTCTCAGCTTAATTTCTAAGGACTTGGGTTAAAAGAAATCCAATGCTATTTATATCATGCTAGTTAGCCTTACCTTCACTGTGGGAATAATAAATCACCAGTGAGCAAAGAAGAAAGCACATCTCAACTGATAGATACCAAGAAGTTTACGCCCCTACATATACAAACAATTATTTAGAGCATTGGCTAACTATCATCTAAAAGCTACTGGTGAAGCTGGAAGGTTGGAGTCATCAAAGATCATGACAGCATGGTTTTCTATAGTTGAATGTTAAAGTTCAGACAGTAATCTTGTCTCAGGTAAGCCTGTATGTATTTAAAATAGCATCAGGATAAATCACAAAGGAGATAGTTAATTATGAATTGTTAAATAATCACATCAGTTGACTGTAGAACAAGGCTTGTTACATTTTCAATAGATTTTTATGTTTCTGCTTCCAAGTGATATGTTCCTTAAAAGGTCAGTTTTAAAAAATGGGAGCAATTGCAAGAGCTACGAAGATGACCATTGGCAGAAATGTGTGTTACTGAAGATTAGTTGTGTAGGGAACCCCATTCCCAGCCACTAGCTTGGATCTCTCTGAAGTATGTGATCGAATTAATTTTGTTTGGTAAACTAACTTAAAGCAATCTAGCTATTTGTATTATACTCATTGCCATAGCAACCAAGTATATAAGCCTGGTTTTAGCTCAGAAGCCAGGTGATACCCCATGATCAGCTGGAGGTTATTAATACTTCTTTTGCCTTCTTTTTAAAGAGTCCATAGCTTTGTTAGACTAGGAAGAAAGTAGTTAAGGCTCCCTTTTTCTAAGACTGCATCAAATCATATGGTGAATTCAGTGCACAGGAATTTGTGCTGCTGCTACTGGTACACAGTACTGGTAGAGAACGGCAATCTTTTACTATCACTCACAAGTACCAAACATATTCCTACATATTAAAAAGAAAAATATGGCCCATGCAATAGTTAATCCTCTGGAAAGTAGTGGACATGAATTTTGAATATGCTAATTTTACTTTAAAAAGCTAAAACAATGCTATTTCCTCAAACTGGCAAGGGCAAAGATAGTTACATCCAAGGTCAATAGCACCTTAATTGCAAGGCTGAACTGAAATGTTTTATATATGGGAATTACAAAAAAAAGGACATTTTTAATCTTGGTTTTAGATGCATAAGCAAGGGAATGTGCTGGAAAAGAGACTAACTGTATTGCGAGGGCTACAAGTTTTTACAGGATAGAAGGGTATTAAATCAAAACCAAGATAACAGAACCCCTCCCTCTGTTCTGCATGCATTTAAAAATCCTCCCACATTGTACAAGCAATATTTGACATGTTCACTTATATCTACCTGCTGGGTGTTTTTATAATGGGATTAAAACTATCTTATTTCTAACAAACTGAAAAAGTTCAAACTGCATAGAAAGACATAAAATTGTGCAATCAAAAGGTCACTCTCACCACAACATGATTTACACTAGAACGGTTTCTGACCCTGTCTCAAGACCTGGATGTTTTTCTGCTCCACAGTTGATAAAACCAGGAGGTCTACAGATTGCCTAGGATAAATTTGTTAGTTCTGTTAAGAGCTACCCGATTACTCTGACGTGATTGTTGTGAAGAGCCTAAAACTTGTGTCAACTGGGAAGTAAAAACTAAATAGTCACCTAGAGAAAGGTAGATGTTCTTTGCTGCTTGACATTAAGTGTTTGTGTGTGTGTGTGTGTGCACGTGGGTGCACATATGCATGAAGGCCTATAAATGTTTTTTAATGAGTTTTCTGCTCAAAAATGTCTGCATTTAAATAGGTATCAGGTCTCCTGGAACTAGTCTGTGGTGTTTCTTAATCTGAATTGGTTTAAGCTTTGATTTCTGTTTGCTTATCTGATGCTGTTCTACTAGTTCCTTAAATTGGGAGGGAGAAAAAATTTTGCCTGCAGTTCAGCATCCCATCAGAGAGTGGGGAAAATAGCGAATATTTGGGAAACAGCCATGACTCTAGCCCTGAGATAGCAGTTTCCATTCTTTATTTCAGGGGTGGACAAAATGTGGCCCGAGGGCCAGATGTGGCCCACCAGGCCATTCTATCTGGCTCGTGGGGCCCCTAAAAAATTTAGAAAAGTAACATTTATCTGCCCTGGGCTGCTGTCAAGTGGCCCTCAATGGCTTGCCAAAATCAGTAAGCGGACCTCTGCCCAAAATAATTGCCCGTCCCTGCTTTATTTCCTTTCCACTTTTCTCAACTAGTTATGTATGTCTGAGTCTATGTCTTCTTGGACAAACTGGGCAAGTCCAGATGAGCCCGCATGAGCCTCTTACAGCATCTCAAACCCTTTGAGACACTGCAAGAGGTGTCTCAGGAACAGGAAAAGGTTCGCTCCCCTCTGCTGCAAGTTTGCAGTGCAGGGGCAAAATTAGATCCCTGGATATCCAGGGATCTAAAAAAACTGAGCTAAAAAAAGTGAGGCAGGGCACAGTCCCGGACCATGCCCTGAGACAACTGGAGGCTGGGTTCTTCACAGAGGTGCTCTGGCAGCCAGAGCATCTCTGTGGTTGGCCGTCATCCTGGTACTGAAGCATGCTGCCTGCCCATGCAGTAGCAGGGCTCCAGTGCTAGCAGCAGGGCAGCAGAGCTCCAGTGCCAGTAAGTAAGGGGCCAGGAGAACTGGAGGAGGGGGGAGGAGACTATAGGGGGAAGACCCCTGCTGGTCCTACCCACTCTCCCAGCCCTCCCCAGCCCTGCCCTGCCCGACCCCATCCCCCGCCTGCTCCTCAAGCCCCCCCAATCCTTGTCCTGCCCGGCCCCACCCCCTGCCTGCCCCCCAGATCCCCCAAGCCCTGTCGTGCCTAGCCCCATCCCCTCCAACCCCCTGAGGCTCCCAAACCCTACCCCTCCACCCCAGCATCCCCCCCCAAAAAAATCCCCCCCAGCACTTACCAGCAGTTCTAGCTGCCATCTGGGTCACTGGGGCCCCGCCCGCACAGTGCAGGTCCGGGTGACAGCCCCAGTGGCCCAAGACTAGGCCCTGCTGCCCCACGCTGCCCTGTGCTGCCTGGGGAGTTCTGCCAAGATGCCTCAGAGCCCCCACAGCCCCTGCTTCTAGGGTGAGTAGAGGCTTTCTTTTTTTTTTTTTCTTTTTTTTTTAAGTGATGGTGCCTGGGGTTGGGGGAGAAGCCATGGGGGCCTGGGGGTACAAGTTGGGGTTGGAGCCAGATGGGGCAGCCATTGAGGGGTCTGGGGGAGCAGGGGGTGGGGCTGGGTGGGGCAGCCATAAGGGGGGGCTGCAGCAGCCAGCAGGGGATGGGGCCAGGTGGGTTAGCAATCAGGAGACTGGGGTGGGGCATGTGGACCCTGCAGGGGTGGGTGGTAGCCCCTGTGGAGGCCATTTGGCCCCTGGTGGGGGGGCTGTTACCCCTGTTGGGGGGCCATAGCCCCTGACGGGGAGCAGCAAAATATATATTCATATATTCATGAATTCATTAAACATGTATTTAGAGTTCACTTTATTATTATGATACAGACACTGGTAATCTTCAAAATTGCTTTAAAACTGTAGATACATCAATAAAATATTGCCCAAGTGATCACTGTCTCTCTGTCTCACTCTCTCTCTCTCTTTATGGTGGTCTTTTGTTTTAATTGTGGAGGAACATGGATTTATGGGTATTTTGCAGAGTGACTGGGATTTTTTTATCAGGGATTTTTCAGTTTTCCAATAGGGGACACCAGAATTCCTGCTAGGGAGGCCAGTGGCAGGACCCTGCCTGCTCAGAGGTGGCACCTTGGACCCAGCTGGCTATGGCTGACCTCCTGGCCAAACAGGGCCAGGAGGACATGCTTTGACAGTTCAAAGCAAGCCACCACACCCAGAACATCTTCCAGGTGATAGCTCCCCAGATGGCCGGGCAGGCTGCACAGAGGCCAACTTTACCTCCACAGCCCACTGACAGCTGGCCCAGAGGGGCAGATGCCTCTGCTGGCTGTGTAGTCCCCATCTGGGTCTGGCAGGTGCACAGCAGGTCCCAGCCAGGCAGCAGCCCCCACTGCCAGACTGCTGCATTGGGTAGAGCGTGCAGGGAACTCTCAGGGCTGCTTCAGCAGTCCAGCTGGCACAAGGGGTAGTGTCCCCAGGTACCAATGGATGGGCCCCAGAGTTCCTGAGAGCGAGTAGCCCTAAGCTACTTGCCAAGGCAGCTTTTGTACTGATGGGGCCAGGGCAGGACAGCTTTTTATACTGCTGGGAACAGCACAGGTGCTGGCCCTGGGCTCTAGCTCCCCCTGGCTGCAGATCTGGGAGGAGCCAGGCAGGGTTATTTTGTCCCAAGTGGCACGATTTGCTCCACAACAAAGTGCATGTCTGAGCACGTGCACTGAGGCAAAAAGCCCCGGCTCAAATTTGCACCACTTCTAGTTGAGCTGCTGCAAGTGCCCATGCTTGTATATGTGGACACGCCCACTGATAGCTGACAACTCATAGCTTTGCGACAACAGTAACACTTTCATAATGAACAGGAACATAAAGAAGGAAAGCTGTTTTTCTAACTTGTATTTTGTTCCACACACTTAGTAAATTAAGATAGTAATTAAGATCAGTCCTTGTAAAGTAGTAAATTGTATCCAGAATGAAATAGAATTTGACTGCTGTCACTTCTCTTCTCTTCCCACCCAGAATACTTTTATGTTCTTTGTGTTGAAATACTGACAAGATCTGGATACTAAGAATTTTGTTAAAGGAAATAAAAGGAAGTGTGTTTTGACTGGTAAAATTATACCGGTACAAAAATTTTATTATAGAAATAAGAATTATTTGAAAGTCTTCAAAACAGTAACAACTGTTAACAAATAACTCATGCTCCCATCCCTCTCTCTTTGTCCATCTATTGTCTTTTGTCCTGTAATTTGAGTGTAGGCTGCTTAGGGTAAGGACCATCTTCTTGTTCTGTGTTTGTATAGTGAATATTACAATGCAGTTCTCCCCACCCCCCAGCCACGCTACACTACACTACACTAATACAAATAATTCTTTACTGTCCGAGCCCCCAAGGTCTGGAACAGCCTGCCACCGGAGGTGGTTCAAGCGCCTTCATTGAACACCTTCAAGATGAAACTGGATGTTTATCTTGCTGGGATCCTATGACCCCAGCTGACTTCCTGCCCTTTGGGCAGGGACCTCGATGATCTTCCGAGGTCCCTTCCAGCCCTAATGTCTATGAAATCTATGAACTGCTGCTTTTTTCTATTGAGTTTCATTTGTCAGTACCAGATACAGAAACAGGCCAGGAAGGTATGCCTCCCACATGCATGCACAGTGAGCTCTAAACTCACTGCCTGGTCAGTGAAGGCTTCGGCCGGAGCCCTGTTTGAGCACTGAACTCACCAACTGATCAAGGCAGGATCTGGATGAAAGCCCTTGCGTCAGCATGACCCAGGAAGTGAATACTACTGCTATTCACCTTTCCCTCCCTCCCTCTCCCTGCTGAATTCAACAGAAAGGGAGAGAAGGGAATGAGTGGTGGGGAAAGTGTTCAACCCCTGGGCTCCATGGCATCATGAAAGCAGATGCTGAGTGCTCACATGCAGTACAGCCAAAGGGGAAGCAGAGTGACCGTACCACTGTGCCATCTCTGAATCCTGTCCATTCCCTGTCAATATTGTAATGACAATCTGATTAAACCTGTTAAACACCCTTCCATGGGGTGATGGAATATATGCTTGTTAGTTGTTGGAGATGTACTTGTCTTCTTTTTCAAAATTTACATATTTCCATTTCCCAGATCACAGTTCTAGGCAGAATGTCATAGATGTTGGGGTCAAGATTAATCTGATTGTCACTGGTGTGGAGGATAGGTCACCTAATCTCCCAACATCCTATTTAGAGTTTGGGGAATATGACTTTCCCTGTTGATACAATATTAAAATATCCTCTGTTGTCAATCGCAGTTGAGTACCTTAATGCAAGTAGATTTTCCAACCAATGATTTGTGCCAAACTACCCCCATATAGGAACATTTGAAGATAGCAAGAGGTCTGTTTTACCAGAAGAGGCTGAAGACAGACCTGTTAGTTTTGGAGGTAGTACAATGTTTGCTTTAAAAAACACAATTCCTAGCTAAATAGGTTCCTGGCTGAAGGACTGATACAAATAAAACCAGTCAAACCCAGAGGAAGCATAACTTAGAGTTGTTTTAAAAGACTCATGTTGATGGTGTAATGTTATGATGTATCATTTATGGGTCTTTCAGAGAAGTGAATTTACTGGACAGCGCTAGGCTTGCAGTTTTCCTCCCCTTTGAAGCATTACCGGGGCCTGTTGCCTTTGAGCAGCTCTTGAAGTTCAGCTCAGTGACATCTTTTTAGTCATTTCCTAAGCAAATTTATAGATTTCCTTATTTGTTCCTACCCACAATAACATCTGATGATTAACAGTCTTCACTGAAATCTCTGTGGAGATAAAAAGGGAAGTAAACTTGACAAGCTACAGTGTTCTGTCTCAACTGATTCACTTGATTACTGTCTTCAACTCCTGATTGCAAATGAGCTCATAACAATAACACCACGTAAAATACTCCAAAAAAGATATCAGGGCCTGATCCAGTAGTCCCATTGCAGACTGAAATACTGGGCTCTTGTCATATGTAATCAACAGAGCTGAGGAAATAAAAGGGGGAAAAAAAGCCTCATCCTGTTTGCTTTGGGCTATATACAACTCCAGTTTATAATTTCAGATTTAGAGGTTTGCTTGCAAAAGCTGCTTGTATTTCAAAAGCATTTCAGCAATAGATTTTAACCACATTTATTTGCCTAGTAATATCATTTGAAGAGGAAAATTTTGAATATTCACTTATAATTGATATCCTAGCTGTGATTTAAGTTAAATCAGTTGTGTGCAAGAACCTACTACATAGAAAAACTAGCCCTAAATGTCAGTAATTCAGTGGTTAGCAGTTCCTGAACTTTTTTCATGAGTGATATTTCTTCTTGAGCACAATATTTTGCTTTATCTGCAGCAATTATAACTACATGTCACTTAATATTTTCTCTCTTTCTAAATTAAATTTGTTTGAAAGTCATTAACATTTCTACTTCTTCCGTTTCTAGCCAATGCATGTTGAATTCTTTTCTGCACAGAGCAACAGCTTCAACCAGAAGGAAGTGAGAATACCTTATTATCACCCCCAATATAGCCCACAATCTTAGTGGTTAAAGTACTCCCCCAGAAAGGAAAATATAGTGGGGGTTGATTACCTGCATGCAAAGGAGGAGGATGGAGGCTATGATACCTCAGATTGTTTGGGAAGTTGAACTATGCTCCTTGGGTACTTTATTTTTAAATATTTTGCAATCACTTCTTCCTGTTCAATCTGAAAACTGTTATCATTACAGTAACTGGTGGAAATAATCTAATGATGTCGTCTATGTTTAGACAAAGTCAGAACCTTCTGGGAAACTTAAAGAAAAGGACTCGTAATAAATAAAATGAATTTTTATTTATTTCTGTTTCCAAGTTACCAAAGATGAACTAACACAAAGAACACTCAGTTTAGCCTCTGTACTTTAAAATCCATACCTGTATACTTTAAAATCTTCTTTGCCTGTCAGGTGTGAGTGACACCCTATAGTCTCACTGATTTCAGTGGAAATACTCATGAGCAAGGGTTTGCAGGATGGGACCCTTTGATTTTAAGCTCTCACATACACAGAGGCTAGGTACAGACATTCAAAAAAGCCCAAGGCAGAATTGATCTAAGTTATACAGTTCCTCTTCTGATGAAGGATGAAATTCTTCCCTGGATGAAGAGGGTTTTTTTCCTCTCTCAGATCATTTATCTGAGGTATTAAATGGGGGGGATTCAGCATTATTTTATTAGCAGGGAGGTTATGTGGTATTGTTGGGTTTTAGTTGATTATTAGCTCCTATATCCAGTGACTTTAGAAAGCTGCTAGTAAAGCAAAATAACATTTTAACTCCCATTGTGCTAAGAATAGTACAAGCATCTGGAATAAGCAGTAATTCAGTTGGGAGCCCTGATCCTAATTGCTGTTTCTAACATATTCTGGTAAATTACTAGACATATAGTTAAAGTGAGGCAACAGAAACTTTTCAAATGTCAGTCTCCAACTATGTACATCTCAAGTTATTTAAATGTTATAGATTCTTATTTTTTTCTAATTGCACTATTTAACTTTGGAAATACTACCTCTTCTTCCAACTCAAGTATTCTTTTCTGACAGCACTGTCATTGTTCCAATGGGTGGAAGTAGAACTCTGGGTCTTGCAGCTCAGGCATAACTACATTAATCTACAGATTCTAGGAGTAGCCAACCTGGAATTTTGCCTGTCTTATACTTCCTCTGGTCTTTATGGACAATATTGGTCTTTGTGTTGAGTCCACTTCACTTAATTTAGTCATGTCAGTATTACATAATGACCCACTAAAGGTTTATTCAGCTTAGGACTGTTATCCTTTCACCCTTTCTTCTCTGAACATTGTGGAACCAGACCACCTTCTGTCTTTATAAATTTCCCCTCTGTCAGTCTTTACTAGCTCAGCTGGTTCTCTTTCTGCTAACGTGGCTCCATTTTGCTAATTTCTGTTCATTCAAAACATTTAGTAAGAAAACAGGAAAATATTCCTATTTTTCAGTGTTTGTGCAGAGCCTACGAAGATGGGATTCAAGCCCATGTCTAGGCATGATTAATAATTATTTTAAAGGTAAAAGAATTTTAGCAACTAAACTTAGATTGTGTATTTCATATGGAGTCTCAACCATTCCCAAGTTTTCCAAAGCTACCACAGCACATTGTTTCTGCCATTTATCATAGCTATTAGTCATAATGGGCACCTTTACATGTTCATTAATTCACTTTTCCTAATGAGCATTAAATTTAGTACTTCCAATATGAGGTACGAAATAAATGCTCATTAGGCTGCCTTAATGCGCTATAGCACAAGCACACGCTTTTTAGATGATGCTTAATGTGCAGTAGCCTATTCCACTGTGCATTACCATAATAGCATGTGTCCCAGGGACAACGGGACTAGAAGGAGACCCCAGCCCCGGGCCAGGGGAAACACTCACTTATGCTCCGCAGGAGGGGGGAGCAGCGGCGGCGCGCAGGCCAGGGAACCACCTGCGCGGCTCGTTAGCCGCGCTTTCATACAGCTGGGGCGGAGCGACATCAGAGAGAGGCGCCGCTCAGGGGAAATAAAACGCGGCCCCGAAGACAGAGGGGGCGCGCGGCGAGAGGACGTGGAGCCCGGGAGGAAGCCCGGGAGTGGAACCGGGCCCCCGCAAGGGGCTTTGCTATGGGCCGAATAGGCTGCAGCCACGCCAGGAGCGACGGAGGCTGAGAGAGCTGCGGCGCCGTGGAAGAGTGGCGAAATTGACGAGGGAGCTGGCAGAAGCTCCGAGGAGGAGCCCAGAGAGAGGACCAGCTGGAACCACCGGTGAGGTAACTGGGGACAAGCTGGCAGAGGCTCCGGGGAGGAGCCCAGAGCAGGAGCCGGCGGAAACTCCAGTGAGGGAACCGGGATAGAGCCGGCGGAAACTCCGGTGAGGGAACCGGGATAGAGCCAATGGGAATCCCGGTGAGGGAACCAGGGAAGATCAGGCAGAGATGCCGGCAGGGCATCGAAGAAGAGGGCCGCAAGAGGCAGAGAGGGCCCTCGACGCCCAGTCCTCGTTCGGGGACAAGGAACGGAAGGTCCACGACCAAAGGTGGCGTTGGCCGGGGTGTAGGGGAGGTCGGAGCCTTGTGGGAGCCCGCCCAGGGTCACTTCGGCACTGGAGGCCACAGTGAGGGGGACCCCCCTGCTGCGGGCCCAGCCGCAACTGCGGTCGGCGAGTGCCGGGGACTCCCCAGCGAGAGCGGGGCAGGTCCGGTCAGCCACCCGCGCAAGAGTTGCCCGAAAGCACTTTCTGGAGCAGAGGCGGGCACAAAGTGGTGGTAGAAGTGGGATGATGGAGAACCCCAATCTGGCGACTTACACCGACATTCAGGCCCCGGCTATGGGCTCTGTTGATATTCTCGGGCAGAACCTGCAACTGCTGACCCAGATTCCAGCAACAGATGCTGGACCAGCAACAAGAATGGCGCCAGCACAGCCTGGCATCCTTTAAGATGCCTAAGATGACTAAAGAGGATGACCCGGAGGCGTATATTGAGGCCTTTGAACGGCATGCCCTCGTGGCAGGGTTGGATAAGAGATACTAGGCCAGCCAGCTGGGGGCCTTAGTAGTGGGCAAGGCCCAAGCCACGTACCAGGCCCTGCCGAGGGAGGATGCCCTGGACTACGAGTCCGTAAAGGAAGCCATCTTATATCGCTTGGAGATCAACCCCGAGCACTACCAGCGCCGATTCCGAGCTAAGGGCCACAAGATAAGACAGCCGAGAGTGTTGTTACAACAGTTGCGCGACTTGCTGGATAAGTGGATGAGCCCAGCGGGGCATGACCGAGAGGCACTACCCGACCAGATCATCCTGGAGCAGTTCCAGAACGACTTAGAGGAGCGGACACAATGATGGGTCCGGCAGCATACCCCACAGAATTGTGAGGAAGCCCTGAGGTTGGCTGAAGCTTTCTCTGCCTCGGAGGCGTACTACCCCAGGGAGAGAAGAAGCCAGGGACACTCAGTGGCAGCCCCACGAGAACCGGAGCACAGGCGTCCGCCCGACCGAGGGACTCCCAGGGATACGGTATGTTTCCAGTGCGGGCAGAAGGGCCATTTTTCCAGAGAATGCCCGCGGAAGGCCATGGAACAGTGGGCCCTGGATAACCGAACAAAACCCCAGCAGAGCGGTGGCGAGGTCAAGGCCTCGGCGAGCCTATAGACTGCAGTTATGCGGTCGGCGGAGGGAACGTGGCTTGGAAGCACCCGGTTGTCACAGCGTGGGTGGAAGGCCGCCCCGTGCGAGCTACCTTGGATTCGGGATGTGCTCAATCCCTCGTCAGGGAAGATTTGATACCACCGCACGGTCGGGGGACAGCTTCCCCCATGAGAATTGCCTGCCTCCATGGGGATGCGAAGCAGACCGAGCACCAATGGGTCCGCCTACAGGTAATAGAGCATCAGGGAGAAATCCTGGTGGGCGCGGTGCCCTGGTTAGCCTGCTCCTGGGGCGCGACTGGGCACCAATATACAACGTCCTAGACAGGGTAAGGGATGCAGAAGGGGCCCATAAAAGGATCCAGAGCCGAGAGGGCTGGTTGGGCAAGCTGGAAGAAGGCGAGGGGCCAACCGATGAGGCGAATATGTTGGACCTCAACAACCTCATGAGTAGTCTCCTGTTCCGCGACGCCCAGGAGAAGGATCCGGAGATTGGGACGCTTCGAGAGCAGGCCCAAGGTACCCAGAGGGCCTCTACGTCGACACCGGAAGGACGAGCCCACTTTGAGGTAAGAGATCGACTCCTGTACCCCCTACAGGGGGACAGGGGGGAGGAGGTCGAGGGTCCGCAGCTAGTGGTGCCCGCCCAATTCCGCCAGGCTATTTGGCAGTTGGCGCATGCGAGCCCCGTAGGGGGGCATCTGGGTCAAGACAAAACCCTCGCGAAGGTGAACAGATGGTTTTTTTGGCCCAGGATGAGGGAGGAAGTAGCCCACCGGTGTGCGGCCTGCCCCATTTGTCAAAAGACAAGAACCAAACGCCCTCCTCGGGCCCCCCTCCAATCCATGCCAGTTATTACTACCTCGTTCGCGAGGATCGCATTAGCCGTCGTGGGCCCTGTGCCCCGCAGTAGCTTGGGTCACCAATATATTCTAGTTATCGTGGACTATGCCACCTGATACCCGGAGGCAATCCCCCTGCAAACGGTGACGGCCCCGCGTATCACGGAGGAACTAATAAATTGGATAGCCCGAGTGGGGATCCCACAAGAAATCCTGACAGACCAAGGGAAAAATTTCATGTCTGGGGTTTTAAGATCGGTATGCTGGACCCTTCAGATAAAGCAGCTCCGCACCTCGGTCTACCATCCCCAGACCAACGGGCTGGTAGAACGCCTTAACGGAACCATAAAACAGGCATTGCGCTGGTGCATACAGGGGGATCCCCAGAAATGGGACCTCCTCCTCCCCCTTATACTATTCACTCTCAGGGACACCCCCCAAGAATCCACAAAGTTCTCACCATTCGAGCTAGTATTGGGACATCGCCCGTGGAACCTATTACAGGTCCTAAGAGAAGAATGGGAGTGAGGAGAAGGATCCTCCCAGGAGCCGAAGACATACCAGCAGACGTTCCAACAGAGAATCAGATTGGCCCAGGATCTGGCCCACGAGAACCTCAGGGAAGCCCAAGCCCGCCAAAAGGGCCAGTATGATCGCCGGGCCAAGGAGCGAGAATTCGAACTGGGGCAGTGGGTCCTGGTATTGCTCCCCACGTCCACCAGTAAGCTCCTAACGCAGTGGCAGGGGCCGTTCAAGATCCTCCGCCGGGTGGGGCCCGTAGATTATGAGGTTCACAGACCCGGACACCTCTGGGAGAAGCAGATCTATCACGTGAACCTCCTGCGGGAATGGCGGGATCCCGAGGGATGGACAGCCTTTTCCGAGGCCAAGGATGAAGAACTAGGACCCCAAGGGCCGGAGAGAGAAATGGAGCCCGCTTCAGAAAATACCCCAGTCAGGCTGGGGGAGGAACTAACTCTGGCACAACAGCGAGAGGCCCAAACCCTGATAAATGAATTCAGAGGGGTCTTTCATGAAGAGCCCGGCTGGGTTTGGAATGCGTGCCACGCCATAAAAACACCCCCTGGGGCAATAGTGAGGGAGAGATGGCGACCCATTCCCCACCATCTCCTAGAAACAGTCCGCAAAGAAGTTGAGTCCATGTTGCAGCTAGGAGTTATCCAGCCTTCCAGAAGTCCCTGGAGAAGCCCATTGGTACCTGAGCGTAAGCCGGACGGATCATTAAGACTTTGCGTGGACTACCAGCGCTTGAATGCCATGGCAGTCTTTGATACATTCCCCATGCCCCATGTGGCAGAGCTGGTAGAAAGGATAGGAGATGCAGGGTATATACCGACCCTTGACATGGCCAAGGGATATTGGCAGATTCTGGTAGCCAAGAGAGACCGGCAGAAGACGGCATTCGGCACCCCATGGGGGCTGTACGAATTTGTTAGGATGCCTTTTGGATTGCACGGCGCCGCCGCAACGTTCCAACATTTGATGGATCAAATCCTGGCACCCCACACCGAATATGCAGTGGCGTATATAGATGACATCATCATATACACCCGGACTTGAGAGCAACACATGGGAGCCCTTCAGGCCGTCCTCACAGAGTTGAGGCGTGTTGGCCTAACCGCAAATCCTTGGAAGTGCGCTTTTGTGCAGAAAGAAACAAAATATTTGGGATTCTTGGTCGGCAGGGACACAATTAAACCTTTGGCCAACAAAGTAGAAATTATCTGAAACTTTACGGCCCCACAAGATTGTTGCCAGTTACGGTCCTTCCTGGGACTAACCAACTATTATAGGCAATTTGTACCTCGTTTCGCAGAATTAGCAGCACCCCTGTCGCGGGTCCTCAAAGGGCGGAAAACAGGAGTAGTCAGGTGGTCGGAGGAAATGATACAAAGTTTTGAAAAGTTGAAGAGGACATTATGCAAAGACGTCATAATTCATACCCCTGACTTCCAAAAACCCTTTATCTTGCAGACAGATGCCTCAGAGACGGCGGTGGGTGCAGTCCTCACCCAAGAAGAGGAGGGGGGCGAAAGACCTGTGGCATATGCGAGCCACAAGCTACTACCGGCAGAAAAAAGGTACGCCACCATTGAGCGCGAGTGCCTGGCAATTTGGTGGGCGGTGGATTACTTCAGGTACTACCTGATGGGCAGAGAATTTACACTAGTGACGGACCACGCCCCACTGAAGTGGCTAAGTACAGCCAAGTCCGATAATGCTCGGATCACCCGGTGGGCATTAGCGCTCCAACCGTATAAGTTCCGCGCCAAATACTGACCCGGGAAAACCAACACCGTGGCAGACTTCTTATCTAGGTGCGGAAATGAAGACCAGGCCGGGGACCAAAAGGATCCAGGGAAAGGGTGGACCGACCCTACAGGTACGACCTGCAGGGGAAACAAAGCAGCGCCCCAAGGCATCTTAAGGGCAGGGTTATGTCCCAGGGACAACAGGACTAGAGGGAGACCCCGGCCCCAGGCCAGGGGAAACACTCACTTATGCTCTGCAGAAGGGGGAAGCAGCGGCAGCGTGCAGGCCGGGGAACCACCCACGCGGCTCGTTAGCCGCACTTTCATACGGCTGGGGCAGAGCGACGTCAGAGAGAGGCGCTGCTCAGGGGAAATAAAACACGGCCCCGAAGACAGAGGGGGCGCGCGGCGAGAGAACGTGGAGCCTGGGAGGAAGCCCGGGAGTGGAACCGGGCCCCCGCAAGGGGCCTTTGCCATGGGCCGAATAGGCTGCAGCCGCACTGGGAGCGACGGAGGCTGGGAGAGCCGCGGCGCCGTGGAAGAGTGGCGAAATTGATAAGGGAGCCGGCAGAAGCTCTGAGGAGGAGCCCAGAGAGAAGGCCAGCTGGAACCACCGGTAAGGTAACTGGGGACGAGCTGGCAGAGCTCGTCCCAGAGCGGGAGCCGGCGGAGACTCCGGTGAGGGAACTGGGATAGAGCCGGCAGGAACTCCGGTGAGGGAACCGGACTGGAGCTGGCGGAAACTCCAGTGAGGGAACCGGAATAGAGCCAGCGGGAATCCTGGCGAGGGAACCAGGGAAGATCAGGCAGAGATGCCGGCAGGGCGTCGGGGAAGAGGGCCGCAAGGGGCAGAGAGGGCCCTCAACACCCAGTCCTCGTTCGGGGACAAGGAACGGAAGGTCCACGACCAAAGGTGGCGTTGGCCGGGGTGTAGGGGAGGTCGGAGCCTCATGGGAGCCCGCCCAGGGGCGCTCCGGCGCTGGAGGCCGCAGTGAGGGGGACCCCCCTGCTGTGGGCCCAGCCGCGACTGCGGTCGGCGAGTGCCAGGGACTCCCCAGCGAGAGCGGGGCAGGTCCGGTCAGCCACCCGCGCAAGAGTTGCCCGAGAGCACCTTCTGTAGCAGAGGCGGGTACAGCATGGTTTTTTACACAACACTTTAATGCACAATAAATACTTCTGTATTTCACTATCCCCATTTATTTAATAGCCATGCTTTTAGCACTATGATTTAACTGTAAGCATTGAAAAGAAAATGTGGTACTGCTTCCTGTGCCACTAGTCTCTACCCCTTGAACATGGTGTTCTCTGACATCCTAAATTTGCTTAAGACACTTATGTGTCTTAAACAGTTTTGATGCTATGCCCTTGCTTGCCTTCATTTTATAATACTCCAGTTTTGTGACCTGTCTTTCACAGTATCAACAATTAATTGAGCTTCTTCCTCCTCCTTTTCTGTTATGGAGCAACCTATATAATGGCAACCCTATAATGTCCACACTGGGCATGTCTACACATGCATTTGATCTGGGATCAGTTTACTCATGAATAAATAACTTGTGCATAAACATTCCCGGGCATGTGTCTACACATGCAGGGAAGCAGGAGCAGATTTGCTGCTAATGGCAGCAAACTGCTCCCACTTCCTGGGCCCATGCAACGAGCCCCTGCTCTAGGTTTCCCCTAGGTACTAACCCAGGGGTTGGCAGGGAGCATCAGGCTAGGAGTCAGCTGTCTTCTGGCCAAGGCTGGGACATTACACTCTGCCCCTGGGGTCTGCCTGCTACCAGGGTGGTGACAATGTCCCCCTGCCCCAGCAGCAGGGTGCTCTTGGCCCTGCCTCCCCCATCAGGGGCAGGGGACTTGAGAAGAGCTGCAGGGGAGAGGCAGGTCCCAGCACCTAGCATGCAAGGTGGAAGCTGGGGAGTTTGTTCCCCATTCAGCTCCATGAGCACAGGTCTGCGAGCACAGAGCTGGGTGGGGAACAGGCTGGGAAACAAGCAGTCATGGAGCTGGCATGGGAGATGAGAGTCTCCCAGCCCCCTACACCCTGATTGTGATCTGGGAGCAGGGGGCTTGGAGCTCTCTGCTGCTGGGGCAGGGGGACATAGTCACCACCCAGGCCCCAGGGGCAGAGTCTGCCCTGGCAGGAGTCCGCTCCTGGGAGTAGGGAGCAATCTTCCAACCCCTGGTGGACAACTGACTGGAAGCAGATTTGTTCCCTGTCAAGGGTCTACATGTGTGCTACTGCGCAGTAAATAATCACAAGTAAATTTGCTACTTGCATTTGCAGATAGCAAATTTTCTCGTGATTAGCAAGGTTTACTGCGTAGTAAGCATATGCATGTATAGATGCACATGCTTACTGTGCAGTAAAATACACTACTGCACAATTAAGCATCTCGTGTAGACGTGCCCACTGTGTAGCCATCTTCTTCTGGATTTGGCTACACAGCAAGCTGCAAAGATCTCCTATAAGAACTGAGGACAATATGAAATAGTTCCACTGGACTTTGAGTTTACCACAACTGAAGATTTTTTCCCCTAATTAACTACAGTAGACAAGGGAAAATATTAAAAAAAATAGAGAGAGGAACTTTTAAAACAAGCCGATGAGTCTTGGGGGCTGGAGATTACATAATTTTCAAGATATTTTTAGCAGAGCTGCAAAGGGGGGTGGTTAGAGGATCATATCTGAAAGGAGATATAAATAAGACATTTCTGCCTTGTAATTCTGTTCTGAATGTGTCAGCTGAAGTGAATTCATAAACTATTTTAGGGAATTCATCCAGTAAACTCACCACTGTTCTATACAGTATGTATGCCACCTAACAAGAATGCCACATTGCAGAAGTAATGAAAATAGAGCTAAACTTGTTTGCAAATACACTGAAACTGTGCTGTCAACATTTCCAGTGATAAATTCCTAAATTACCCATTGGCCAGTTACCATAGGCCAATTATCGTAAATTCCAAGACAATAGACACCAGGCATTTTGAAGTTATGTGCATATTTTTACGCTTTCCTCATATTTTGCTCTTGAACTGTGTGGCAATTTTGCATTTTGGATTATGTCCATAGAGTTGCCAGAGCTTCTCACCAAACAATTTTACAGTTGTTTTAATATGGAAAAAGAAGTCTCTAAACATCACTGTGATAAATGATTGAAATGTTTTTGCTGATATTTTAAAAAAGAAAGGAAGAAAGAATTTGAGCCTGAGGCAAATAGCCAGCACAGGAAATTTCAGCGAAGTTATAAACAGCTGAATACAGGGTTGTATAATAAGAAGTGTCAGGTGACCTGAACTGCACCTCTTCTAATAGATAATGAAAAGATTCAGTGTCAAGGTAAGATATCTGTTTGGGAGGGGAAGAAGGCAGTGTAATTACCACAGTTGTAAGAGTAGGAAGAATTTATTTCACTCGATTTTAGCATTTTTCCACATCTATTCAAATGTGTTCATTAAGAGTTAAGTTTCCATATGGTTCTCATTCTGAGAAACCCATTCCTGGTATTTATTAGAAAATATAAAATGTTTTTCACCCCTGCATGTCTTAAGCATAAAGTTTAAGCAGCTGGCCAAATAGCTACCTGTGTAACTAAAAAAGCCTCTTTACAAGGCCAGGTTATTTGCAGCATGAAAAAAAGAAATGAAGCTTCTCAGTAGTTATTTGCTTTGAATAGTACAAAACAGTTGAATAGGTTATTTTATTAGAATCTTTCTTTTTGCAAAGAAGAAAAAAATAATGGAACATTCACTGTTTACATCTATCACATTATGGTGCAAGTCACTGGGAAGTAAATTGAGAGGACTTGTTTTGAGACTTTTGTGATTTACAGGAGACAGTGAAATACAAGCTTACTGCAAGGACTGTGACTTTGTGAGAAAAGCAGTCTACTGTGTCTGAAGAATGAATTTAAACCAGGTAAGAATCATTGCTGGCATACACAGTAATTGAAGCTTTCACCATAAATTACTTAGATATCATTTGCCAATGGCAGCAAGCACATCACAAGGTAAACAAACCTTGTAAAGGCTATGGTCATAAAGGGAAATTACTTATAAATATCCTTAAATAAAATAAATGATGAATGTTGTTTCTGGGAAAATTTTAAATAAGAAATGCCAGGGGATTTTGATGTATCAGTACTTGAAAGTGCTGCACAAGGCAAAGCTAACTGGCTGAGGTAAGTTCAGAGCCTTCAGCTATCTTCTCTGAGAAGTCATGGAAGTTGGTGAAGTCTCATGTGATTGGAAGAGGGCAAATATAATGCTTATCTTCAGTACCGTAGCAAGGGGGGGCAGGGCAATCACCCTAGACCCCAAAGCAAAGAGGTGTCAACAGGTGCTGCCCAGCCGGGGTGGGGTATTGGACAGAGCTGCAAGAGGCTCATTTGGGGAGGCTCCCGCTGCATGCACTCCTGGGCACACATCGGAGGAGTGCCCCCAGACCTGCGCGCGGGGCGAGGGTGGGCTGCTGCTGCGGGCTTGCCCCAGGCACCAAATTTCCTTCCTACGGTACTGCTTATCTTTAAGAAAGGGAAGAAGGTTCTGGGGAATTACAGACCAATCAGCCTGACCTCGATACCTGGAAAGATCATAGAACAAGTCTTGAAGGAAACCTGAGGCAGCTCTCGGAGACCATAAAAGCTAAAGAGGCGGTAGTCATGGGGGACCTAAACTACCCAGACATCTGCTGGGAGACGCAGACAGCAAAGTCCCACTGTTCACGCAGGTTTCTAACCTGTGTACAGAACCTCCACCTGACACAGGAGGTACACGGTCCCACTAGGGGGAATGCCATACTGGATCTGGTATTGGCAACGGGGGATGACATGGTAGGGGACCTACAGATCGGTAGCCATCTGGGGGACAGTGATCACCTAATAATAGAATTCACCATAAGACGTCGAGTGGGTAAGGTAACTAGTAGGGTGAAAGTGCTAGACTTTAGGAAAGCTGATTTCAATGAACTCAGGTGATTAGTCAAGGACGCACTGCAGAGTAGGAGTTTTGAAGTGATGGGAGCCCAAGAAGGGTGGCTGTGCCTTAAGGAAACGATCCTTCAGGCACAAAGAGAGACAATCCCGATGCAAGGAAAAAGAGGGAAAGGGGCCAAGAGGCTTCCTTGGCTGACCAGAGAAATCCAGGGCAGCCTAAGGGCCAAAAGGGGAGCACATAAAAAGTGGAAACAGGGAGAGATCACCAAAGACGAATATACCTCCTCTGCTCGCGCTTGAGGGAGGCAGTCAGACAGGCCAAAGCTACCATGGAGCTGAGGATGGCATCCCAAGGAAAGGACAACAGGAAATTGTTTTTTAAATATATAGGGAGTAAAAGGAAGGCCAAGGGAGGAATAGGACCCCTGCTAAATGGGCAGAAACAATTGGTGACGGACAGGGGGGACAAGGCTGAACTCCTCAATGAGTTCTTTGCCTCAGTGTTCCTAAGCGAGGGGCATGACAAGTCTCTCACTGGGGTTGTAGAGAGGCAGCAGCAAGGCGCCAGACTTCCATGCATAGACCCTGAGATGGTGCAGAGTCAC
The DNA here is from genome assembly GCF_030867095.1 of Alligator mississippiensis. Classification (NCBI taxonomy): domain Eukaryota; kingdom Metazoa; phylum Chordata; order Crocodylia; family Alligatoridae; genus Alligator; species Alligator mississippiensis. Next base: position 68,162,568 of record NC_081829.1, read on the forward strand.
TTGGAAGAACTGGATGCCTTTAAGTCGGCAGGACCGGATGAGCTCCATCCGAGGGTGCTGAAGGCACTGGCCGACATCATTGCAGAGCCACACACGGGAATATTTGAATGCTCATAGCGCATGGGCAAAGTCCCGGAGGACTGGAAAAGGGCTAATGTGGTCCCTATTTTCAAGAAGAGGAGGAAGGAGGACCCAGGCAACTATAGGCCAGTCAGTCTCACCTCCATCCTTGGCAAAATCTTTGAAAAAATTATCAAGGCTGACATTTGCAAGAGCCCGGCAGGAAAAATTATGCTGAGGGGAAACCAGCACAGGTTCGTAGCAGGCAGATCGTGCCTAACCAATCTAGTCTCTTTTAATGACCAGGTTATGAAACGCCTGGACACAGGAGGAGGGGTGGATGTCACATACTTAGACTTCAGGAAGGCCTTCGATACGGTATCCCACCCCATCCTGGTGAACAAGTTAAGAGGCTGTGACTGGCATGACTACACAGTCCGGTGGGTGGCGAATTGGCTAGAGGGTCGCACCCAGAGAGTCATAGTGGATGGGTCGGTATCGACCTGGAAGGGTGCGGGCAGTGGAGTCCCGCAGGGTTCGGTCCTTGGACCGATACTCTTTAATGTCTTCATCAGCAATTTGGACGAGGGAGTGAAATGTACTCTGTCCAAGTTTGCGGATGACACAAAGCTATGAGGAGAAGTGGACACACCGGAGGGCAGGAAACAGTTGCAAGCAGACCTGGACAGGTTGGACAAGTGGGCAGAAAACAACAGGATGCAGTTCAACAAGGAGAAATGCAAAGTGCTGCACCTAGGGAGGAAAAATGTCCAGTACACCTACAGCCTATGGAATGACCTGCTGGGTGGCACGGAAGTGGAAAGGGATCTTGGAGTCCTAGTGGACTCCAAGATGAACATGAGTCGGCAGTGTGACGAAGCCATCAGAAAAGCCAATGGCACTTTATCGTGCATCAGCAGATGCATGACGAATAGATCCAAGGAGGTGATACGTCCCCTCTATCGGGCTCTGGTCAGACCGCAGTTGGAGTACTGCATGCAATTCTGAGCACCGCACTTCAAGAGGGATGCGGATAACCTGGAGAGGGTCCAGAGAAGGGCCACTCGTATGGTTAAGGGCCTGCAGACCAAGCCCTACGAGGAGAGACTAGAGAAACTGGACCTTTTCAGCCTCCGCAAGAGAAGGTTGAGAGGCGACCTTGTGGCTGCCTGTAAGTTCATCACGGGGGCACAGAAGGGTATTGGTGAGTTTTTATTCACCAAGGTGCCCCCGGGGGTTACAAGAAATAATGGCCACAAGCTAGCAGACAGCAGATTTAGACTGGACATTAGGAAGAACTTCTTCACAGTTAGAGTGACCAAGGTCTGGAATGGGCTCCCAAGGGAGGTGGTGCTCTCCCCTACCCTGGGGGTCTTCAAGCGGAGGTTAGATGAGTATCTAGCTGGGGTCATCTAGACCCAACACTCTTTCCTGCCTATGCAGGGGGTCGGACTCGATGATCTATTGAGGTCCCTTCCGACCCTAACATCTATGAATCTATGAATTGTGAAACACCTAGAAGAGAACAAGGGGCTCTGACAGACATGGGAAAAAACCCCAAAAATGCACTTTACTGGAAACAGCAGTGCATTAGTTTGACCTGGCTCTGGAGCTTCAGTATAAATCAAGCACTACAGCAGGGCTTTTTGGCACTTTTATCTAAAGCTATTTCAATCAGCTATTAGATAAAAGTGCCAAAAAAGCCCCTGTTAAGTGCCCAGTCTATACAGACATTAGGAAAGCTGGGTGCAACTAAGCCACTGCCTCTTCTGGACATGTGCTGGCTCAGCACAGGGGCACACTGAGCTTAAAGCGCCACTTTTTTTTTTCCACATCTGCAAGCAACTAAGGTGATCAGAAACAGTGTGCACGGATTTACCAAGAGTGAATTTGCCTGAACAATTGGGTTCCCTTCTATGAAAAGGTAACTGTGGATGGTGGGGAGAGCAGTGGATGTGATATACCTTGACTTTAGCAAGTCTTTTGACACTGTCATCTATGACATTCTCATTAAGAATCTAAGGAAGTACAGACTAGACAAAAGTACTGTAATATGGATATATAACTGGTAGGATTATCCTGCTTAATGAGTAGCCTTCAGTGGGTTAATGTCTAGGTGGGAAGATATATCAGGTGGCGTTTTCCAGGGGCTTCCCCTGTATCCAGTATTGTTTAATATCTTAATTAATTAGTTGGAGGATGGCAAATTTGTGAACGATAGGGTGGAATTATAGAGACTTTGGAGGGAAGGTCTATGATCCAGACTAGCCTGGATAGACTGGAGAAATGATATGCAATCAACCAAATGAAATTCAACAAGGGCAAATACAAAGTCCTGAGATTGACATGGAATAATTGCACAAATAGAGACTGGAGAATGATTGGCTAGGCTGTAGTACTGAAGAGAAGGACCTGGGGGTTACAGTAGACCATCAGCTGAATATAAGCCACAAGCATGCAAAAAAGGTAACAGCCGACTGCACTATATTAACAGGAGTGTCACTTGCAAATCAAGGGAAGTGATTCTTCCATTCTATTCAGCACTGAAGCCTCACCTGGAGTACTGTGTCCAGTTTGGAGCCCCACACTTCAATAAAGATCTGAAAGAGCTAGGGTTATGTAGTCTGGAGAAGAGATGACTGGGGAATTGAGGGAGTGATTTAATCACAGTCTTCAAATACCTAAATGATGATTATGGACAAGATGGAGAAAGCCTGTTCTCTGTGGCCATAAGGGACAAGACTAGGAGCAATAGCCTCAAGCTGCAGCAGAGGAAATTAGAGATTAGGAGGAACTTTCTTACTATGAGAGTAGTCAAGCACTGAAACAGGCTATCTAAACAAGATGTAGAATCTCTGTCCTTGGAAACTTTTCAAGAATAGACTGGGCAGTAGGCCTGTGTGAAGCGGCTAGTATTCGCTTCGGATTTGGCCGATTTGGGGGACAGTGATTCAATTTGGTGATTCCCACTCACTGGCTCCTGCCAGGTGGGGAGTGATCCTGGCTGCCCCCCACTGCTCTGCGCTCCATGGGTGGCTCTGCCACAAGCCCCCAGAAGCCCTGATAGCTACAGCAGCATTCAGTGAGTGCAGGGCTTGTTTTTGGGGGGTTTTTTTAAAGAACCAGAAGCTGGGGCTGGGTGGGGCAGCTATCAATGGGGCTGGGAGAACAGGTAGGGGTTGGAGGCTCAGAGCAGAGCCCCCCATGTAGGGCAGGCCAGTGGCAGGCAGCAGGGATCACCCCCCACCCCCCTGGCCAGGCAAGAGCCAGTGAGTGTAGAGATTTTTTTTTTCTTTTTTAAAGAGCTGGGATGCTGAGGCCAGGTGGGGCAGCCATTGACATGGCTGGGAGAATGGGTAGGGGTTGCAGGGAACTCACGGAAGCTGGAGGGCACAAGCAGGGGATGGGGCTTGGCAGTGGTCCCGTCATGGCCCCTCATCCCTCCTCCAGCCCCCCCCCCCCCCCCCCACACACACACACTTACCGACATGGAGTCCAGGTCCAGATCCCTGCAGCAGCAGGTGGGTACTGCCTGAACCTCCAAAGCTCTCCAAATCTTTTCCAAATCAATTTGAAGAGCTTTGAATCAATTCAGACCTTTTTATTGGTCTCCCAATTCGATTCATATTCATAGATTCCACTGCTGAATCAAGCCAAATCTCCTCTGAGTCAAAGCACCCAAAGCTTTGCACAGCCCTACTGGACAGGCACTTGGCTTTAATAGTTTAATCAGAGGTGATCTTGCCTTGAGCAGGGGGCTGGACTAGATGACACTGTGAAGTCCCTTTTAGCCCTACTTTCCTATGATTCCTATGAAAATGGCCTAGATGGAACACATTAGCCAAGTCAAATAGCAGGGTAGGGACAAGAATATGACTCTATCCATAAATTAATTAAAATACTTCACTGCAGAAAGGCTTGTGTATTTTCTGGATTATTGTTAACAGTCATCATAAAATGCTGAGCTTAGTTTGGTTTGAGCCCAAACATACTCTAGTGGAAGAGAAATAAGAACGTAGCCAAAATCTTGTGCTTAGTTATATCAATGATGGCATAACTTGAGTTGGGAAATATCATATGTGTATCTGTGAAAGTAAGTGAACATAAGTGAAACCACCATAATTTCTTTCTCTATGTTTTATTTCTAAAAAGAACAAAGCCTAGCCCAAAGTAATTTGCTTGGCTACAAAACTAGTAGATATGTTGTTTCAGCAGTTTACAGCATCTGTTTTAATTATGATTTTCTGCCAATATCCCTATAAAGATAATTTGCTCAGGGTAGGCAGCAGTCAGTGCCAGGCACAATGAGGGGCCAGTCATTTATAAATGGATGAAAATCATGTTCTTCACATAGGACTGCTGTGCTGGGCACCTTCTGGTGATAACAACCTCAGAAAAGCTATATAAATAAAATGAGAAATGTGGATGTAGCCTTTTCAAACTTGGTTCCTTTTCCAGAACTGCACCAATTCTATTAAATATATTAAATATATGTTCATAGGTGCTATTGATTTCTTTAGGCACTTAATTGAGCTTTGTACACCTGAGGAGGCGCCTTCAGTTTATTAAAAAGAGCTTTTTGTAAAAATTAGCTGGAACTAGAAACTACTTAATTTCATAAAGTGATCTTAACTGATCAGTGAACTAATACAAAAAATGCTCTCTTGTCCATGAAGCTGCATGATTAGAAAAATAACCCCCCCATGTCAAAAGTATAGATTTTTCCTTGCTATCAGCAGGACATTTTGTCTGATGTAGGAAGATAGAGAGGGGATGCATAAGTAGTATTTTGACTTTAAAACTGCAATGTCGCTAGTTCAATTCATAAGACTTAAAAGAGGAGAGGGAAGCTTGAAGTTTTTGATATGGAACGGAGTTTTCCTGAGTGTGGAAAGGACCTATGGAGGCTGCAGCAACATGAGCATACAGCAAAGCATACGGCAAAAACAAAGAGCTAAAATCAAATAGTGGAAGAAGGGTCTGCCTCATCATGGGAGTAAGAATGATAGTACTTCAGTATATAGGCAATTTCTATGAAGCCAATTTCTCTGAAGGGACAAGAAAAAAGAAAGGCCTCTATATCTCATAATTTTTTCATTTTTTTTTATTGACAGTCTATTCTAATATCATTCTGTAAGAGAAAGACTTAAGTGGGTAGTAGATAGTACAAGGAGTGTCACAAAAAATTGGAAAGTGAGAGGGAGATATATGGAGAGAGCGCTACTCTTTTTTCACTTTTGTCAAATGGAGGGAACTATACAGTTACAACAAAGACTGTGCCACTGTAATCATACTAGTGCTTCCACAGCAACTTCCATCTGTTTCAAGGTACCCTGTAAACATTTGATTAAAGCTTTATATGATTGAAAATTGCCAGTTTTATGGAGTTTAGTTTCCTAAAGGAATAGTGAAACTTCCTGAAGCCTCAGACTAAGTACAGACAGTCAAATAGCCTGAGGCTGAATCAGTTCAATCTTCTCAGGTTAGTGTAAGCAAGCAACCGATAAGCAAGTGAGTAGACATTCACTTTTGATTCTGGAAATGCAGCCACATGCCTGCAGTGGCCTGGGCCAGAAGCTGGGGGGTGCTAGAGCATGCCTCCCTGCTCAGCTGGAGCAAACACCTTGGGCCAATGCTAGCCCAGCCTGCCTGTGAGACGGGGTTTGCAGGGGAGGTGCATAGCATCTTGGGATGTTGGGTGACTGTGAGTTAACTTGAATCTGAAGGGAATGTGGGACAGAAATTCAATAAACCAATAAAACATAAATCAGTTAAGTCAGATAATATATACATCCAGGTTTATCTTAAACCAGTTTCAGCCACTTTGGAAGCAGTTTATGTGAATTGAACTACTGTTGTGTTACAGATTTGAACTGGTTTCTGATCACTTATACCAATATATGTGTAATTTATGTCCCTATCCTTAGAGAGATGGATGTATTAAACCCATTTTCAGACAGACCAATTGTAGTGCAGAGATCGAGGTATAGTTTCAATGGGAATTTTACCTGTGTGGGTGGGTGGGTGTAGCAGGGCACTAAGGTGCTTGCTACTTTGAGACCAGAGATAAGAACCCAGGTACAGGTTGCCAGGACAACTGGTTACTGAGGGAAGTGGTCGCACCTGCACCTGGTCAGCTGACCGGAAGGGGCAGGGCCTGGCTCCCATATAAATCCCAGGCCTGAGGCCAGGAGGGGGTGGCCTGCCAGCAGCCAAGGGGAAAGGAGCTCTCCCAGAGCAAGCCAGGGTGCAGGGGAGAGGTCTGACTGCAGGTACATTCCCAAGACTGGTAAAGGATAGAGCACCCAGGTGGTGGCTGGAATAATGTTATAGCTGGGTGGCTAGAATTTATGCTATAGCCCAGGGGCTTGTGTTTTTTTATTTGCTGTTTGAGACCGGTGGTTTGGGTGAGGCTATTAGGGGATGGAGGAGGCCTCATAGGGGTCCACGCGGCGTGGGGAGCCTGAGCAGTAGAGAGGGTGCAGCATTGAGGGTGTGCCAACCCCGAGCGCTCAGCGAGGCGCAGAGTGAGACCGAAGAACAGCGTGGCACGGTAAGGGGACCTAAGGGGAGACCACGGCGACCCCAAACTGTTACAGTGGGGAAGCAATATTAATTAATGAAGCTGTATAATTTATCTAACTTAAATTCTGATGTAGGCTTGGAGTGTTACTGTAGCCATGAAGGTACAGGAAATATGAGAGAGGCAAAGCTATTTTGGTAATATCTTTTATTGGACCAATTTGTTTCAGTGAAGATGAATAAAAGAATAAAATTAACATGCGAAAAAGGCTGAAGAGGGCATTACGAAATAAATATATAACAAGAAAATGCAATACAAATCACAGATCCTTTCCTTCATCTAAACAAACCTGTTAACAGTTCTGTTTTTTCTATTCCCTCACTGTGTTAATTATTTATTTTGCACCTCTGTTGGACACAAAATTGGTGAAAAAAGTGGTCTCTTACCTATTACCATTACATTTACAATTTACTCCTCCATTTTTGCTATCACTGTAGTTGGCCAAAGTTTGCATTGCACTGCAACCCATAAGTCTTCAACCTAGCCCAAGTGAGAATTAAGTTTTAATGTACCATCCAGCATGGTATGATTTTATTCTGGGCAATTTGCTTGCTTATCCTCACTCTCTTCTTCCCTCTCTTTCTCTTCTAATTTCTGTATTTCAAATCTAAATTCTAATTAAACCTTGAAGAAAGGAACTTAAAGCCCACTTCACAAGATAACTATGCACCAACCTGAATAACAATGAGAAGAGATAAACAACAAAGTAGTCTTTTTTCCATTGTCAATGTTTTAAATTAATGAATGCAAATGTGTAACTTCAGATGATATTACAGCACCTATGACTGCATTCATAGGTGGTTTAGGAAAGTTGCATATTAAATGGAAGATATATTCCAAAACAACATAACTTCATAGAGACAGAAAAGAGGAAATGATGGCATGTAACAGGTGTTTGCTGTGGTAGCACAACTAGCAGTGGGCAAACTGGGCACCAGCTCCAGGTGCTCACTTAGAGGGGGCATATAAATAGCAGTCACTGCCACTACCAGCCCAGCTTTCCCCTACTATTGCTGCCATCCCAGCCCCTGTCACCACCACCACCACTAAGGGCACAAAACCTGCCTGTTAACACCTCTGGTTTTCTGTATATAGAATTTTCTCCTTTTGAAGAAAATTAGTAAAAATGTCATAAAATAAGACAACTTTTACACAGGGTACAGAGTAAAGCTTGGCACCTATATCTGCACAAGCAAATCCTACAATATGTGAAACCCCATTACTTTTAACTGGGGTTACATATGGGTGTATGTGACTACAAAGGCATCTAAGAGATGTTAATACAGATGCTGTGCTATATCTCAGCAGTGGGTTGAGCAAGGTTTTCATAGATTCATAAATGTTAGGGTCGGAAGGGACCTCAATAGATCATTGAGTCCGACCCCCTGCATAGGCAGGAAAGAGTGCTGGGTTTAGATGACACCAGCTAGATGCCTATCTAACCTCCTCTTGAAGACCCCCAGGGTAGGGGAGAGCACCACCTCCCTTGGGAGCCCGTTCCAGACCTTGGCCACTCTAACTGTGAAGAAGTTCTTCCTAATGTCCAATCTAAATCTGCTCTCTGCTAGCTTGTGGCCATTATTTCTTGTAACCCCCAGGGGTGCCTTGGTGAGTAAAGCCTCACCAATTCCCTTCTGTGCCCCCGTGATGAACTTATAGGCAGCCACAAGGTTGCCTCTCAGCCTTCTCTTGCAGAGGCTGAAGAGGTCCAGGTGCCCTAGTCTCTCCTCATAGGGCTTGGCCTGCAAGCCCTTAACCATACGAGTGGCCCTTCTCTGGACCTTCTCCAAGTTATCCCCATCCCTCTTGAAGTGCGGCGCCCAAAACTTCACGCAATAGTCCAACTGCAGTCTGACCAGAACCCGATAGAGGGGAAGTGTCACCTCCTTGGATCTGTTCATCATGCATCTGCTGATGCACAATAAAGTGCCATTAGCTTTCCTGATGACTTCGTCACACTGATGACTGACGTCCATATTGGAGTCCACTAGGACTCCAAGATCCCTTTCCACTTCTGTGCCTCCAAGCAGGTCATTTCCTAGGCAGTAGGTATGCTGGACATTTTTCCTCCCTAGGTGCAGCACTTTGCATTTCTCCTTGTTGAACTGCATCCTGTTGTTTTCTGCCCATATGTCCAACCTGTCCAGGTCTGCTTGTAGTTCTTCCCTGCCTTCCGGTGTGTCCACTTCTCCCCACAGCTTTGTGTCATCCGCAAACGAGCCCTGTGGGACCCCACTGCCCATATCCTTCCAGGTCGATACCGACCCATCCACTACGACTCTCTAGGTATGACCCTCTAGCCAATTCGCCACCCACCAGACTGTGTAGTCATCTAAGTCACAGCCTCTTAACTTGTTCACCAGTATGGGGTGGGATACCGTATCAAAGGCCTTCCTGAACTCTAAGTAAACGACATCAACTGCTACTCCTGCTTCCCGGTGTTTTGTAACCTGGTCATAGAAAGAGACTAGATTAATCAGGCACGATCTACCTGCTACGAACCCGTGCTGGTGTCCCCTCAGCCTAATTTGTCCTGCCAGGCTCTCGAAAATGTGAGCCTTGATAATTTTTTCAAAAACTTTGCCTAGGATGGAGGTGAGACTGACTGGCCTATAGTTGCCTGGGTCCTCCTTCCTCCCCTTCTTGAAAATGGGGACCACATTGGCCCTTTTCCAGTCCTCCAGGACCTGGCCTGTGCACCATGAGCGTTCAAATATTCCCGCCAGTGGCTGCACAGTGACATCAGCCAGTGCCTTCAGTACCCTCGGATGGAGCTCATCCGGGCCTGCCGACTTAAACGCATCCAGTTCCTCCAAGTGCCTCTGCACCAGCTCAGGGTCTATGCTTGGTAGTCTGGAGTCTTGCTGCTGCCTCTCTACAGTCCTAGTGAGAGCCTTGTCTTGCCCCTCACTTAGGAACACTGAGGCAAAGAACTCGTTGAGTAATTCAGCCTTGTCCCCCCTGTCCATCACCAATTGCTTATGCCCATCTAGTAGGGGTCCTTTTCCACCCTGGGCCTTCCTTTTACTCCCTATATATCTAAAAAACAATTTTTTGTTATCCTTAACTTGGGATGCCATCCTCAGCTCCACGGTAGCTTTGGCCCATCTAACTGTCTCCCTACAAGTGCGAGCAGAGGAGGTATACTCCTCTTTAGTAATCTCTCCCCGTTTCCACTTTTTATATGCCCCCCTTTTAGCCTGTAGACTGCTCTGGATTTCTCTGGTCAGCCAAGGAAGCCTCTTGGCCCCTTTCCCCCTTTTTCCCCGCATCGGGATCGTCTCCCTCTGTGCCCGAAGGATCACAGTCACCCTTCCTGGGCTCCCAACTCTTTAAAACTCTTACTCTGCAGTGCATCCTTGACTAATCGCCTGAGTTCATTGAAATCAGCTTTCCTAAAGTCTAGCACTTTCACCCTACTAGTTACCTTACCCACTTGATGTCTTATGGTGAATTCTATTATTTGGTGATCACTGTCCCCCAGGTGACCACCGATCTGTAGGTCTCCTACCATGTCATGCCCCATTGCCAATACCAGATCCAGTAAGGCATTCCCCCTGTGGGACCATGTACCTCCTGCGTCAGATGGAGGTCCTGTACACAGGATAGGAACCTACGTGAACAGTGGGACTTTGCTGTTTGCGTCTCCCAGCAGATGTCTGGGTAGTTTAGGTCCCCCATGACTACCGCCTCCCTAGTTTTTATGGTCTCCAAGAGCTACCTCAGGAGCCCCAAATCTAGTTCTTCCCTTTGGTGTGGGGGTCTGTAGCAGACCCCTACCACCAAATCCCTTTCTCCTTGACCCCCATGTAACCTAACCCACAATCCTTCTACTTTCTCCTCCTCTAATTCAGTTTTGATAAGGGTCGCTGTATATCGCTCATTGACATAGAGCGCCACCCCTCCCCCTCTCTTCCCCACTCTATCCTTCCTGTACAGCTTATAACCCTCAATGTGTACCACCCAGTCGTGGAAAGAATCCCACCAGGTTTCTGTTAGCCCTACTAAGTCGTAGGTGTTTATTGCAAGCAGTAGTGCTAGTTCATCCTGCTT